>NW_027327507.1:0-300000 GCF_047675955.1 Chlorocebus sabaeus
GAAAAAGGAAATATCTTCCGTTAAAAACGGGAAAGAAGCTTTCTGAGAAACTACTTTGTGTTCTGTTAATTCATGTCGCCGAGTTACAGCTTTCCCCTCAACAAGCCTTTTGCTAAGACTGTTTTTGTGGAATTGGCAAAGTGATATTTGGAAGCCCTTAGATGGCTATGGTGTAAAAGGAAATATCTTCCGTTAAAAATTGGAAAGAAACTTTCTGAGAAACTGTTTCGTGTTCTGTTAATTCATCTCACAGAGTTACTGCTTTCCCCTCATGAAGCCTTTCGCTAAGACTGTTCTTGTGGGATTTGCAAAGTGATATTCGGAAGCCCATAGAGGGCGATGGTGAAAATGGAATTATCTTCCGTTAAAAACTGGGAAGAAGCTTTCTGAGAAACTGCTTTGTGTTCTTTAATTCATCTCACAGAGTTACAGCTTTCCCCTCCAGAAGCCTTTCGATAAGACTGTTCTTGTGTAATTTGCAAAGTGATATTTGGAAGCCCATAGAGGGCTATGGTGAAAAAGGGGATATCTTCAGTTAAAAACTGGAAAGTAGCTTTCAGAGAAACAGCGCTGTTTTCCGTTAATTCATCAGACAGTGTTACAGCTCTCCCCTCAAGAAGCCTTTCGCTAAGACTGTTCTTCTGTAATTTGCAAAGTGTTATTTGGAAGCCCATAGAGGGCTATGGTGAAAAGGAAATATCTTCCGTTAAAAACGGGAAAGAGGCTTTCTGAGAAACTGCTCTGTGTTCTGTTAATTCGTCTCACACAGTTACAGCTTTCCCACCAAGAAGCCTTTCCCTAAGACAGTTCTTTTGGAATGTGCAATGTGTTATTTGGCAGTCCATGCAGGGCTATGGTGAAAAATGAAATATCTTCAGTTAAAAACTGGAAGGAAGCTTTCTGAGAAACTGCTTTGTGTTCTGTTAATTCATCTCACAGGGTTACAGCTTTCCCCTCAAGAAGCCTCTCCCTAAGACTGTTCTTGTGGAATTTTCAAAGTGATATTTGAAAGCCCTTAGAGGGCTATGGTGAAAAAGGAAATATCCTACATAAAACCTGAAAAGAAGCTTTCTGAGAAACTGCTTTGTGTTCTGTTAATTCATCTCACAGAGTTACAGCTTTCACCTAAAGAAGCCATTCAATAAGACTGTTCTTGTGGAATTTGCAAAGTGATATTTGGAAGCCCATAGAGGGCTATGGTGAAAAAGGAAATATCCTACAATAAAAACCGAAAAGAAGCTTTCTGAGAAACTGCATTGTGTTCTATTAATTCATCGCACGGAGTTGTAGCATTCCCCTCAAGAAGCCGATCACTAAGATTGTTCTTGTGGAATTTGCAAGGTGATATCTAGAAGCCCATAGAGGGCTTTGGTGAGAAAGGAAATATCTTCCGTTAAAAACTGGAAAGCGACTTTCTGAGAAACTGCTTTGTGTTCTGTTAATTCATCTCACAGAGTTACAGCTTTCACCTAAAGAAGCCATTCAATAAGACTGTTCTTGTGGAATTTGCAAAGTGATATTTGGAAGCATATAGAGGGCTATGGTGAAAAAGGAAATATCCTACAATAAAAACCAAAAGAAGCTTTCTGAGAAACTGCATTGTGTTCTATTAATTCATCGCACGGAGTTGTAGCATTCCCCTCAAGAAGCCGATCACTAAGATTGTTCTTGTGGAATTTGCAAGGTGATATCTAGAAGCCCATAGAGGGCTTTGGTGAGAAAGGAAATATCTTCCGTTAAAAACTGGAAAGAGACTTTCTGAGAAACTGCTTTGTGTTCTGTTAATTCATCTCACAGAGTTACAGCTTTCCCCTCAAGAAGGCTTTCGGTAAGACTGTTCTTGTGGAATTTGCAAAGTGATATTTGGAAGCCCAAAGAGGTCTACCGTGAAAAGGAAAATATCTTCCGTTAAAAACTGGAAAAAAGCTTTCTGAGAAACTGCTTTGTGTTCTGTTAATTCATTTCACAGAGTTACAGCTTTCCCCTCCAAAAGCCTTTCGACAAGACTGCTCTTGTGGAATTTTCAGAGTGATAGTTGGAAGCCCTTAGAGGGCTATGGTGAAAAAGGAAATATCTTCAGTTAAAAACTCGAAGGAAGCTTTCTGAGAAACTGCTTTGTGTTCTGTTAATTCATCTCACATAGTTACAGCTTTCCCCTCAAGAAGCCTTTCACTACGACTGTTCTTGTGCAATTTGCAAATTGATATTTGGGAGCCGAAAGAGGGCTACGGTGAAAAAGGAAATATCTTAAGTTAAAATCTGGAAAAAAGCTTTCTGAGAAACTGCTTTGTGTTCTGTTAATTTATCTCAAAGAGATACAGCTTTCCCCTCAAGAAACCTTTCGCTAAGACTGTTCTTGTGCTATTTTCAAGGTGATATTTGGAAGCCAGAAGAGGGCTATGGTGTATTAGAAAATATCTTCAGTTAAAATGTGGAAATAAGCTTTCTAAGAAACTGTTTGTGTTCTGTGAATTCATCTCACAAAGTTACAGATTTCCCCTCAAAAAGCCTTTCACTAAGACGGCTCTTGTGGAATTTTCAAAGTGATATTTGGAAGCCCATAGAAGGCTATGGTGAAAACGGAAATATCCTAAGATAAAAACTGAAAAGAAGCTTTCTGAGAAACTGCTTTGTGTTCTGTTAATTCACCTCACAGAGTTACATCTTTCCCCTCAAGAAGCCTTTCTCTAAGACTGTTCTTGTGGAATTTGCATAGTGATATTTGGAAGGCGATAGAGGGCTATGGTGAAAGAAGAAATATCTTCTGTTAAAAACTGGAAAGAAGCTTTCTGAGAAACTGCTTTGTGTTCTGTTAATTTATCTTATAGAGATAAACTTTCCCCTCAAGAAGCCTTTCTGTAAGGCTCTTCTTGTGTAATTTGCAAAGTGATATTTGGAAGCCCATAGAGGGCTATGGTGAAAAAGGAAATATCTTCAGTTACAAACTGGAAAGAAGATTTCTGAAAAACTGCTTTGTGATCTGTTAATTCATCTCACAGTGTTACAGCTTTCCCTCAAGACGCCTTTCGCGAAGACTGTTCTTGTGGAATTTGCAAACTGATAATTGGACGACCATAGAGGGCTATGGTGACAAAGAAAATATCCTCAGTTAAAAACTGGAAAGAAGCTTTCTGAGAAACTGCTTTGAGTTCTGTTAATTCACATCACGGAGATACAGCTTTCCCCTCAAGAAGCCTTTCGCTAAGTCACTTCTTGTGGAATTTGCAAAGTGATATTTGGAAGCCATTAGAGGGCTATAGTGAAAAAGGAAATATCCTCAGTTAAAAAGTTGAAAGGAGATTTCTGAGAAACTGCTTTGTGTTTTGTTAATTCATCTCATAGAGTTACTGCTTTCCGCTCAAGAAGCCTTTCGCTAAGACTGTTCCTCTGGAATATGCAAAGTGTTATTTTGGAGCCCATAGGGGGCTACGGTGAAAAGGAAATATCTTCAGTTTAAAACTGGAAAGAAGATTTTTGAGAATCTGCTTTGTGTTCTTTAAATTCATCTCACAGAGTAACAGCTTTCCCCTCTAGAAGCCTTTCGTTAAGACTGTTCTTGTGGAATTTGCAATGTGATATATGGAAGCCCATAGAAGGCTATGGTGAAAAAGGAAATATCTTCCGTTAAAACTCTGAAGAAGCATTCTGTGAAACTGCCGTGTGTTCTGTTAATACATCTCACCGAGATACAGCTTTCCCCTCAAGAAGCCTTTCGCAAAGACTGTTCTTGTGTGATTTTCTAAGTGATATTTGGAAACCCATAGAGGCTTAAGGGGAAAAAGGAAATATCTTCGGTTGAAAACTGCAAAGAAGCTTTCTGAGAAACAGCTCTGTGTTCTGTTAATTCATTTCAGAGAGTTACAGCCTTCCGCTCCAGAAGCCTTTCGATAAGACTGCTCTTTTGGAATTTGCAAAGTGATATTTGGAAGCCCTTAGAGGGCTATGGTGAAAAAGGAAATATCTTCCGTTAAAAACTGGAAAGAAGCATTCTGAGATACTGCCGTGTGTTCTGTTAATAAGTCTAACCGAGTTACAGCATTCCCCTCAAGAAGTCTTTCGTTAAGACTGTTCTTGTGTGATTTGCAATGTGATATTTGGAAGCCCATAGAGGGCTACGGTGAAAAAGGAAATATCTTCAGTTAAAAACTGGAAAGAAGCTTTCTGAGAAACTGCTTTGTGTTCTGTTAATTCATCTCACAGAGTTAAAACTTTCCCCTCCAGAAGCCTTTCGCTAAGACTGTTCTTGTGGAATTTGCAAAATGATGTTTGGAAGCCCAAAGAGAGCTATGGTGAAAAAGAAAATATCCTAAGATAAAAACTGAAAAGAAGCTTTCTGAGGAACTGCTTTGTGTTCTCTTATTTTGTATCCCAGAGTTACAAATTTTCCCTCAAGAAGCCATTCGCTAAGAGTGTTCTTGTGCAATTTGCAAAGTGATATTTGGAGCCCATAGAGGGCTTCGAAAAAAGGAAATATCTTCAGTTAAAAACTGGAAAGAAGATTTCTGAGAAACTGCTTTGTGTTCTGATAATTCATCTCACAGAATTACAGCTTTCCCTTCAAGAAGCCTTTCGATAAGACTGGTCTTGTGGGATTTGCAAAGTGATATTTGGAAGCCCAAATAGGACTATGGTGAAAAAGGAAATTTCTTCAGTTAAAAACTGGAAAGAACTTTCTCAGAAACTGCTTTGTGTTCTGTTAATTTAACTCACTGAGTTACAGCTTTCCCCTCCAGAAGCCTTTCCCTAAGACTGTTCTTCTGGAATTTGCAAAGTGATATTTGGAAGCCCCTAGAGGGCTTCGGTGAAAAAGGAAATACCTTCAGTTAAAAACTGGAAAGAAGATTTCTGAGAAACTGCTTTGTGTTCTGATAATTCATCTCACAGAATTACAGCTTTCCCTTCAAGAAGCCTTTCGATAAGACTGGTCTTGTGGGATTTGCAAAGTGATATTTGGAAGCCCAAATAGGACTATGGTGAAAAAGGAAATTTCTTCAGTTAAAAACTGGAAAGAACTTTCTCAGAATCTGCTTTGTGTTCTGTTAATTTAACTCACTGAGTTACAGCTTTCCCCTCCAGAAACCTTTCCCTAAGACTGTTCTTCTGGAATTTGCAAAGTGATATTTGTAAGCCCTTAGAGGGCTATGGTGAAAAAGGAAATATCCTCTGTTAAAAACGGGAAAGAAGCTTTCTGAGACACTGCTTTGTTTTCTGTTATTTCATCTAACAGAGTTACAGCTTTCCCTTCAAGAATCCTTTTGCTAAGGCTGTTCTTGTGGAATTTACAAAATGATATTTGTAAGCCCTTAGAGGGCTATGTTGGAAAAGGAAATATCTTCCGTTAAAAACGTGAAAGAAGCTTTCTGAGAAACTGCTTTGTTTTCTGTTAATTCATCTAACAGAGTTACAGATTTCCCTTCACGAAGCCTTTCACTAAGGCTGTTCTTGGGGTATTTACAAAGTGATATTTGGAGCCCATAGAGGGCTATGGTGAAAAAGGAAATATCTTCAGTTAAAAACTAGAAAGAAGCAGTCTGAGAAACTGCTTTGTTCTGTGTTAATTCATCTCACAGAGTTACAGCATTCCCCTGAAGAAGCCTTTTGCTAAGCCTGTTCTTTTGGAATTGGCAAGGTGATATTTGGAAGCCCATAGAGGGCTATGGTGAAAAAGGAATATCTTCAGTTAAAAACTGGAAAGAAGGTGTCTGAGAAACTGCTTTGTGTTCTGTTAATTCATCTCACAGAGTTACAGCTTTCCCCTCAAGAAGCCTTTCGGTAAGACTGTTCTTGTGGAATTTGCAAAGTGATATTTGGAAGCCCATAGAGGGCTATGGTGAAAAAGGAAATATCTTCCATTAAAACGGGAAAGAAGCTTTCTGAGAAACTACTTTGTGTTCTGTTAATTCATGTCGCCGAGTTACAGCTTTCCCTTCAACAAGCCTTTTGCTAAGACTGTTTTTGTGGAATTGGCAAAGTGATATTTGGAAGCCGTTAGATGGCTATGGTGTAAAAGGAAATATCTTCCGTTAAAAATTGGAAAGAAACTTTCTGAGAAACTGTTTCGTGTTTTGTTAATTCATCTCACAGAGTTACTGCTTTCCCCTCATGAAGCCTTTCGCTAAGACTGTTCTTGTGGAATTTGCAAAGTGATATTTGGAAGCCCATAGAGGGCGATGGTGAAAATGGAATTATCTTCCGTTAAAAACTGGGAAGAAGCTTTCTGAGAAACTGCTTTGTGTTCTTTAATTCATCTCACAGAGTTACAGCTTTCCCCTCCAGAAGCCTTTCGATAAGACTGTTCTTGTGTAATTTGCAAAGTGATATTTGGAAGCCCATAGAGGGCTATGGTGAAAAAGGGAATATCTTCAGTTAAAAACTGGAAAGTAGCTTTCAGAGAAACAGCGCTGTTTTCCGTTAATTCATCAGACAGTGTTACAGCTCTCCCCTCAAGAAGCCTTTCGCTAAGACTGTTCTTCTGTAATTTGCAAAGTGATATTTGGAAGCCCATAGAGGGCTATGGTGAAAAGGAAATATCTTCCGTTAAAAACGGGAA
This sequence comes from Chlorocebus sabaeus, assembly GCF_047675955.1. NCBI lineage: Eukaryota > Metazoa > Chordata > Mammalia > Primates > Cercopithecidae > Chlorocebus > Chlorocebus sabaeus. The sequence goes on from NW_027327507.1 coordinate 6,551, forward strand.
AGAGGCTTTCTGAGAAACTGCTCTGTGTTCTGTTAATTCGTCTCACACAGTTACAGCTTTCCCACCAAGAAGCCTTTCCCTAAGACAGTTCTTTTGGAATGTGCAATGTGTTATTTGGCAGTCCATGCAGGGCTATGGTGAAAAATGAAATATCTTCAGTTAAAAACTGGAAGGAAGCTTTCTGAGAAACTGCTTTGTGTTCTGTTAATTCATCTCACAGAGTTACAGCTTTCCCCTCAAGAAGCCTCTCCCTAAGACTGTTCTTGTGGAATTTTCAAAGTGATATTTGAAAGCCCTTAGAGGGCTATGGTGAAAAAGGAAATATCCTACATAAAACCTGAAAAGAAGCTTTCTGAGAAACTGCTTTGTGTTCTGTTAATTCATCTCACAGAGTTACAGCTTTCACCTAAAGAAGCCATTCAATAAGACTGTTCTTGTGGAATTTGCAAAGTGATATTTGGAAGCCCATAGAGGGCTATGGTGAAAAAGGAAATATCCTACAATAAAAACCGAAAAGAAGCTTTCTGAGAAACTGCATTGTGTTCTATTAATTCATCGCACGGAGTTGTAGCATTCCCCTCAAGAAGCCGATCACTAAGATTGTTCTTGTGGAATTTGCAAGGTGATATCTAGAAGCCCATAGAGGGCTTTGGTGAGAAAGGAAATATCTTCCGTTAAGAACTGGAAAGAGACTTTCTGAGAAACTGCTTTGTGTTCTGTTAATTCATCTCACAGAGTTACAGCTTTCACCTAAAGAAGCCATTCAATAAGACTGTTCTTGTGGAATTTGCAAAGTGATATTTGGAAGCATATAGAGGGCTATGGTGAAAAAGGAAATATCCTACAATAAAAACCAAAAGAAGCTTTCTGAGAAACTGCATTGTGTTCTATTAATTCATCGCACGGAGTTGTAGCATTCCCCTCAAGAAGCCGATCACTAAGATTGTTCTTGTGGAATTTGCAAGGTGATATCTAGAAGCCCATAGAGGGCTTTGGTGAGAAAGGAAATATCTTCCGTTAAAAACTGGAAAGAGACTTTCTGAGAAACTGCTTTGTGTTCTGTTAATTCATCTCACAGAGTTACAGCTTTCCCCTCAAGAAGGCTTTCGGTAAGACTGTTCTTGTGGAATTTGCAAAGTGATATTTGGAAGCCCAAAGAGGTCTACCGTGAAAAGGAAAATATCTTCCGTTAAAAACTGGAAAAAAGCTTTCTGAGAAACTGCTTTGTGTTCTGTTAATTCATTTCACAGAGTTACAGCTTTCCCCTCCAAAAGCCTTTCGACAAGACTGCTCTTGTGGAATTTTCAGAGTGATAGTTGGAAGCCCTTAGAGGGCTATGGTGAAAAAGGAAATATCTTCAGTTAAAAACTCGAAGGAAGCTTTCTGAGAAACTGCTTTGTGTTCTGTTAATTCATCTCACATAGTTACAGCTTTCCCCTCAAGAAGCCTTTCACTACGACTGTTCTTGTGCAATTTGCAAATTGATATTTGGGAGCCGAAAGAGGGCTACGGTGAAAAAGGAAATATCTTAAGTTAAAATCTGGAAAAAAGCTTTCTGAGAAACTGCTTTGTGTTCTGTTAATTTATCTCAAAGAGATACAGCTTTCCCCTCAAGAAACCTTTCGCTAAGACTGTTCTTGTGCTATTTTCAAGGTGATATTTGGAAGCCAGAAGAGGGCTATGGTGTATTAGAAAATATCTTCAGTTAAAATGTGGAAATAAGCTTTCTAAGAAACTGTTTGTGTTCTGTGAATTCATCTCACAAAGTTACAGATTTCCCCTCAAAAAGCCTTTCACTAAGACGGCTCTTGTGGAATTTTCAAAGTGATATTTGGAAGCCCATAGAAGGCTATGGTGAAAACGGAAATATCCTAAGATAAAAACTGAAAAGAAGCTTTCTGAGAAACTGCTTTGTGTTCTGTTAATTCACCTCACAGAGTTACATCTTTCCCCTCAAGAAGCCTTTCTCTAAGACTGTTCTTGTGGAATTTGCATAGTGATATTTGGAAGGCGATAGAGGGCTATGGTGAAAGAAGAAATATCTTCTGTTAAAAACTGGAAAGAAGCTTTCTGAGAAACTGCTTTGTGTTCTGTTAATTTATCTTATAGAGATAAACTTTCCCCTCAAGAAGCCTTTCTGTAAGGCTCTTCTTGTGTAATTTGCAAAGTGATATTTGGAAGCCCATAGAGGGCTATGGTGAAAAAGGAAATATCTTCAGTTACAAACTGGAAAGAAGATTTCTGAAAAACTGCTTTGTGATCTGTTAATTCATCTCACAGTGTTACAGCTTTCCCTCAAGACGCCTTTCGCGAAGACTGTTCTTGTGGAATTTGCAAACTGATAATTGGACGACCATAGAGGGCTATGGTGACAAAGAAAATATCCTCAGTTAAAAACTGGAAAGAAGCTTTCTGAGAAACTGCTTTGAGTTCTGTTAATTCACATCACGGAGATACAGCTTTCCCCTCAAGAAGCCTTTCGCTAAGACACTTCTTGTGGAATTTGCAAAGTGATATTTGGAAGCCATTAGAGGGCTATAGTGAAAAAGGAAATATCCTCAGTTAAAAAGTTGAAAGGAGATTTCTGAGAAACTGCTTTGTGTTTTGTTAATTCATCTCATAGAGTTACTGCTTTCCGCTCAAGAAGCCTTTCGCTAAGACTGTTCCTCTGGAATATGCAAAGTGTTATTTTGGAGCCCATAGGGGGCTACGGTGAAAAGGAAATATCTTCAGTTTAAAACTGGAAAGAAGATTTTTGAGAATCTGCTTTGTGTTCTTTAAATTCATCTCACAGAGTAACAGCTTTCCCCTCTAGAAGCCTTTCGTTAAGACTGTTCTTGTGGAATTTGCAATGTGATATATGGAAGCCCATAGAAGGCTATGGTGAAAAAGGAAATATCTTCCGTTAAAACTCTGAAGAAGCATTCTGTGAAACTGCCGTGTGTTCTGTTAATACATCTCACCGAGATACAGCTTTCCCCTCAAGAAGCCTTTCGCAAAGACTGTTCTTGTGTGATTTTCTAAGTGATATTTGGAAACCCATAGAGGCTTAAGGGGAAAAAGGAAATATCTTCGGTTGAAAACTGCAAAGAAGCTTTCTGAGAAACAGCTCTGTGTTCTGTTAATTCATTTCAGAGAGTTACAGCCTTCCGCTCCAGAAGCCTTTCGATAAGACTGCTCTTTTGGAATTTGCAAAGTGATATTTGGAAGCCCTTAGAGGGCTATGGTGAAAAAGGAAATATCTTCCGTTAAAAACTGGAAAGAAGCATTCTGAGATACTGCCGTGTGTTCTGTTAATAAGTCTAACCGAGTTACAGCATTCCCCTCAAGAAGTCTTTCGTTACGACTGTTCTTGTGTGATTTGCAATGTGATATTTGGAAGCCCATAGAGGGCTACGGTGAAAAAGGAAATATCTTCAGTTAAAAACTGGAAAGAAGCTTTCTGAGAAACTGCTTTGTGTTCTGTTAATTCATCTCACAGAGTTAAAACTTTCCCCTCCAGAAGCCTTTCGCTAAGACTGTTCTTGTGGAATTTGCAAAATGATGTTTGGAAGCCCAAAGAGAGCTATGGTGAAAAAGAAAATATCCTAAGATAAAAACTGAAAAGAAGCTTTCTGAGGAACTGCTTTGTGTTCTCTTATTTTGTATCCCAGAGTTACAAATTTTCCCTCAAGAAGCCATTCGCTAAGAGTGTTCTTGTGCAATTTGCAAAGTGATATTTGGAGCCCATAGAGGGCTTCGAAAAAAGGAAATATCTTCAGTTAAAAACTGGAAAGAAGATTTCTGAGAAACTGCTTTGTGTTCTGATAATTCATCTCACAGAATTACAGCTTTCCCTTCAAGAAGCCTTTCGATAAGACTGGTCTTGTGGGATTTGCAAAGTGATATTTGGAAGCCCAAATAGGACTATGGTGAAAAAGGAAATTTCTTCAGTTAAAAACTGGAAAGAACTTTCTCAGAAACTGCTTTGTGTTCTGTTATTTTAACTCACTGAGTTACAGCTTTCCCCTCCAGAAGCCTTTCCCTAAGACTGTTCTTCTGGAATTTGCAAAGTGATATTTGTAAGCCCTTAGAGGGCTATGGTGAAAAAGGAAATATCCTCCGTTAAAAACGGGAAAGAAGCTTTCTGAGACACTGCTTTGTTTTCTGTTAATTCATCTAACAGAGTTACAGCTTTCCCTTCAAGAATCCTTATGCTAAGGCTGTTGTTGTGGAATTTACAAAATGATATTTGTAAGCCCTTAGAGGGCTATGTTGGAAAAGGAAATATCTTCCGTTAAAAACGTGAAAGAAGCTTTCTGAGAAACTGCTTTGTTTTCTGTTAATTCATCTAACAGAGTTACAGATTTCCCTTCACGAAGCCTTTCACTAAGGCTGTTCTTGGGGTATTTACAAAGTGATATTTGGAGCCCATAGAGGGCTATGGTGAAAAAGGAAATATCTTCAGTTAAAAAGTAGGAAGAAGCAGTCTGAGAAACTGCTTTGTTCTGTGTTAATTCATCTCACAGAGTTACAGCATTCCCCTGAAGAAGCCTTTTGCTAAGCCTGTTCTTTTGGAATTGGCAAGGTGATATTTGGAAGCCCATAGAGGGCTATGGTGAAAAAGGAATATCTTCAGTTAAAAACTGGAAAGAAGCTGTCTGAGAAACTGCTTTGTGTTCTGTTAATTCATCTCACAGAGTTACAGCTTTCCCCTCAAGAAGCCTTTCGGTAAGTCTGTTCTTGTGGAATTTGCAAAGTGATATTTGGAAGCCCATAGAGGGCTATGGTGAAAAAGGAAATATCTTCCGTTAAAAACTGGAAAGAAGCTTTCTTTGAAACTACATTGTGTTCTGTTAATTCATCTCACAGAGTTACAGATTTCCCCTCAAAAAGCCTTTCGCTAAGACTGTTCCTGTGGAATTTGCAAAGAGATATTTGGAAGCCCATAGAGGGCTATGGTGAAAAAGGAAATATCTTCCGTTAAAAACTGGAAAGAAACTTTCTGAGAAACTGCTTTGTGTTCTGTTAATTCATCTCTCTGAGTTACTGCTTTCCCCTCAAGAAGCGTTTCGCTAAGACTCTTCTTGTGAAATTTGCAAAGTGATATTTGGAAGCCCATAGAGGGCTACGGTGAAAAAGGAAATATCCTAAGTTAAAAACTGGAAAGAAGCTGTCTGAGAAACTGCTTTGTGTTCTGTTAATTCATGTCACAGAGTTACAGCTTTCCCTTCAAGAAGCCTTTCGCTAAGGCTGTTCTTGGGGAATTGGCAAAGTGATATTTGGAAGCCCATAGAGGGCTATGGAGAGCATGGAAATATCTTCAGTTAAAAACTGGAAAGAAGCTTTCTGAGAGACTGCTTTGTGTTCTGTTAATTCATCTCACAGAATTACAGCATTCCCCTCAAGAATCCTTTCGCTAAGACTGTTCTTGTGGAATTTGCAAAGGGATATTTCGAAACCCATAGAGGGCTATTTTGAAAAAGGCAATATCTTCCTTTAATAACTGGAAAGAAGCTTTCTGAGAAACTGCTTTGTGTTCGGTTAATTCAACTCACAGAGTTACAGCTTTTCCTTCATGAGGCCTTTCGCTAAGGCTGTTCTTGTGGAATTTGCAAAGTGATATTTGGAAGACCATAGAGGGCTATATGGAAAAAGGAATTATCTTCAGTTAAAAACTGGAAAGAAGCTGTCTGAGAAACTGCTTTGTGTTCTGTTAATTCATCTCACCGAGTTACAGCTTTCCCTTCAACAATCCTTTTGCTAAGTCTGTTCTTGTGGAATTTGCAAAGTGATATTTGGAAGCCATTGGCGGCTACGGAGAAAAAGGAAATATCTTCAGTTAAAAACTCGAAGGAAGCTTTCTGAGAAACTGCTTTCTGTTCTGTTAATTCACCTCACAGAGTTACTGCTTTCCCTTCAAGAAGCCTTTCACTAAGGCTGTTATTATGGAATTTGCAAAGTGATATTTGTAAGTCTTTAGAGGGCGATGATGAAAAAGGAAATATCTTCCGTTAAAAACCGGAAAGAAGCTTTCTAGAAATTGCTTTGTGTTCTCTTTATTCATCTCACTGAATTGCAGCATTCCCCTCAAGAAGCCTTTCGCTAAGACTGTTCTTGTGGAATTTGCAAAGTGATATTCAGAAGCCCATAGAGGGCTATGGTGAAAAAGAAAATATCTTCCGTTAAAAACAGGAAAGATTTTTTCTGAGTCACAGCTTTCCCTTCAAGAAGCCTTTTGCTAAGGCTGTTCTTGTGGAATTTGCAAAGTGATAATTGGAAGCCCATAGAGGGCTATGTTGAAAAAGGAAATATCTTCCGTTAAAACCTGGAAAGAAGCTTTCTGAGAAACTGCTTTGTGTTCTCCTAATTCATCTCACAAATTTACAGCTATCCCTTCAAGAAGCCTTTCGCTAAGACTGTTCTTGTGGAATTTGCAAAGTTATATTTGGAAGCCCATAGAGGGCTACGGTGAAAAAGGAAATATCTTTCGTTAAAAACGGGAAAGAAGCTTTCTGAGAAACTACTTTGTGTTCTGTTAATTCATGTCGCCGAGTTACAGCTTTCCCCTCAACAAGCCTTTTGCTAAGACTGTTTTTGTGGAATTGGCAAAGTGATATTTGGAAGCCCTTAGATGGCTATGGTGTAAAAGGAAATATCTTCCGTTAAAAATTGGAAAGAAACTTTCTGAGAAACTGTTTCGTGTTCTGTTAATTCATCTCACAGAGTTACTGCTTTCCCCTCATGAAGCCTTTCGCTAAGACTGTTCTTGTGGGATTTGCAAAGTGATATTCGGAAGCCCATAGAGGGCGATGGTGAAAATGGAATTATCTTCCGTTAAAAACTGGGAAGAAGCTTTCTGAGAAACTGCTTTGTGTTCTTTAATTCATCTCACAGAGTTACAGCTTTCCCCTCCAGAAGCCTTTCTCTAAGACTGTTCTTGTGTAATTTGCAAAGTGATATTTGGAAGCCCATAGAGGGCTATGGTGAAAAAGGGAATATCTTCAGTTAAAAACTGGAAAGTAGCTTTCAGAGAAACAGCGTTGTTTTCCGTTAATTCATCAGACAGTGTTACAGCTCTCCCCTCAAGAAGCCTTTCGCTAAGACTGTTCTTCTGTAATTTGCAAAGTGATATTTGGAAACCCATAGAGGGCTATGGTGAAAAGGAAATATCTTCCGTTAAAAACGGGAAAGAGGCTTTCTGAGAAACTGCTCTGTGTTCTGTTAATTCGTCTCACACAGTTACAGCTTTCCCACCAAGAAGCCTTTCCCTAAGACAGTTCTTTTGGAATGTGCAATGTGTTATTTGGCAGTCCATGCAGGGCTATGGTGAAAAATGAAATATCTTCAGTTAAAAACTGGAAGGAAGCTTTCTGAGAAACTGCTTTGTGTTCTGTTAATTCATCTCACAGAGTTACAGCTTTCCCCTCAAGAAGCCTCTCCCTAAGACTGTTCTTGTGGAATTTTCAAAGTGATATTTGAAAGCCCTTAGAGGGCTATGGTGAAAAAGGAAATATCCTACATAAAACCTGAAAAGAAGCTTTCTGAGAAACTGCTTTGTGTTCTGTTAATTCATCTCACAGTGTTACAGCTTTCACCTAAAGAAGCCATTCAATAAGACTGTTCTTGTGGAATTTGCAAAGTGATATTTGGAAGCCCATAGAGGGCTATGGTGAAAAAGGAAATATCCTACAATAAAAACCGAAAAGAAGCTTTCTGAGAAACTGCATTGTGTTCTATTAATTCATCGCACGGAGTTGTAGCATTCCCCTCAAGAAGCCGATCACTAAGATTGTTCTTGTGGAATTTGCAAGGTGATATCTAGAAGCCCATAGAGGGCTTTGGTGAGAAAGGAAATATCTTCCGTTAAAAACTGGAAAGCGACTTTCTGAGAAACTGCTTTGTGTTCTGTTAATTCATCTCACAGAGTTACAGCTTTCACCTAAAGAAGCCATTCAATAAGACTGTTCTTGTGGAATTTGCAAAGTGATATTTGGAAGCATATAGAGGGCTATGGTGAAAAAGGAAATATCCTACAATAAAAACCAAAAGAAGCTTTCTGAGAAACTGCATTGTGTTCTATTAATTCATCGCACGGAGTTGTAGCATTCCCCTCAAGAAGCCGATCACTAAGATTGTTCTTGTGGAATTTGCAAGGTGATATCTAGAAGCCCATAGAGGGCTTTGGTGAGAAAGGAAATATCTTCCGTTAAAAACTGGAAAGAGACTTTCTGAGAAACTGCTTTGTGTTCTGTTAATTCATCTCACAGAGTTACAGCTTTCCCCTCAAGAAGGCTTTCGGTAAGACTGTTGTTGTGGAATTTGCAAAGTGATATTTGGAAGCCCAAAGAGGTCTACCGTGAAAAGGAAAATATCTTCCGTTAAAAACTGGAAAAAAGCTTTCTGAGAAACTGCTTTGTGTTCTGTTAATTCATTTCACAGAGTTACAGCTTTCCCCTCCAAAAGCCTTTCGACAAGACTGCTCTTGTGGAATTTTCAGAGTGATAGTTGGAAGCCCTTAGAGGGCTATGGTGAAAAAGGAAATATCTTCAGTTAAAAACTCGAAGGAAGCTTTCTGAGAAACTGCTTTGTGTTCTGTTAATTCATCTCACATAGTTACAGCTTTCCCCTCAAGAAGCCTTTCACTACGACTGTTCTTGTGCAATTTGCAAATTGATATTTGGGAGCCGAAAGAGGGCTACGGTGAAAAAGGAAATATCTTAAGTTAAAATCTGGAAAAAAGCTTTCTGAGAAACTGCTTTGTGTTCTGTTAATTTATCTCAAAGAGATACAGCTTTCCCCTCAAGAAACCTTTCGCTAAGACTGTTCTTGTGCTATTTTCAAGGTGATATTTGGAAGCCAGAAGAGGGCTATGGTGTATTAGAAAATATCTTCAGTTAAAATGTGGAAATAAGCTTTCTAAGAAACTGTTTGTGTTCTGTGAATTCATCTCACAAAGTTACAGATTTCCCCTCAAAAAGCCTTTCACTAAGACGGCTCTTGTGGAATTTTCAAAGTGATATTTGGAAGCCCATAGAAGGCTATGGTGAAAACGGAAATATCCTAAGATAAAAACTGAAAAGAAGCTTTCTGAGAAACTGCTTTGTGTTCTGTTAATTCACCTCACAGAGTTACATCTTTCCCCTCAAGAAGCCTTTCTCTAAGACTGTTCTTGTGGAATTTGCATAGTGATATTTGGAAGGCGATAGAGGGCTATGGTGAAAGAAGAAATATCTTCTGTTAAAAACTGGAAAGAAGCTTTCTGAGAAACTGCTTTGTGTTCTGTTAATTTATCTTATAGAGATAAACTTTCCCCTCAAGAAGCCTTTCTGTAAGGCTCTTCTTGTGTAATTTGCAAAGTGATATTTGGAAGCCCATAGAGGGCTATGGTGAAAAAGGAAATATCTTCAGTTACAAACTGGAAAGAAGATTTCTGAAAAACTGCTTTGTGATCTGTTAATTCATCTCACAGTGTTACAGCTTTCCCTCAAGACGCCTTTCGCGAAGACTGTTCTTGTGGAATTTGCAAACTGATAATTGGACGACCATAGAGGGCTATGGTGACAAAGAAAATATCCTCAGTTAAAAACTGGAAAGAAGCTTTCTGAGAAACTGCTTTGAGTTCTGTTAATTCACATCACGGAGATACAGCTTTCCCCTCAAGAAGCCTTTCGCTAAGACACTTCTTGTGGAATTTGCAAAGTGATATTTGGAAGCCATTAGAGGGCTATAGTGAAAAAGGAAATATCCTCAGTTAAAAAGTTGAAAGGAGATTTCTGAGAAACTGCTTTGTGTTTTGTTAATTCATCTCATAGAGTTACTGCTTTCCGCTCAAGAAGCCTTTCGCTAAGACTGTTCCTCTGGAATATGCAAAGTGTTATTTTGGAGCCCATAGGGGGCTACGGTGAAAAGGAAATATCTTCAGTTTAAAACTGGAAAGAAGATTTTTGAGAATCTGCTTTGTGTTCTTTAAATTCATCTCACAGAGTAACAGCTTTCCCCTCTAGAAGCCTTTCGTTAAGACTGTTCTTGTGGAATTTGCAATGTGATATATGGAAGCCCATAGAAGGCTATGGTGAAAAAGGAAATATCTTCCGTTAAAACTCTGAAGAAGCATTCTGTGAAACTGCCGTGTGTTCTGTTAATACATCTCACCGAGATACAGCTTTCCCCTCAAGAAGCCTTTCGCAAAGACTGTTCTTGTGTGATTTTCTAAGTGATATTTGGAAACCCATAGAGGCTTAAGGGGAAAAAGGAAATATCTTCGGTTGAAAACTGCAAAGAAGCTTTCTGAGAAACAGCTCTGTGTTCTGTTAATTCATTTCAGAGAGTTACAGCCTTCCGCTCCAGAAGCCTTTCGATAAGACTGCTCTTTTGGAATTTGCAAAGTGATATTTGGAAGCCCTTAGAGGGCTATGGTGAAAAAGGAAATATCTTCCGTTAAAAACTGGAAAGAAGCATTCTGAGATACTGCCGTGTGTTCTGTTAATAAGTCTAACCGAGTTACAGCATTCCCCTCCAAGAAGTCTTTCGTTAAGACTGTTCTTGTGTGATTTGCAATGTGATATTTGGAAGCCCATAGAGGGCTACGGTGAAAAGGAAATATCTTCAGTTAAAAACTGGAAAGAAAGCTTTCTGAGAAACTGCTTTGTGTCTGTTAATTCATCTCACAGAGTTAAAAACTTTCCCCTCCAGAAGCCTTTCGCTAAGACTGTTCTTGTGGAATTTGCAAAATGATGTTTGGAAGCCCAAAGAGGAGCTATGGGTGAAAAAGAAAATATCCTAAGATAAAAACTGAAAAGAAAGCTTTCTGAGGAACTGCTTTGTGTTCTCTTATTTTGTATCCCAGAGTTACAAATTTTCCCTCAAGAAGCCATTCGCTAAGAGTGTTCTTGTGCAATTTGCAAAGTGATATTTGGAGCCCATAGAGGGCTTCGAAAAAAGGAAATATCTTCAGTTAAAAACTGGAAAGAAGATTTCTGAGAAACTGCTTTGTGTTCTGATAATTCATCTCACAGAATTACAGCTTTCCCTTCAAGAAGCCTTTCGATAAGACTGGTCTTGTGGGATTTGCAAAGTGATATTTGGAAGCCCAAATAGGACTATGGTGAAAAAGGAAATTTCTTCAGTTAAAAACTGGAAAGAACTTTCTCAGAAACTGCTTTGTGTTCTGTTAATTTAACTCACTGAGTACAGCTTTCCCCTCCAGAAGCCTTTCCCTAAGACTGTTCTTCTGGAATTTGCAAAGTGATATTTGGAAGCCCCTAGAGGGCTTCGGTGAAAAAGGAATACCTTCAGTTAAAACTGGAAAGAAGATTTCTGAGAAACTGCTTTGTGTTCTGATAATTCATCTCACAGAATTACAGCTTTCCCTTCAAGAAGCCTTTCGATAAGACTGGTCTTGTGGGATTTGCAAAGTGATATTTGGAAGCCAAATAGGACTATGGTGAAAAAGGAAATTTCTTCAGTTAAAAAACTGGAAAGAACTTTCTCAGAATCTGCTTTGTGTTCTGTTAATTTAACTCACTGAGTTACAGCTTTCCCCTCCAGAAACCTTCCCTAAGACTGTTCTTCTGGAATTTGCAAAGTGATATTTGTAAGCCCTTAGAGGGCTATGGTGAAAAAGGAAATATCCTCTGTTAAAAACGGGAAAGAAGCTTTCTGAGACACTGCTTTGTTTTCTGTTATTTCATCTAACAGAGTTACAGCTTTCCCTTCAAGAATCCTTTTGCTAAGGCTGTTGTTGTGGAATTTACAAAATGATATTTGTAAGCCCTTAGAGGGCTATGTTGGAAAAGGAAATATCTTCCGTTAAAAACGTGAAAGAAGCTTTCTGAGAAACTGCTTTGTTTTCTGTTAATTCATCTAACAGAGTTACAGATTTCCCTTCACGAAGCCTTTCACTAAGGCTGTTCTTGGGGTATTTACAAAGTGATATTTGGAGCCCATAGAGGGCTATGGTGAAAAAGGAAATATCTTCAGTTAAAAACTAGAAAGAAGCAGTCTGAGAAACTGCTTTGTTCTGTGTTAATTCATCTCACAGAGTTACAGCATTCCCCTGAAGAAGCCTTTTGCTAAGCCTGTTCTTTTGGAATTGGCAAGGTGATATTTGGAAGCCCATAGAGGGCTATGGTGAAAAAGGAATATCTTCAGTTAAAAACTGGAAAGAAGGTGTCTGAGAAACTGCTTTGTGTTCTGTTAATTCATCTCACAGAGTTACAGCTTTCCCCTCAAGAAGCCTTTCGGTAAGACTGTTCTTGTGGAATTTGCAAAGTGATATTTGGAAGCCCATAGAGGGCTATGGTGAAAAAGGAAATATCTTCCGTTAAAAACTGGAAAGAAGCTTTCTGAGAAACTACTTTGTGTTCTGTTAATTCATGTCGCCGAGTTACAGCTTTCCCTTCAACAAGCCTTTTGCTAAGACTGTTTTTGTGGAATTGGCAAAGTGATATTTGGAAGCCGTTAGATGGCTATGGTGTAAAAGGAAATATCTTCCGTTAAAAATTGGAAAGAAACTTTCTGAGAAACTGTTTCGTGTTTTGTTAATTCTTCTCACAGAGTTACTGCTTTCCCCTCATGAAGCCTTTCGCTAAGACTGTTCTTGTGGGATTTGCAAAGTGATATTTGGAAGCCCATAGAGGGCGATGGTGAAAATGGAATTATCTTCCGTTAAAAACTGGGAAGAAGCTTTCTGAGAAACTGCTTTGTGTTCTTTAATTCATCTCACAGAGTTACAGCTTTCCCCTCCAGAAGCCTTTCGATAAGACTGTTCTTGTGTAATTTGCAAAGTGATATTTGGAAGCCCATAGAGGGCTATGGTGAAAAAGGGGATATCTTCAGTTAAAAACTGGAAAGTAGCTTTCAGAGAAACAGCGCTGTTTTCCGTTAATTCATCAGACAGTGTTACAGCTCTCCCCTCAAGAAGCCTTTCGCTAAGACTGTTCTTCTGTAATTTGCAAAGTGATATTTGGAAGCCCATAGAGGGCTATGGTGAAAAGGAAATATCTTCCGTTAAAAACGGGAAAGAGGCTTTCTGAGAAACTGCTCTGTGTTCTGTTAATTCGTCTCACACAGTTACAGCTTTCCCACCAAGAAGCCTTTCCCTAAGACAGTTCTTTTGGAATGTGCAATGTGTTATTTGGCAGTCCATGCAGGGCTATGGTGAAAAATGAAATATCTTCAGTTAAAAACTGGAAGGAAGCTTTCTGAGAAACTGCTTTGTGTTCTGTTAATTCATCTCACAGAGTTACAGCTTTCCCCTCAAGAAGCCTCTCCCTAAGACTGTTCTTGTGGAATTTTCAAAGTGATATTTGAAAGCCCTTAGAGGGCTATGGTGAAAAAGGAAATATCCTACATAAAACCTGAAAAGAAGCTTTCTGAGAAACTGCTTTGTGTTCTGTTAATTCATCTCACAGAGTTACAGCTTTCACCTAAAGAAGCCATTCAATAAGACTGTTCTTGTGGAATTTGCAAAGTGATATTTGGAAGCCCATAGAGGGCTATGGTGAAAAAGGAAATATCCTACAATAAAAACCGAAAAGAAGCTTTCTGAGAAACTGCATTGTGTTCTATTAATTCATCGCACGGAGTTGTAGCATTCCCCTCAAGAAGCCGATCACTAAGATTGTTCTTGTGGAATTTGCAAGGTGATATCTAGAAGCCCATAGAGGGCTTTGGTGAGAAAGGAAATATCTTCCGTTAAGAACTGGAAAGAGACTTTCTGAGAAACTGCTTTGTGTTCTGTTAATTCATCTCACAGAGTTACAGCTTTCACCTAAAGAAGCCATTCAATAAGACTGTTCTTGTGGAATTTGCAAAGTGATATTTGGAAGCATATAGAGGGCTATGGTGAAAAAGGAAATATCCTACAATAAAAACCAAAAGAAGCTTTCTGAGAAACTGCATTGTGTTCTATTAATTCATCGCACGGAGTTGTAGCATTCCCCTCAAGAAGCCGATCACTAAGATTGTTCTTGTGGAATTTGCAAGGTGATATCTAGAAGCCCATAGAGGGCTTTGGTGAGAAAGGAAATATCTTCCGTTAAAAACTGGAAAGAGACTTTCTGAGAAACTGCTTTGTGTTCTGTTAATTCATCTCACAGAGTTACAGCTTTCCCCTCAAGAAGGCTTTCGGTAAGACTGTTCTTGTGGAATTTGCAAAGTGATATTTGGAAGCCCAAAGAGGTCTACCGTGAAAAGGAAAATATCTTCCGTTAAAAACTGGAAAAAAGCTTTCTGAGAAACTGCTTTGTGTTCTGTTAATTCATTTCACAGAGTTACAGCTTTCCCCTCCAAAAGCCTTTTGACAAGACTGCTCTTGTGGAATTTTCAGAGTGATAGTTGGAAGCCCTTACAGGGCTATGGTGAAAAAGGAAATATCTTCAGTTAAAAACTCGAAGGAAGCTTTCTGAGAAACTGCTTTGTGTTCTGTTAATTCATCTCACATAGTTACAGCTTTCCCCTCAAGAAGCCTTTCACTACGACTGTTCTTGTGCTATTTTCAAGGTGATATTTGGAAGCCAGAAGAGGGCTATGGGGTATTAGAAAATATCTTCAGTTAAAATGTGGAAATAAGCTTTCTAAGAAACTGTTTGTGTTCTGTGAATTCATCTCACAAAGTTACAGATTTCCCCTCAAAAAGCCTTTCACTAAGACGGCTCTTGTGGAATTTTCAAAGTGATATTTGGAAGCCCATAGAAGGCTATGGTGAAAACGGAAATATCCTAAGATAAAAACTGAAAAGAAGCTTTCTGAGAAACTGCTTTGTGTTCTGTTAATTCACCTCACAGAGTTACATCTTTCCCCTCAAGAAGCCTTTCTCTAAGACTGTTCTTGTGGAATTTGCATAGTGATATTTGGAAGGCGATAGAGGGCTATGGTGAAAGAAGAAATATCTTCTGTTAAAAACTGGAAAGAAGCTTTCTGAGAAACTGCTTTGTGTTCTGTTAATTTATCTTATAGAGATAAACTTTCCCCTCAAGAAGCCTTTCTGTAAGGCTCTTCTTGTGTAATTTGCAAAGTGATATTTGGAAGCCCATAGAGGGCTATGGTGAAAAAGGAAATATCTTCAGTTACAAACTGGAAAGAAGATTTCTGAAAAACTGCTTTGTGATCTGTTAATTCATCTCACAGTGTTACAGCTTTCCCTCAAGACGCCTTTCGCGAAGACTGTTCTTGTGGAATTTGCAAACTGATAATTGGACGACCATAGAGGGCTATGGTGACAAAGAAAATATCCTCAGTTAAAAACTGGAAAGAAGCTTTCTGAGAAACTGCTTTGAGTTCTGTTAATTCACATCACGGAGATACAGCTTTCCCCTCAAGAAGCCTTTCGCTAAGACACTTCTTGTGGAATTTGCAAAGTGATATTTGGAAGCCATTAGAGGGCTATAGTGAAAAAGGAAATATCCTCAGTTAAAAAGTTGAAAGGAGATTTCTGAGAAACTGCTTTGTGTTTTGTTAATTCATCTCATAGAGTTACTGCTTTCCGCTCAAGAAGCCTTTCGCTAAGACTGTTCCTCTGGAATATGCAAAGTGTTATTTTGGAGCCCATAGGGGGCTACGGTGAAAAGGAAATATCTTCAGTTTAAAACTGGAAAGAAGATTTTTGAGAATCTGCTTTGTGTTCTTTAAATTCATCTCACAGAGTAACAGCTTTCCCCTCTAGAAGCCTTTCGTTAAGACTGTTCTTGTGGAATTTGCAATGTGATATATGGAAGCCCATAGAAGGCTATGGTGAAAAAGGAAATATCTTCCGTTAAAACTCTGAAGAAGCATTCTGTGAAACTGCCGTGTGTTCTGTTAATACATCTCACCGAGATACAGCTTTCCCCTCAAGAAGCCTTTCGCAAAGACTGTTCTTGTGTGATTTTCTAAGTGATATTTGGAAACCCATAGAGGCTTAAGGGGAAAAAGGAAATATCTTCGGTTGAAAACTGCAAAGAAGCTTTCTGAGAAACAGCTCTGTGTTCTGTTAATTCATTTCAGAGAGTTACAGCCTTCCGCTCCAGAAGCCTTTCGATAAGACTGCTCTTTTGGAATTTGCAAAGTGATATTTGGAAGCCCTTAGAGGGCTATGGTGAAAAAGGAAATATCTTCCGTTAAAAACTGGAAAGAAGCATTCTGAGATACTGCCGTGTGTTCTGTTAATAAGTCTAACCGAGTTACAGCATTCCCCTCAAGAAGTCTTTCGTTAAGACTGTTCTTGTGTGATTTGCAATGTGATATTTGGAAGCCCATAGAGGGCTACGGTGAAAAAGGAAATATCTTCAGTTAAAAACTGGAAAGAAGCTTTCTGAGAAACTGCTTTGTGTTCTGTTAATTCATCTCACAGAGTTAAAACTTTCCCCTCCAGAAGCCTTTCGCTAAGACTGTTCTTGTGGAATTTGCAAAATGATGTTTGGAAGCCCAAAGAGAGCTATGGTGAAAAAGAAAATATCCTAAGATAAAAACTGAAAAGAAGCTTTCTGAGGAACTGCTTTGTGTTCTCTTATTTCGTATCCCAGAGTTACAAATTTTCCCTCAAGAAGCCATTCGCTAAGAGTGTTCTTGTGCAATTTGCAAAGTGATATTTGGAGCCCATAGAGGGCCATGGTGAAAAAGGAAATATCTTCAGTTAAAAACTGGAAAGAAGATTTCTGAGAAACTGCTTTGTGTTCTGATAATTCATCTCACAGAATTACAGCTTTCCCTTCAAGAAGCCTTTCGATAAGACTGGTCTTGTGGGATTTGCAAAGTGATATTTGGAAGCCCAAATAGGACTATGGTGAAAAAGGAAATTTCTTCAGTTAAAAACTGGAAAGAACTTTCTCAGAAACTGCTTTGTGTTCTGTTAATTTAACTCACTGAGTTACAGCTTTCCCCTCCAGAAGCCTTTCCCTAAGACTGTTCTTCTGGAATTTGCAAAGTGATATTTGGAAGCCCCTAGAGGGCTTCGGTGAAAAAGGAAATACCTTCAGTTAAAAACTGGAAAGAAGATTTCTGAGAAACTGCCTTGTGTTCTGATAATTCATCTCACAGAATTACAGCTTTCCCTTCAAGAAGCCTTTCGATAAGACTGGTCTTGTGGGATTTGCAAAGTGATATTTGGAAGCCCAAATAGGACTATGGTGAAAAAGGAAATTTCTTCAGTTAAAACCTGGAAAGAACTTTCTCAGAAACTGCTTTGTGTTCTGTTAATTTAACTCACTGAGTTACAGCTTTCCCCTCCAGAAGCCTTTCCCTAAGACTGTTCTTCTGGAATTTGCAAAGTGATATTTGTAAGCCCTTAGAGGGCTATGGTGAAAAAGGAAATATCCTCCGTTAAAAACGGGAAAGAAGCTTTCTGAGGCACTGCTTTGTTTTCTGTTAATTCATCTAACAGAGTTACAGCTTTCCCTTCAAGAATCCTTTTGCTAAGGCTGTTCTTGTGGAATTTACAAAATGATATTTGTAAGCCCTTAGAGGGCTATGTTGGAAAAGGAAATATCTTCCGTTAAAAACGTGAAAGAAGCTTTCTGAGAAACTGCTTTGTTTTCTGTTAATTCATCTAACAGAGTTACAGATTTCCCTTCACGAAGCCTTTCACTAAGGCTGTTCTTGGGGTATTTACAAAGTGATATTTGGAGCCCATAGAGGGCTATGGTGAAAAAGGAAATATCTTCAGTTAAAAAGTAGGAAGAAGCAGTCTGAGAAACTGCTTTGTTCTGTGTTAATTCATCTCACAGAGTTACAGCATTCCCCTGAAGAAGCCTTTTGCTAAGCCTGTTCTTTTGGAATTGGCAAGGTGATATTTGGAAGCCCATAGAGGGCTATGGTGAAAAAGGAATATCTTCAGTTAAAAACTGGAAAGAAGGTGTCTGAGAAACTGCTTTGTGTTCTGTTAATTCATCTCACAGAGTTACAGCTTTCCCCTCAAGAAGCCTTTCGGTAAGACTGTTCTTGTGGAATTTGCAAAGTGATATTTGGAAGCCCATAGAGGGCTACGGTGAAAAAGGAAATATCTTCCGTTAAAAACGGGAAAGAAGCTTTCTGAGAAACTACTTTGTGTTCTGTTAATTCATGTCGCCGAGTTACAGCTTTCCCCTCAACAAGCCTTTTGCTAAGACTGTTTTTGTGGAATTGGCAAAGTGATATTTGGAAGCCGTTAGATGGCTATGGCGTAAAAGGAAATATCTTCCGTTAAAAATCGGAAAGAAACTTTCTGAGAAACTGTTTCGTGTTTTGTTAATTCATCTCACAGAGTTACTGCTTTCCCCTCATGAAGCCTTTCGCTAAGACTGTTCTTGTGGAATTTGCAAAGTGATATTTGGAAGCCCATAGAGGGCGATGGTGAAAATGGAATTATCTTCCGTTAAAAACTGGGAAGAAGCTTTCTGAGAAACTGCTATGTGTTCTTTAATTCATCTCACAGAGTTACAGCTTTCCCCTCCAGAAGCCTTTCCCTAAGACAGTTCTTTTGGAATGTGCAATGTGATATTTGAAAGTCCATGCAGGGCTATGGTGAAAAATGAAATATCTTCAGTTAAAAACTGGAAGGAAGCTTTCTGAGAAACTGCTTTGTGTTCTGTTAATTCATCTCACAGAGTTACAGCTTTCCCCTCAAGAAGCCTCTCCCTAAGACTGTTCTTGTGGAATTTTCAAAGTGATATTTGAAAGCCCTTAGAGGGCTATGGTGAAAAAGGAAATATCCTACATAAAACCTGAAAAGAAGCTTTCTGAGAAACTGCTTTGTGTTCTGTTAATTCATCTCACAGAGTTACAGCTTTCACCTAAAGAATCCATTCAATAAGACTGTTCTTGTGGAATTTGCAAAGTGATATTTGGAAGCATATAGAGGGCTAAGGTGAAAAAGGAAATATCCTACAATAAAAACCAAAAGAAGCTTTCTGAGAAACTGCATTGTGTTCTATTAATTCATCGCACGGAGTTGTAGCATTCCCCTCAAGAAGCCGATCACTAAGATTGTTCTTGTGGAATTTACAAGGTGATATCTAGAAGCCCATAGAGGGCTTTGGTGAGAAAGGAAATATCTTCCGTTAAAAACTGGAAAGAGACTTTCTGAGAAACTGCTTTGTGTTCTGTTAATTCATCTCACAGAGTTACAGCTTTCCCCTCAAGAAGGCTTTCGGTAAGACTGTTCTTGTGGAATTTGCAAAGTGATATTTGGAAGCCCAAAGAGGTCTACCGTGAAAAGGAAAATATCTTCCGTTAAAAACTGGAAAAAAGCTTTCTGAGAAACTGCTTTGTGTTCTGTTAATTCATTTCACAGAGTTACAGCTTTCCCCTCCAAAAGCCTTTCGACAAGACTGCTCTTGTGGAATTTTCAGAGTGATATTTGGAAGCCCTTAGAGGGCTATGGTGAAAAAGGAAATATCTTCAGTTAAAAACTCGAAGGAAGCTTTCTGAGAAACTGCTTTGTGTTCTGTTAATTCATCTCACATAGTTACAGCTTTCCCCTCAAGAAGCCTTTCACTACGACTGTTCTTGTGCAATTTGCAAATTGATATTTGGGAGCCGAAAGAGGGCTACGGTGAAAAAGGAAATATCTTAAGTTAAAATCTGGAAAAAAGCTTTCTGAGAAACTGCTTTGTGTTCTGTTAATTTATCTCAAAGTGATACAGCTTTCCCCTCAAGAAACCTTTCGCTAAGACTGTTCTTGTACTATTTTCAAGGTGATATTTGGAAGCCAGAAGAGGGCTATGGGGTATTAGAAAATATCTTCAGTTAAAATGTGGAAATAAGCTTTCTAAGAAACTGTTTGTGTTCTGTGAATTCATCTCACAAAGTTACAGATTTCCCCTCAAAAAGCCTTTCACTAAGACGGCTCTTGTGGAATTTTCAAAGTGATATTTGGAAGCCCATAGAAGGCTATGGTGAAAACGGAAATATCCTAAGATAAAAACTGAAAAGAAGCTTTCTGAGAAACTGCTTTGTGTTCTGTTAATTCACCTCACAGAGTTACATCTTTCCCCTCAAGAAGCCTTTCTCTAAGACTGTTCTTGTGGAATTTGCATAGTGATATTTGGAAGGCGATAGAGGGCTATGGTGAAAGAAGAAATATCTTCTGTTAAAAACTGGAAAGAAGCTTTCTGAGAAACTGCTTTGTGTTCTGTTAATTTATCTTATAGAGATAAACTTTCCCCTCAAGAAGCCTTTCTGTAAGGCTCTTCTTGTGTAATTTGCAAAGTGATATTTGGAAGCCCATAGAGGGCTATGGTGAAAAAGGAAATATCTTCAGTTACAAACTGGAAAGAAGATTTCTGAAAAACTGCTTTGTGATCTGTTAATTCATCTCACAGTGTTACAGCTTTCCCTCAAGACGCCTTTCGCGAAGACTGTTCTTGTGGAATTTGCAAACTGATAATTGGACGACCATAGAGGGCTATGGTGACAAAGAAAATATCCTCAGTTAAAAACTGGAAAGAAGCTTTCTGAGAAACTGCTTTGAGTTCTGTTAATTCACATCACGGAGATACAGCTTTCCCCTCAAGAAGCCTTTCGCTAAGACACTTCTTGTGGAATTTGCAAAGTGATATTTGGAAACCATTAGAGGGCTATGGGGTATTAGAAAATATCTTCAGTTAAAATGTGGAAATAAGCTTTCTAAGAAACTGTTTGTGTTCTGTGAATTCATCTCACAAAGTTACAGATTTCCCCTCAAAAAGCCTTTCACTAAGACGGCTCTTGTGGAATTTTCAAAGTGATATTTGGAAGCCCATAGAAGGCTATGGTGAAAACGGAAATATCCTAAGATAAAAACTGGAAAGAAGCTTTCTGAGAAACTGCTTTGTGTTCTGTTAATTCATCTCACAGAGTTAAAACTTTCCCCTCCAGAAGCCTTTCGCTAAGACTGTTCTTGTGGAATTTGCAAAATGATGTTTGGAAGCCCAAAGAGAGCTATGGTGAAAAAGAAAATATCCTAAGATAAAAACTGAAAAGAAGCTTTCTGAGGAACTGCTTTGTGTTCTCTTATTTCGTATCCCAGAATTACAAATTTTCCTTCAAGAAGCCATTCGCTAAGACTGTTCTTGTGCAATTTGCAAAGTGATATTTGGAGCCCATAGAGGGCCATGGTGAAAAAGGAAATATCTTCAGTTAAAAACTGGAAAGAAACTTTCGGAGAAACTGCTTTGTGTTCTATTAATTCATCTCACAGGGTTACAGTTTTCTTCTCAAGAAGCTTTTTCGGTAAGTCTGTTATGTGGAATTTGCAAAGTGATATTTGGAAGCCCCTAGAGGGCTTCGGTGAAAAAGGAAATATCTTCAGTTAAAAACTGGAAAGAAGATTTCTGAGAAACTGCTTTGTGTTCTGATAATTCATCTCACAGAATTACAGCTTTCCCTTCAAGAAGCCTTTCGATAAGACTGGTCTTGTGGGATTTGCAAAGTGATATTTGGAAGCCCAAATAGGACTATGGTGAAAAAGGAAATTTCTTCAGTTAAAAACTGGAAAGAACTTTCTCAGAAACTGCTTTGTGTTCTGTTAATTTAACTCACTGAGTTACAGCTTTCCCCTCCAGAAACCTTTCCCTAAGACTGTTCTTCTGGAATTTGCAAAGTGATATTTGTAAGCCCTTAGAGGGCTATGGTGAAAAAGGAAATATCCTCCGTTAAAAACGGGAAAGAAGCTTTCTGAGACACTGCTTTGTTTTCTGTTAATTCATCTAACAGAGTTACAGCTTTCCCTTCAAGAATCCTTTTGCTAAGGCTGTTCTTGTGGAATTTACAAAATGATATTTGTAAGCCCTTAGAGGGCTATGTTGGAAAAGGAAATATCTTCCGTTAAAAACGTGAAAGAAGCTTTCTGAGAAACTGCTTTGTTTTCTGTTAATTCATCTAACAGAGTTACAGATTTCCCTTCACGAAGCCTTTCACTAAGGCTGTTCTTGGGGTATTTACAAAGTGATATTTGGAGCCCATAGAGGGCTATGGTGAAAAAGGAAATATCTTCAGTTAAAAAGTAGGAAGAAGCAGTCTGAGAAACTGCTTTGTTCTGTGTTAATTCATCTCACAGAGTTACAGCATTCCCCTGAAGAAGCCTTTTACTAAGCCTGTTCTTTTGGAATTGGCAAGGTGATATTTGGAAGCCCATAGAGGGCTATGGTGAAAAAGGAATATCTTCAGTTAAAAACTGGAAAGAAGCTGTCTGAGAAACTGCTTTGTGTTCTGTTAATTCATCTCACAGAGTTACAGCTTTCCCCTCAAGAAGCCTTTCGGTAATACTGTTCTTGTGGAATTTGCAAAGTGATATTTGGAAGCCCATAGAGGGCTATGGTGAAAAAGGAAATATCTTCCGTTAAAAACTGGAAAGAAGTTTTCTTTGAAACTACATTGTGTTCTGTTAATTCATCTCACAGAGTTACAGATTTCCCCTCAAAAAGCCTTTCGCTAAGACTGTTTTGTGGAATTTGCAAAGAGATATTTGGAAGCCCATAGAGGGCTATGGTGAAAAAGGAAATATCTTCCGTTAAAAACTGGAAAGAAACTTTCTGAGAAAGTGGTTTGTGTTCTGTTAATTCATCTCTCTGAGTTACTGCTTTCCCCTCAAGAAGCGTTTCGCTAAGACACTTCTTGTGAAATTTGCAAAGTGATATTTGGAAGCCCATAGAGGGCTACGGTGAAAAAGGAAATATCCTAAGTTAAAAACTGGAAAGAAGCTGTCTGAGAAACTGCTTTGTGTTCTGTTAATTCATGTCACAGAGTTACAGCTTTCCCTTCAAGAAGCCTTTCGCTAAGGCTGTTCTTGGGGAATTGGCAAAGTGATATTTGGAAGCCCATAGAGGGCTATGGAGATAATGGAAATATCTTCAGTTAAAAACTGGAAAGAAGCTTTCTGAGAGACTGCTTTGTGTTCTGTTAATTCATCTCACAGAGTTACAGCATTCCCCTCAAGAAGCCTTTCGGTAAGACTGTTCTTGTGGAATTTGCAAAGTGATATTTGGAAGCCCATAGAGGGCTATGGTGAAAAAGGAAATATCTTCCGTTAAAAACTGGAAAGAAGCTTTCTTTGAAACTACATTGTGTTCTGTTAATTCATCCCAGAGAGTTACAGATTTCCCCTCAAAAAGCCTTTCGCTAAGACTGTTCTTGTGGAATTTGCAAAGAGATATTTGGAACCCCTAGAGGGCTATGGTGAAAAAGGAAATATCTTCCGTTAAAAACTGGAAAGAAACTTTCTGAGGAAGTGCTTTGTGTTCTGTTAATTCATCTCTCTGAGTTACTGCTTTCCCCTCAAGAAGCGTTTCGCTAAGACTCTTCTTGTGAGATTTGCAAAGTGATATTTGGAAGCCCATAGAGTGCTACCGTGAAAAAGGAAATATCCTAAGTTAAAAACTGGAAAGAAGCTGTCTGAGAAACTGCTTTCTGTTCTGTTAATTTATGTCACAGAGTTACAGCATTCCCCTCAAGAAGCCTTTCGCTAAGACTGTTCTTGTGGAATTTGCAAAGGGATATTTCGAAACCCATAGAGGGCTATTTTGAAAAAGGCAATATCTTCCTTTAATAACTGGAAAGAAGCTTTCTGAGAAACTGCTTTGTGTTCGGTTAATTCAACTCACAGAGTTACAGCTTTTCCTTCATGAGGCCTTTCGCTAAGGCTGTTCTTGTGGAATTTGCAAAGTGATATTTGAAAGACCATAGAGGGCTATATGGAAAAAGGAATTATCTTCAGTTAAAAACTGGAAAGAAGCTGTCTGAGAAACTGCTTTGTGTTCTGTTAATTCATCTCACAGAGTTACAGCTTTCCCTTCAACAATCCTTTTGCTAAGTCTGTTCTTGTGGAATTTGCAAAGTGATATTTGGAAGCCATTGGCGGCTACGGAGAAAAAGGAAATATCTTCAGTTAAAAACTCGAAGGAAGCTTTCTGAGAAACTGCTTTCTGTTCTGTTAATTCACCTCACAGAGTTACTGCTTTCCCTTCAAGAAGCCTTTCACTAAGGCTGTTATTATGGAATTTGCAAAGTGATATTTGTAAGTCCTTAGAGGGCGATGATGAAAAAGGAAATATCTTCCGTTAAAAACCAGAAAGAAGCTTTCTAGAAATTGCTTTGTGTTCTCTTAATTCATCTCACTGAATTGCAGCATTCCCCTCAAGAAGCCTTTCGCTAAGACTGTTCTTGTGGAATTTGCAAAGTGATATTCAGAAGCCCATAGAGGGCTATGGTGAAAAATAAAATATCTTCCGTTAAAAACAGGAAAGATTTTTTCTGAGTCACAGCTTTCCCTTCAAGAAGCCTTTTGCTAAGGCTGTTCCTGTGGAATTTGCAAAGTGATAATTGGAAGCCCATAGAGGGCTATGGTGAAAAAGGAAATATCTTCCGTTAAAACCTGGAAAGAAGCTTTCTGAGAAACTGCTGTGTTCTCTTAATTCATCTCACAAATTTACAGCTATCCCCTCAAGAAGCCTTTCGCTAAGACTGTTCTTGTGGAATTTGCAAAGTTATATTTGGAAGCCCATAGAGGGCTACGGTGAAAAAGGAAATATCTTCCGTTAAAAACGGGAAAGAAGCTTTCTGAGAAACTACTTTGTGTTCTGTTAATTCATGTCGCCGAGTTACAGCTTTCCCCTCAACAAGCCTTTTGCTAAGACTGTTTTTGTGGAATTGGCAAAGTGATATTTGGAAGCCCTTAGATGGCTATGGTGTAAAAGGAAATATCTTCCGTTAAAAATTGGAAAGAAACTTTCTGAGAAACTGTTTTGTGTTCTGTTAATTCATCTCACAGAGTTACTGCTTTCCCCTCATGAAGCCTTTCGCTAAGACTGTTCTTGTGGGATTTGCAAAGTGATATTTGGAAGCCCATAGAGGGCGATGGTGAAAATGGAATTATCTTCCGTTAAAAACTGGGAAGAAGCTTTCTGAGAAACTGCTTTGTGTTCTTTAATTCATCTCACAGAGTTACAGCTTTCCCCTCCAGAAGCCTTTCGATAAGACTGTTCTTGTGTAATTTGCCAAGTGATATTTGGAAGCCCATAGAGGGCTATGGTGAAAAAGGGGATATCTTCAGTTAAAAACTGGAAAGTAGCTTTCAGAGAAACAGCGCTGTTTTCCGTTAATTCATCAGACAGTGTTACAGCTCTCCCCTCAAGAAGCCTTTCGCTAAGACTGTTCTTCTGTAATTTGCAAAGTGTTATTTGGAAGCCCATAGAGGGCTATGGTGAAAAGGAAATATCTTCCGTTAAAAACGGGAAAGAGGCTTTCTGAGAAACTGCTCTGTGTTCTGTTAATTCGTCTCACACAGTTACAGCTTTCCCACCAAGAAGCCTTTCCCTAAGACAGTTCTTTTGGAATGTGCAATGTGTTATTTGGCAGTCCATGCAGGGCTATGGTGAAAAATGAAATATCTTCAGTTAAAAACTGGAAGGAAGCTTTCTGAGAACCTGCTTTGTGTTCTGTTAATTCATCTCACAGAGTTACAGCTTTCCCCTCAAGAAGCCTCTCCCTAAGACTGTTCTTGTGGAATTTTCAAAGTGATATTTGAAAGCCCTTAGAGGGCTATGGTGAAAAAGGAAATATCCTACATAAAACCTGAAAAGAAGCTTTCTGAGAAACTGCTTTGTGTTCTGTTAATTCATCTCACAGAGTTACAGCTTTCACGTAAAGAAGCCATTCAATAAGACTGTTCTTGTGGAATTTTCAAAGTGATATTTGGAAGCCCATAGAGGGCTATGGTGAAAAAGGAAATATCCTACAATAAAAACCGAAAAGAAGCTTTCTGAGAAACTGCATTGTGTTCTATTAATTCATCGCACGGAGTTGTAGCATTCCCCTCAAGAAGCCGATCACTAAGATTGTTCTTGTGGAATTTGCAAGGTGATATCTAGAAGCCCATAGAGGGCTTTGGTGAGAAAGGAAATATCTTCCGTTAAAAACTGGAAAGCGACTTTCTGAGAAACTGCTTTGTGTTCTGTTAATTCATCTCACAGAGTTACAGCTTTCACCTAAAGAAGCCATTCAATAAGACTGTTCTTGTGGAATTTGCAAAGTGATATTTGGAAGCATATAGAGGGCTATGGTGAAAAAGGAAATATCCTACAATAAAAACCAAAAGAAGCTTTCTGAGAAACTGCATTGTGTTCTATTAATTCATCGCACGGAGTTGTAGCATTCCCCTCAAGAAGCCGATCACTAAGATTGTTCTTGTGGAATTTGCAAGGTGATATCTAGAAGCCCATAGAGGGCTTTGGTGAGAAAGGAACTATCTTCCGTTAAAAACTGGAAAGAGACTTTCTGAGAAACTGCTTTGTGTTCTGTTAATTCATCTCACAGAGTTACAGCTTTCCCCTCAAGAAGGCTTTCGGTAAGACTGTTCTTGTGGAATTTGCAAAGTGATATTTGGAAGCCCAAAGAGGTCTACCGTGAAAAGGAAAATATCTTCCGTTAAAAACTGGAAAAAAGCTTTCTGAGAAACTGCTTTGTGTTCTGTTAATTCATTTCACAGAGTTACAGCTTTCCCCTCCAAAAGCCTTTCGACAAGACTGCTCTTGTGGAATTTTCAGAGTGATATTTGGAAGCCCTTAGAGGGCTATGGTGAAAAAGGAAATATCTTCAGTTAAAAACTCGAAGGAAGCTTTCTGAGAAACTGCTTTGTGTTCTGTTAATTCATCTCACATAGTTACAGCTTTCCCCTCAAGAAGCCTTTCACTACGACTGTTCTTGTGCAATTTGCAAATTGATATTTGGGAGCCGAAAGAGGGCTACGGTGAAAAAGGAAATATCTTAAGTTAAAATCTGGAAAAAAGCTTTCTGAGAAACTGCTTTGTGTTCTGTTAATTTATCTCAAAGAGATACAGCTTTCCCCTCAAGAAACCTTTCGCTAAGACTGTTCTTGTGCTATTTTCAAGGTGATATTTGGAAGCCAGAAGAGGGCTATGGTGAAATAGAAAATATCTTCAGTTAAAATGTGGAAATAAGCTTTCTAAGAAACTGTTTGTGTTCTGTGAATTGATCTCACAAAGTTACAGATTTCCTCTCAAAAAGCCTTTCACTAAGACGGCTCTTGTGGAATTTTCAAAGTGATATTTGGAAGCCCATAGAAGGCTATGGTGAAAACGGAAATATCCTAAGATAAAAACTGAAAAGAAGCTTTCTGAGAAACTGCTTTGTGTTCTGTTAATTCACCTCACAGAGTTACATCTTTCCCCTCAAGAAGCCTTTCTCTAAGACTGTTCTTGTGGAATTTGCATAGTGATATTTGGAAGGCGATAGAGGGCTATGGTGAAAGAAGAAATATCTTCTGTTAAAAACTGGAAAGAAGCTTTCTGAGAAACTGCTTTGTGTTCTGTTAATTTATCTTATAGAGATAAACTTTCCCCTCAAGAAGCCTTTCTGTAAGGCTCTTCTTGTGTAATTTGCAAAGTGATATTTGGAAGCCCATAGAGGGCTACGGTGAAAAAGGAAATATCTTCAGTTAAAAACTGGAAAGAAGCTTTCTGAGAAACTGCTTTGTGTTCTGTTAATTCATCTCACAGAGTTAAAACTTTCCCCTCCAGAAGCCTTTCGCTAAGACTGTTCTTGTGGAATTTGCAAAATGATGTTTGGAAGCCCAAAGAGAGCTATGGTGAAAAAGAAAATATCCTAAGATAAAAACTGAAAAGAAGCTTTCTGAGGAACTGCTTTGTGTTCTCTTATTTCGTATCCCAGAGTTACAAATTTTCCCTCAAGAAGCCATTCGCTAAGACTGTTCTTGTGCAATTTGCAAAGTGATATTTGGAGCCCATAGACGGCTTCGGTGAAAAAGGAAATATCTTCAGTTAAAAACTGGAAAGAAGATTTCTGAGAAACTGCTTTGTGTTCTGATAATTCATCTCACAGAATTACAGCTTTCCCTTCAAGAAGCCTTTCGATAAGACTGGTCTTGTGGGATTTGCAAAGTGATATTTGGAAGCCCAAATAGGACTATGGTGAAAAAGGAAATTTCTTCAGTTAAAAACTGGAAAGAACTTTCTCAGAAACTGCTTTGTGTTCTGTTAATTTAACTCACTGAGTTACAGCTTTCCCCTCCAGAAGCCTTTCCCTAAGACTGTTCTTCTGGAATTTGCAAAGTGATATTTGTAAGCCCTTAGAGGGCTATGGTGAAAAAGGAAATATCCTCCGTTAAAAACGGGAAAGAAGCTTTCTGAGACACTGCTTTGTTTTCTGTTAATTCATCTAACAGAGTTACAGCTTTCCCTTCAAGAATCCTTTTGCTAAGGCTGTTCTTGTGGAATTTACGAAATGATATTTGTAAGCCCTTAGAGGGCTATGTTGGAAAAGGAAATATCTTCCGTTAAAAACGTGAAAGAAGCTTTCAGAGAAACTGCTTTGTTTTCTGTTAATTCATCTAACAGAGTTACAGATTTCCCTTCACGAAGCCTTTCACTAAGGCTGTTCTTGGGGTATTTACAAAGTGATATTTGGAGCCCATAGAGGGCTATGGTGAAAAAGGAAATATATTCAGTTAAAAAGTAGGAAGAAGCAGTCTGAGAAACTGCTTTGTTCTGTGTTAATTCATCTCACAGAGTTACAGCATTCCCCTGAAGAAGCCTTTTGCTAAGCCTGTTCTTTTGGAATTGGCAAGGTGATATTTGGAAGCCCATAGAGGGCTATGGTGAAAAAGGAATATCTTCAGTTAAAAACTGGAAAGAAGCTGTCTGAGAAACTGCTTTGTGTTCTGTTAATTCATCTCACAGAGTTACAGCTTTCCCCTCAAGAAGCCTTTCGGTAAGACTGTTCTTGTGGAATTTGCAAAGTGATATTTGGAAGCCCATAGAGGGCTATGGTGAAAAAGGAAATATCTTCCGTTAAAAACTGGAAAGAAGCTTTCTTTGAAACTACATTGTGTTCTGTTAATTCATCTCACAGAGTTACAGATTTCCCCTCAAAAAGCCTTTCGCTAAGACTGTTCTTGTGGAATTTGCAAAGAGATATTTGGAAGCCCATAGAGGGCTATGGTGAAAAAGGAAATATCTTCCGTTAAAAACTGGAAAGAAACTTTCTGAGAAAGTGCATTGTGTTCTGTTAATTCATCTCTCTGAGTTACTGCTTTCCCCTCAAGAAGCGTTTCGCTAAGACTCTTCTTGTGAAATTTGCAAAGTGATATTTGGAAGCCCATAGAGGGCTACGGTGAAAAAGGAAATATCCTAAGTTAAAAACTAGAAAGAAGCTGTCTGAGAAACTGCTTTGTTTTCTGTTAATTCATGTCACAGAGTTACAGCTTTCCCTTCAAGAAGCCTTTCGCTAAGGCTGTTCTTGGGGAATTGGCAAAGTGATATTTGGAAGCCCATAGAGGGCTATGGAGATAATGGAAATATCTTCAGTTAAAAACTGGAAAGAAGCTTTCTGAGAGACTGCTTTGTGTTCTGTTAATTCATCTCACAGAGTTACAGCATTCCCCTCAAGAAGCCTTTCGGTAAGACTGTTCTTGTGGAATTTGCAAAGTGATATTTGGAAGCCCATAGAGGGCTATGGTGAAAAAGGAAATATCTTCCGTTAAAAACTGGAAAGAAGCTTTCTTTGAAACTACATTGTGTTCTGTTAATTCATCTCACAGAGTTACAGATTTCCCCTCAAAAAGCCTTTCGCTAAGACTGTTCTTGTGGAATTTGCAAAGAGATATTTGGAAGCCCATAGAGGGCTATGGTGAAAAAGGAAATATCTTCCGTTAAAAACTGGAAAGAAACTTTCTGAGAAACTGCTTTGTGTTCTGTTAATTCATCTCTCTGAGTTACTGCTTTCCCCTCAAGAAGCGTTTCGCTAAGACTCTTCTTGTGAGATTTGCAAAGTGATATTTGGAAGCCCATAGAGTGCTACGGTGAAAAAGGAAATATCCTAAGTTAAAAACTGGAAAGAAGCTGTCTGAGAAACTGCTTTGTGTTCTGTTCATTCATGTCACAGAGTTACAGCTTTCCCTTCAAGAAGCCTTTCGCTAAGGCTGTTCTTGGGGAATTGGCAAAGTGATATTTGGAAGCCCATATAGGGCTATGGAGAGAATGGAAATATCTTCAGATAAAAACTGGAAAGAAGCTTTCTGAGAGACTGCTTTGTGTTCTGTTAATTCATCTCACAGAGTTACAGCTTTTCCTTCATGAGGCCTTTCGCTAAGGCTGTTCTTGTGGAATTTGCAAAGTGATATTTGGAAGACCATAGAGGGCAATATGGAAAAAGGAATTATCTTCAGTTAAAAACTGGAAAGAAGCTGTCTGAGAAACTGCTTTGTGTTCTGTTAATTCATCTCACAGAGTTACAGCTTTCCCTTCAACAATCCTTTTGCTAAGTCTGTTCTTGTGGAATTTGCAAAGTGATATTTGGAAGCCATTGGCGGCTACGGAGAAAAAGGAAATATCTTCAGTTAAAAACTCGAAGGAAGCTTTCTGAGAAACTGCTTTCTGTTCTGTTAATTCACCTCACAGAGTTACTGCTTTCCCTTCAAGAAGCCTTTCACTAAGGCTGTTATTATGGAATTTGCAAAGTGATATTTGTAAGTCCTTAGAGGGCGATGATGAAAAAGGAAATATCTTCCGTTAAAAACCGGAAAGAAGCTTTCTAGAAATTGCTTTGTGTTCTCTTAATTCATCTCACTGTATTGCAGCATTCCCCTCAAGAAGCCTTTCGCTAAGACTGTTCTTGTGGAATTTGCAAAGTGATATTCAGAAGCCCATAGAGGGCTATGGTGAAAAAGAAAATATCTTCCGTTAAAAACAGGAAAGATTTTTTCTGAGTCACAGCTTTCCCTTCAAGAAGCCTTTTGCTAAGGCTGTTCTTGTGTAATTTGCAAAGTGATAATTGGAAGCCCATAGAGGGCTATGGTGAAAAAGGAAATATCTTCCGTTAAAACCTGGAAAGAAGCTTTCTGAGAAACTGCTTTGTGTTCTCTTAATTCATCTCACAAATTTACAGCTATCCCCTCAAGAAGCCTTTCGCTAAGACTGTTCTTGTGGAATTTGCAAAGTTATATTTGGAAGCCCATAGAGGGCTACGGTGAAAAAGGAAATATCTTCCGTTAAAAACGGGAAAGAAGCTTTCTGAGAAACTACTTTGTGTTCTGTTAATTCATGTCGCCGAGTTACAGCTTTGCCCTCAACAAGCCTTTTGCTAAGACTGTTTTTGTGGAATTGGCAAAGTGATATTTGGAAGCCCTTAGATGGCTATGGTGTAAAAGGAAATATCTTCCGTTAAAAATTGGAAAGAAACTTTCTGAGAAACTGTTTCGTGTTCTGTTAATTCATCTCACAGAGTTACTGCTTTCCCCTCATGAAGCCTTTCGCTAAGACTGTTCTTGTGGGATTTGCAAAGTGATATTTGGAAGCCCATAGAGGGCGATGGTGAAAATGGAATTATCTTCCGTTAAAAACTGGGAAGAAGCTTTCTGAGAAACTGCTTTGTGTTCTTTAATTCATCTCACAGAGTTACAGCTTTCCCCTCCAGAAGCCTTTCTCTAAGACTGTTCTTGTGTAATTTGCAAAGTGATATTTGGAAGCCCATAGAGGGCTATGGTGAAAAATGGAATATCTTCAGTTAAAAACTGGAAAGTAGCTTTCAGAGAAACAGCGTTGTTTTCCGTTAATTCATCAGACAGTGTTACAGCTCTCCCCTCAAGAAGCCTTTCGCTAAGACTGTTCTTCTGTAATTTGCAAAGTGATATTTGGAAGCCCATAGAGGGCTATGGTGAAAAGGAAATATCTTCCGTTAAAAACGGGAAAGAGGCTTTCTGAGAAACTGCTCTGTGTTCTGTTAATTCGTCTCACACAGTTACAGCTTTCCCACCAAGAAGCCTTTCCCTAAGACAGTTCTTTGGAATGTGCAATGTGATATTTGGAAGTCCATGCAGGGCTATGGTGAAAAATGAAATATCTTCAGTTAAAAACTGGAAGGAAGCATTCTGAGAAACTGCTTTGTGTTCTGTTAATTCATCTCACAGAGTTACAGCTTTCCCCTCAAGAAGCCTCTCCCTAAGACTGTTCTTGTGGAATTTTCAAAGTGATATTTGAAAGGCCTTAGAGGGCTATGGTGAAAAAGGAAATATCCTACATAAAACCTGAAAAGAAGCTTTCTGAGAAACTGCTTTGTGTTCTGTTAATTCATCTCACAGAGTTACAGCTTTCACCTAAAGAAGCCATTCAATAAGACTGTTCTTGTGGAATTTGCAAAGTGATATTTGGAAGCATATAGAGGGCTATGGTGAAAAAGGAAATATCCTACAATAAAAACCAAAAGAAGCTTTCTGAGAAACTGCATTGTGTTCTATTAATTCATCGCACGGAGTTGTAGCATTCCCCTCAAGAAGCCGATCACTAAGATTGTTCTTGTGGAATTTGCAAGGTGATATCTAGAAGCCCATAGAGGGCTTTGGTGAGAAAGGAAATATCTTCCGTTAAGAACTGGAAAGAGACTTTCTGAGAAACTGCTTTGTGTTCTGTTAATTCATCTCACAGAGTTACAGCTTTCCCCTCAAGAAGGCTTTCGGTAAGACTGTTCTTGTGGAATTTGCAAAGTGATATTTGGAAGCCCAAAGAGGTCTACCGTGAAAAGGAAAATATCTTCCGTTAAAAACTGGAAAAAAGCTTTCTGAGAAACTGCTTTGTGTTCTGTTAATTCATTTCACAGAGTTACAGCTTTCCCCTCCAAAAGCCTTTCGACAAGACTGCTCTTGTGGAATTTTCAGAGTGATATTTGGAAGCCCTTAGAGGGCTATGGTGAAAAAGGAAATATCTTCAGTTAAAAACTCGAAGGAAGCTTTCTGAGAAACTGCTTTGTGTTCTGTTAATTCATCTCACATAGTTACAGCTTTCCCCTCAAGAAGCCTTTCACTACGACTGTTCTTGTGCAATTTGCAAATTGATATTTGGGAGCCGAAAGAGGGCTACGGTGAAAAAGGAAATATCTTAAGTTAAAATCTGGAAAAAAGCTTTCTGAGAAACTGCTTTGTGTTCTGTTAATTTATCTCAAAGAGATACAGCTTTCCCCTCAAGAAACCTTTCGCTAAGACTGTTCTTGTGCTATTTTCAAGGTGATATTTGGAAGCCAGAAGAGGGCTATGGTGAAATAGAAAATATCTTCAGTTAAAATGTGGAAATAAGCTTTCTAAGAAACTGTTTGTGTTCTGTGAATTCATCTCACAAAGTTACAGATTTCCCCTCCAAAAGCCTTTCACTAAGACGGCTCTTGTGGAATTTTCAAAGTGATATTTGGAAGCCCATAGAAGGCTATGGTGAAAACGGAAATATCCTAAGATAAAAACTGAAAAGAAGCTTTCTGAGAAACTGCTTTGTGTTCTGTTAATTCACCTCACAGAGTTACATCTTTCCCCTCAAGAAGCCTTTCTCTAAGACTGTTCTTGTGGAATTTGCATAGTGATATTTGGAAGGCGATAGAGGGCTATGGTGAAAGAAGAAATATCTTCTGTTAAAAACTGGAAAGAAGCTTTCTGAGAAACTGCTTTGTGTTCTGTTAATTTATCTTATAGAGATAAACTTTCCCCTCAAGAAGCCTTTCTGTAAGGCTCTTCTTGTGTAATTTGCAAAGTGATATTTGGAAGCCCATAGAGGGCTATGGTGAAAAAGGAAATATCTTCAGTTACAAACTGGAAAGAAGATTTCTGAAAAACTGCTTTGTGATCTGTTAATTCATCTCACAGTGTTACAGCTTTCCCTCAAGACGCCTTTCGCGAAGACTGTTCTTGTGGAATTTGCAAACTGATAATTGGACGACCATAGAGGGCTATGGTGACAAAGAAAATATCCTCAGTTAAAAACTGGAAAGAAGCTTTCTGAGAAACTGCTTTGAGTTCTGTTAATTCACATCACGGAGATACAGCTTTCCCCTCAAGAAGCCTTTCGCTAAGACACTTCTTGTGGAATTTGCAAAGTGATATTTGGAAGCCATTAGAGGGCTATAGTGAAAAAGGAAATATCCTCAGTTAAAAAGTTGAAAGGAGATTTCTGAGAAACTGCTTTGTGTTTTGTTAATTCATCTCATAGAGTTACTGCTTTCCGCTCAAGAAGCCTTTCGCTAAGACTGTTCCTCTGGAATATGCAAAGTGTTATTTTGGAGCCCATAGGGGGCTACGGTGAAAAGGAAATATCTTCAGTTTAAAACTGGAAAGAAGATTTTTGAGAATCTGCTTTGTGTTCTTTAAATTCATCTCACAGAGTAACAGCTTTCCCCTCTAGAAGCCTTTCGTTAAGACTGTTCTTGTGGAATTTGCAATGTGATATATGGAAGCCCATAGAAGGCTATGGTGAAAAAGGAAATATCTTCCGTTAAAACTCTGAAGAAGCATTCTGTGAAACTGCCGTGTGTTCTGTTAATACATCTCACCGAGATACAGCTTTCCCCTCAAGAAGCCTTTCGCAAAGACTGTTCTTGTGTGATTTTCTAAGTGATATTTGGAAACCCATAGAGGCTTAAGGGGAAAAAGGAAATATCTTCGGTTGAAAACTGCAAAGAAGCTTTCTGAGAAACAGCTCTGTGTTCTGTTAATTCATTTCAGAGAGTTACAGCCTTCCGCTCCAGAAGCCTTTCGATAAGACTGCTCTTTTGGAATTTGCAAAGTGATATTTGGAAGCCCTTAGAGGGCTATGGTGAAAAAGGAAATATCTTCCGTTAAAAACTGGAAAGAAGCATTCTGAGATACTGCCGTGTGTTCTGTTAATAAGTCTAACCGAGTTACAGCATTCCCCTCAAGAAGTCTTTCGTTACGACTGTTCTTGTGTGATTTGCAATGTGATATTTGGAAGCCCATAGAGGGCTACGGTGAAAAAGGAAATATCTTCAGTTAAAAACTGGAAAGAAGCTTTCTGAGAAACTGCTTTGTGTTCTGTTAATTCATCTCACAGAGTTAAAACTTTCCCCTCCAGAAGCCTTTCGCTAAGACTGTTCTTGTGGAATTTGCAAAATGATGTTTGGAAGCCCAAAGAGAGCTATGGTGAAAAAGAAAATATCCTAAGATAAAAACTGAAAAGAAGCTTTCTGAGGAACTGCTTTGTGTTCTCTTATTTCGTATCCCAGAGTTACAAATTTTCCCTCAAGAAGCCATTCGCTAAGACTGTTCTTGTGCAATTTGCAAAGTGATATTTGGAGCCCATAGACGGCTTCGGTGAAAAAGGAAATATCTTCAGTTAAAAACTGGAAAGAAGATTTCTGAGAAACTGCTTTGTGTTCTGATAATTCATCTCACAGAATTACAGCTTTCCCTTCAAGAAGCCTTTCGATAAGACTGGTCTTGTGGGATTTGCAAAGTGATATTTGGAAGCCCAAATAGGACTATGGTGAAAAAGGAAATTTCTTCAGTTAAAAACTGGAAAGAACTTTCTCAGAAACTGCTTTGTGTTCTGTTAATTTAACTCACTGAGTTACAGCTTTCCCCTCCAGAAACCTTTCCCTAAGACTGTTCTTCTGGAATTTGCAAAGTGATATTTGTAAGCCCTTAGAGGGCTATGGTGAAAAAGGAAATATCCTCCGTTAAAAACGGGAAAGAAGCTTTCTGAGACACTGCTTTGTTTTCTGTTAATTCATCTAACAGAGTTACAGCTTTCCCTTCAAGAATCCTTTTGCTAAGGCTGTTCTTGTGGAATTTACAAAATGATATTTGTAAGCCCTTAGAGGGCTATGTTGGAAAAGGAAATATCTTCCGTTAAAAACGTGAAAGAAGCTTTCTGAGAAACTGCTTTGTTTTCTGTTAATTCATCTAACAGTGTTACAGATTTCCCTTCACGAAGCCTTTCACTAAGGCTGTTCTTGGGGTATTTACAAAGTGATATTTGGAGCCCATAGAGGGCTATGGTGAAAAAGGAAATATCTTCAGTTAAAAAGTAGGAAGAAGCAGTCTGAGAAACTGCTTTGTTCTGTGTTAATTCATCTCACAGAGTTACAGCATTCCCCTGAAGAAGCCTTTTGCTAAGCCTGTTCTTTTGGAATTGGCAAGGTGATATTTGGAAGCCCATAGAGGGCTATGGTGAAAAAGGAATATCTTCAGTTAAAAACTGGAAAGAAGGTGTCTGAGAAACTGCTTTGTGTTCTGTTAATTCATCTCACAGAGTTACAGCTTTCCCCTCAAGAAGCCTTTCGGTAAGACTGTTCTTGTGGAATTTGCAAAGTGATATTTGGAAGCCCATAGAGGGCTATGGTGAAAAAGGAAATATCTTCCGTTAAAAACTGGAAAGAAGCTTTCTTTGAAACTACATTGTGTTCTGTTAATTCATCTCACAGAGTTACAGATTTCCCCTCAAAAAGCCTTTCGCTAAGACTGTTCTTGTGGAATTTGCAAAGAGATATTTGGAAGCCCATAGAGGGCTATGGTGAAAAAGGAAATATCTTCCGTTAAAAACTGGAAAGAAACTTTCTGAGAAACTGCTTTGTGTTCTGTTAATTCATCTCTCTGAGTTACTGCTTTCCCCTCAAGAAGCATTTCGCTAAGACTCTTCTTGTGAAATTTGCAAAGTGATATTTGGAAGCCCATAGAGGGCTACGGTGAAAAAGGAAATATCCTAAGTTAAAAACTGGAAAGAAGCTGTCTGAGAAACTGCTTTGTGTTCTGTTAATTCATGTCACAGAGTTACAGCTTTCCCTTCAAGAAGCCTTTCGCTAAGGCTGTTCTTGGGGAATTGGCAAAGTGATATTTGGAAGCCCATAGAGGGCTATGGAGATAATGGAAATATCTTCAGTTAAAAACTGGAAAGAAGCTTTCTGAGAGACTGCTTTGTGTTCTGTTAATTCATCTCACAGAGTTACAGCATTCCCCTCAAGAAGCCTTTCGGTAAGACTGTTCTTGTGGAATTTGCAAAGTGATATTTGGAAGCCCATAGAGGGCTATGGTGAAAAAGGAAATATCTTCCGTTAAAAACTGGAAAGAAGCTTTCTTTGAAACTACATTGTGTTCTGTTAATTCATCTCACAGAGTTACAGATTTCCCCTCAAAAAGCCTTTCGCTAAGACTGTTCTTGTGGAATTTGCAAAGAGATATTTGGAACCCCTAGAGGGCTATGGTGAAAAAGGAAATATCTTCCGTTAAAAACTGGAAAGAAACTTTCTGAGAAACTGCTTTGTGTTCTGTTAATTCATCTCTCTGAGTTACTGCTTTCCCCTCAAGAAGCGTTTCGCTAAGACTCTTCTTGTGAAATTTGCAAAGTGATATTTGGAAGCCCATAGAGGGCTACGGTGAAAAAGGAAATATCCTAAGTTAAAAACTGGAAAGAAGCTGTCTGAGAAACTGCTTTGTGTTCTGTTCATTCATGTCACAGAGTTACAGCTTTCCCTTCAAGAAGCCTTTCGCTAAGGCTGTTCTTGGGGAATTGGCAAAGTGATATTTGGAAGCCCATATAGGGCTATGGAGAGAATGGAAATATCTTCAGATAAAAACTGGAAAGAAGCTTTCTGAGAGACTGCTTTGTGTTCTGTTAATTCATCTCACAGAGTTACAGCTTTTCCTTCATGAGGCCTTTCGCTAAGGCTGTTCTTGTGGAATTTGCAAAGTGATATTTGGAAGACCATAGAGGGCAATATGGAAAAAGGAATTATCTTCAGTTAAAAACTGGAAAGAAGCTGTCTGAGAAACTGCTTTGTGTTCTGTTAATTCATCTCACAGAGTTACAGCTTTCCCTTCAACAATCCTTTTGCTAAGTCTGTTCTTGTGGAATTTGCAAAGTGATATTTGGAAGCCATTGGCGGCTACGGAGAAAAAGGAAATATCTTCAGTTAAAAACTCGAAGGAAGCTTTCTGAGAAACTGCTTTCTGTTCTGTTAATTCACCTCACAGAGTTACTGCTTTCCCTTCAAGAAGCCTTTCACTAAGGCTGTTATTATGGAATTTGCAAAGTGATATTTGTAAGTCCTTAGAGGGCGATGATGAAAAAGGAAATATCTTCCGTTAAAAACCGGAAAGAAGCTTTCTAGAAATTGCTTTGTGTTCTCTTAATTCATCTCACTGAATTGCAGCATTCCCCTCAAGAAGCCTTTCGCTAAGACTGTTCTTGTGGAATTTGCAAAGTGATATTCAGAAGCCCATAGAGGGCTATGGTGAAAAAGAAAATATCTTCCGTTAAAAACAGGAAAGATTTTTTCTGAGTCACAGCTTTCCCTTCAAGAAGCCTTTTGCTAAGGCTGTTCTTGTGTAATTTGCAAAGTGATAATTGGAAGCCCATAGAGGGCTATGGTGAAAAAGGAAATATCTTCCGTTAAAACCTGGAAAGAAGCTTTCTGAGAAACTGCTTTGTGTTCTCTTAATTCATCTCACAAATTTACAGCTATCCCCTCAAGAAGCCTTTCGCTAAGACTGTTCTTGTGGAATTTGCAAAGTTATATTTGGAAGCCCATAGAGGGCTACGGTGAAAAAGGAAATATCTTCCGTTAAAAACGGGAAAGAAGCTTTCTGAGAAACTACTTTGTGTTCTGTTAATTCATGTCGCCGAGTTACAGCTTTGCCCTCAACAAGCCTTTTGCTAAGACTGTTTTTGTGGAATTGGCAAAGTGATATTTGGAAGCCCTTAGATGGCTATGGTGTAAAAGGAAATATCTTCCGTTAAAAATTGGAAAGAAACTTTCTGAGAAACTGTTTCGTGTTCTGTTAATTCATCTCACAGAGTTACTGCTTTCCCCTCATGAAGCCTTTCGCTAAGACTGTTCTTGTGGGATTTGCAAAGTGATATTTGGAAGCCCATAGAGGGCGATGGTGAAAATGGAATTATCTTCCGTTAAAAACTGGGAAGAAGCTTTCTGAGAAACTGCTTTGTGTTCTTTAATTCATCTCACAGAGTTACAGCTTTCCCCTCCAGAAGCCTTTCTCTAAGACTGTTCTTGTGTAATTTGCAAAGTGATATTTGGAAGCCCATAGAGGGCTATGGTGAAAAATGGAATATCTTCAGTTAAAAACTGGAAAGTAGCTTTCAGAGAAACAGCGTTGTTTTCCGTTAATTCATCAGACAGTGTTACAGCTCTCCCCTCAAGAAGCCTTTCGCTAAGACTGTTCTTCTGTAATTTGCAAAGTGATATTTGGAAGCCCATAGAGGGCTATGGTGAAAAGGAAATATCTTCCGTTAAAAACGGGAAAGAGGCTTTCTGAGAAACTGCTCTGTGTTCTGTTAATTCGTCTCACACAGTTACAGCTTTCCCACCAAGAAGCCTTTCCCTAAGACAGTTCTTTGGAATGTGCAATGTGATATTTGGAAGTCCATGCAGGGCTATGGTGAAAAATGAAATATCTTCAGTTAAAAACTGGAAGGAAGCATTCTGAGAAACTGCTTTGTGTTCTGTTAATTCATCTCACAGAGTTACAGCTTTCCCCTCAAGAAGCCTCTCCCTAAGACTGTTCTTGTGGAATTTTCAAAGTGATATTTGAAAGCCCTTAGAGGGCTATGGTGAAAAAGGAAATATCCTACATAAAACCTGAAAAGAAGCTTTCTGAGAAACTGCTTTGTGTTCTGTTAATTCATCTCACAGAGTTACAGCTTTCACCTAAAGAAGCCATTCAATAAGACTGTTCTTGTGGAATTTGCAAAGTGATATTTGGAAGCATATAGAGGGCTATGGTGAAAAAGGAAATATCCTACAATAAAAACCAAAAGAAGCTTTCTGAGAAACTGCATTGTGTTCTATTAATTCATCGCACGGAGTTGTAGCATTCCCCTCAAGAAGCCGATCACTAAGATTGTTCTTGTGGAATTTGCAAGGTGATATCTAGAAGCCCATAGAGGGCTTTGGTGAGAAAGGAAATATCTTCCGTTAAGAACTGGAAAGAGACTTTCTGAGAAACTGCTTTGTGTTCTGTTAATTCATCTCACAGAGTTACAGCTTTCCCCTCAAGAAGGCTTTCGGTAAGACTGTTCTTGTGGAATTTGCAAAGTGATATTTGGAAGCCCAAAGAGGTCTACCGTGAAAAGGAAAATATCTTCCGTTAAAAACTGGAAAAAAGCTTTCTGAGAAACTGCTTTGTGTTCTGTTAATTCATTTCACAGAGTTACAGCTTTCCCCTCCAAAAGCCTTTCGACAAGACTGCTCTTGTGGAATTTTCAGAGTGATATTTGGAAGCCCTTAGAGGGCTATGGTGAAAAAGGAAATATCTTCAGTTAAAAACTCGAAGGAAGCTTTCTGAGAAACTGCTTTGTGTTCTGTTAATTCATCTCACATAGTTACAGCTTTCCCCTCAAGAAGCCTTTCACTACGACTGTTCTTGTGCAATTTGCAAATTGATATTTGGGAGCCGAAAGAGGGCTACGGTGAAAAAGGAAATATCTTAAGTTAAAATCTGGAAAAAAGCTTTCTGAGAAACTGCTTTGTGTTCTGTTAATTTATCTCAAAGAGATACAGCTTTCCCCTCAAGAAACCTTTCGCTAAGACTGTTCTTGTGCTATTTTCAAGGTGATATTTGGAAGCCAGAAGAGGGCTATGGTGAAATAGAAAATATCTTCAGTTAAAATGTGGAAATAAGCTTTCTAAGAAACTGTTTGTGTTCTGTGAATTCATCTCACAAAGTTACAGATTTCCCCTCCAAAAGCCTTTCACTAAGACGGCTCTTGTGGAATTTTCAAAGTGATATTTGGAAGCCCATAGAAGGCTATGGTGAAAACGGAAATATCCTAAGATAAAAACTGAAAAGAAGCTTTCTGAGAAACTGCTTTGTGTTCTGTTAATTCACCTCACAGAGTTACATCTTTCCCCTCAAGAAGCCTTTCTCTAAGACTGTTCTTGTGGAATTTGCATAGTGATATTTGGAAGGCGATAGAGGGCTATGGTGAAAGAAGAAATATCTTCTGTTAAAAACTGGAAAGAAGCTTTCTGAGAAACTGCTTTGTGTTCTGTTAATTTATCTTATAGAGATAAACTTTCCCCTCAAGAAGCCTTTCTGTAAGGCTCTTCTTGTGTAATTTGCAAAGTGATATTTGGAAGCCCATAGAGGGCTATGGTGAAAAAGGAAATATCTTCAGTTACAAACTGGAAAGAAGATTTCTGAAAAACTGCTTTGTGATCTGTTAATTCATCTCACAGTGTTACAGCTTTCCCTCAAGACGCCTTTCGCGAAGACTGTTCTTGTGGAATTTGCAAACTGATAATTGGACGACCATAGAGGGCTATGGTGACAAAGAAAATATCCTCAGTTAAAAACTGGAAAGAAGCTTTCTGAGAAACTGCTTTGAGTTCTGTTAATTCACATCACGGAGATACAGCTTTCCCCTCAAGAAGCCTTTCGCTAAGACACTTCTTGTGGAATTTGCAAAGTGATATTTGGAAGCCATTAGAGGGCTATAGTGAAAAAGGAAATATCCTCAGTTAAAAAGTTGAAAGGAGATTTCTGAGAAACTGCTTTGTGTTTTGTTAATTCATCTCATAGAGTTACTGCTTTCCGCTCAAGAAGCCTTTCGCTAAGACTGTTCCTCTGGAATATGCAAAGTGTTATTTTGGAGCCCATAGGGGGCTACGGTGAAAAGGAAATATCTTCAGTTTAAAACTGGAAAGAAGATTTTTGAGAATCTGCTTTGTGTTCTTTAAATTCATCTCACAGAGTAACAGCTTTCCCCTCTAGAAGCCTTTCGTTAAGACTGTTCTTGTGGAATTTGCAATGTGATATATGGAAGCCCATAGAAGGCTATGGTGAAAAAGGAAATATCTTCCGTTAAAACTCTGAAGAAGCATTCTGTGAAACTGCCGTGTGTTCTGTTAATACATCTCACCGAGATACAGCTTTCCCCTCAAGAAGCCTTTCGCAAAGACTGTTCTTGTGTGATTTTCTAAGTGATATTTGGAAACCCATAGAGGCTTAAGGGGAAAAAGGAAATATCTTCGGTTGAAAACTGCAAAGAAGCTTTCTGAGAAACAGCTCTGTGTTCTGTTAATTCATTTCAGAGAGTTACAGCCTTCCGCTCCAGAAGCCTTTCGATAAGACTGCTCTTTTGGAATTTGCAAAGTGATATTTGGAAGCCCTTAGAGGGCTATGGTGAAAAAGGAAATATCTTCCGTTAAAAACTGGAAAGAAGCATTCTGAGATACTGCCGTGTGTTCTGTTAATAAGTCTAACCGAGTTACAGCATTCCCCTCAAGAAGTCTTTCGTTACGACTGTTCTTGTGTGATTTGCAATGTGATATTTGGAAGCCCATAGAGGGCTACGGTGAAAAAGGAAATATCTTCAGTTAAAAACTGGAAAGAAGCTTTCTGAGAAACTGCTTTGTGTTCTGTTAATTCATCTCACAGAGTTAAAACTTTCCCCTCCAGAAGCCTTTCGCTAAGACTGTTCTTGTGGAATTTGCAAAATGATGTTTGGAAGCCCAAAGAGAGCTATGGTGAAAAAGAAAATATCCTAAGATAAAAACTGAAAAGAAGCTTTCTGAGGAACTGCTTTGTGTTCTCTTATTTCGTATCCCAGAGTTACAAATTTTCCCTCAAGAAGCCATTCGCTAAGACTGTTCTTGTGCAATTTGCAAAGTGATATTTGGAGCCCATAGACGGCTTCGGTGAAAAAGGAAATATCTTCAGTTAAAAACTGGAAAGAAGATTTCTGAGAAACTGCTTTGTGTTCTGATAATTCATCTCACAGAATTACAGCTTTCCCTTCAAGAAGCCTTTCGATAAGACTGGTCTTGTGGGATTTGCAAAGTGATATTTGGAAGCCCAAATAGGACTATGGTGAAAAAGGAAATTTCTTCAGTTAAAAACTGGAAAGAACTTTCTCAGAAACTGCTTTGTGTTCTGTTAATTTAACTCACTGAGTTACAGCTTTCCCCTCCAGAAACCTTTCCCTAAGACTGTTCTTCTGGAATTTGCAAAGTGATATTTGTAAGCCCTTAGAGGGCTATGGTGAAAAAGGAAATATCCTCCGTTAAAAACGGGAAAGAAGCTTTCTGAGACACTGCTTTGTTTTCTGTTAATTCATCTAACAGAGTTACAGCTTTCCCTTCAAGAATCCTTTTGCTAAGGCTGTTCTTGTGGAATTTACAAAATGATATTTGTAAGCCCTTAGAGGGCTATGTTGGAAAAGGAAATATCTTCCGTTAAAAACGTGAAAGAAGCTTTCTGAGAAACTGCTTTGTTTTCTGTTAATTCATCTAACAGTGTTACAGATTTCCCTTCACGAAGCCTTTCACTAAGGCTGTTCTTGGGGTATTTACAAAGTGATATTTGGAGCCCATAGAGGGATATGGTGAAAAAGGAAATATCTTCAGTTAAAAAGTAGGAAGAAGCAGTCTGAGAAACTGCTTTGTTCTGTGTTAATTCATCTCACAGAGTTA
This sequence comes from Chlorocebus sabaeus, assembly GCF_047675955.1. Taxonomy (NCBI): domain Eukaryota; kingdom Metazoa; phylum Chordata; class Mammalia; order Primates; family Cercopithecidae; genus Chlorocebus; species Chlorocebus sabaeus. The sequence goes on from NW_027327507.1 coordinate 49,700, forward strand.
CAGCATTCCCCTGAAGAAGCCTTTTGCTAAGCCTGTTCTTTTGGAATTGGCAAGGTGATATTTGGAAGCCCATAGAGGGCTATGGTGAAAAAGGAATATCTTCAGTTAAAAACTGGAAAGAAGGTGTCTGAGAAACTGCTTTGTGTTCTGTTAATTCATCTCACAGAGTTACAGCTTTCCCCTCAAGAAGCCTTTCGGTAAGACTGTTCTTGTGGAATTTGCAAAGTGATATTTGGAAGCCCATAGAGGGCTATGGTGAAAAAGGAAATATCTTCCGTTAAAAACTGGAAAGAAGCTTTCTTTGAAACTACATTGTGTTCTGTTAATTCATCTCACAGAGTTACAGATTTCCCCTCAAAAAGCCTTTCGCTAAGACTGTTCTTGTGGAATTTGCAAAGAGATATTTGGAAGCCCATAGAGGGCTATGGTGAAAAAGGAAATATCTTCCGTTAAAAACTGGAAAGAAACTTTCTGAGAAACTGCTTTGTGTTCTGTTAATTCATCTCTCTGAGTTACTGCTTTCCCCTCAAGAAGCATTTCGCTAAGACTCTTCTTGTGAAATTTGCAAAGTGATATTTGGAAGCCCATAGAGGGCTACGGTGAAAAAGGAAATATCCTAAGTTAAAAACTGGAAAGAAGCTGTCTGAGAAACTGCTTTGTGTTCTGTTAATTCATGTCACAGAGTTACAGCTTTCCCTTCAAGAAGCCTTTCGCTAAGGCTGTTCTTGGGGAATTGGCAAAGTGATATTTGGAAGCCCATAGAGGGCTATGGAGATAATGGAAATATCTTCAGTTAAAAACTGGAAAGAAGCTTTCTGAGAGACTGCTTTGTGTTCTGTTAATTCATCTCACAGAGTTACAGCATTCCCCTCAAGAAGCCTTTCGGTAAGACTGTTCTTGTGGAATTTGCAAAGTGATATTTGGAAGCCCATAGAGGGCTATGGTGAAAAAGGAAATATCTTCCGTTAAAAACTGGAAAGAAGCTTTCTTTGAAACTACATTGTGTTCTGTTAATTCATCTCACAGAGTTACAGATTTCCCCTCAAAAAGCCTTTCGCTAAGACTGTTCTTGTGGAATTTGCAAAGAGATATTTGGAACCCCTAGAGGGCTATGGTGAAAAAGGAAATATCTTCCGTTAAAAACTGGAAAGAAACTTTCTGAGAAACTGCTTTGTGTTCTGTTAATTCATCTCTCTGAGTTACTGCTTTCCCCTCAAGAAGCGTTTCGCTAAGACTCTTCTTGTGAAATTTGCAAAGTGATATTTGGAAGCCCATAGAGGGCTACGGTGAAAAAGGAAATATCCTAAGTTAAAAACTGGAAAGAAGCTGTCTGAGAAACTGCTTTGTGTTCTGTTCATTCATGTCACAGAGTTACAGCTTTCCCTTCAAGAAGCCTTTCGCTAAGGCTGTTCTTGGGGAATTGGCAAAGTGATATTTGGAAGCCCATATAGGGCTATGGAGAGAATGGAAATATCTTCAGATAAAAACTGGAAAGAAGCTTTCTGAGAGACTGCTTTGTGTTCTGTTAATTCATCTCACAGAGTTACAGCTTTTCCTTCATGAGGCCTTTCGCTAAGGCTGTTCTTGTGGAATTTGCAAAGTGATATTTGGAAGACCATAGAGGGCAATATGGAAAAAGGAATTATCTTCAGTTAAAAACTGGAAAGAAGCTGTCTGAGAAACTGCTTTGTGTTCTGTTAATTCATCTCACAGAGTTACAGCTTTCCCTTCAACAATCCTTTTGCTAAGTCTGTTCTTGTGGAATTTGCAAAGTGATATTTGGAAGCCATTGGCGGCTACGGAGAAAAAGGAAATATCTTCAGTTAAAAACTCGAAGGAAGCTTTCTGAGAAACTGCTTTCTGTTCTGTTAATTCACCTCACAGAGTTACTGCTTTCCCTTCAAGAAGCCTTTCACTAAGGCTGTTATTATGGAATTTGCAAAGTGATATTTGTAAGTCCTTAGAGGGCGATGATGAAAAAGGAAATATCTTCCGTTAAAAACCGGAAAGAAGCTTTCTAGAAATTGCTTTGTGTTCTCTTAATTCATCTCACTGAATTGCAGCATTCCCCTCAAGAAGCCTTTCGCTAAGACTGTTCTTGTGGAATTTGCAAAGTGATATTCAGAAGCCCATAGAGGGCTATGGTGAAAAAGAAAATATCTTCCGTTAAAAACAGGAAAGATTTTTTCTGAGTCACAGCTTTCCCTTCAAGAAGCCTTTTGCTAAGGCTGTTCTTGTGTAATTTGCAAAGTGATAATTGGAAGCCCATAGAGGGCTATGGTGAAAAAGGAAATATCTTCCGTTAAAACCTGGAAAGAAGCTTTCTGAGAAACTGCTTTGTGTTCTCTTAATTCATCTCACAAATTTACAGCTATCCCCTCAAGAAGCCTTTCGCTAAGACTGTTCTTGTGGAATTTGCAAAGTTATATTTGGAAGCCCATAGAGGGCTACGGTGAAAAAGGAAATATCTTCCGTTAAAAACGGGAAAGAAGCTTTCTGAGAAACTACTTTGTGTTCTGTTAATTCATGTCGCCGAGTTACAGCTTTGCCCTCAACAAGCCTTTTGCTAAGACTGTTTTTGTGGAATTGGCAAAGTGATATTTGGAAGCCCTTAGATGGCTATGGTGTAAAAGGAAATATCTTCCGTTAAAAATTGGAAAGAAACTTTCTGAGAAACTGTTTCGTGTTCTGTTAATTCATCTCACAGAGTTACTGCTTTCCCCTCATGAAGCCTTTCGCTAAGACTGTTCTTGTGGGATTTGCAAAGTGATATTTGGAAGCCCATAGAGGGCGATGGTGAAAATGGAATTATCTTCCGTTAAAAACTGGGAAGAAGCTTTCTGAGAAACTGCTTTGTGTTCTTTAATTCATCTCACAGAGTTACAGCTTTCCCCTCCAGAAGCCTTTCTCTAAGACTGTTCTTGTGTAATTTGCAAAGTGATATTTGGAAGCCCATAGAGGGCTATGGTGAAAAATGGAATATCTTCAGTTAAAAACTGGAAAGTAGCTTTCAGAGAAACAGCGTTGTTTTCCGTTAATTCATCAGACAGTGTTACAGCTCTCCCCTCAAGAAGCCTTTCGCTAAGACTGTTCTTCTGTAATTTGCAAAGTGATATTTGGAAGCCCATAGAGGGCTATGGTGAAAAGGAAATATCTTCCGTTAAAAACGGGAAAGAGGCTTTCTGAGAAACTGCTCTGTGTTCTGTTAATTCGTCTCACACAGTTACAGCTTTCCCACCAAGAAGCTTTTCCCTAAGACAGTTCTTTGGAATGTGCAATGTGATATTTGGAAGTCCATGCAGGGCTATGGTGAAAAATGAAATATCTTCAGTTAAAAACTGGAAGGAAGCATTCTGAGAAACTGCTTTGTGTTCTGTTAATTCATCTCACAGAGTTACAGCTTTCCCCTCAAGAAGCCTCTCCCTAAGACTGTTCTTGTGGAATTTTCAAAGTGATATTTGAAAGCCCTTAGAGGGCTATGGTGAAAAAGGAAATATCCTACATAAAACCTGAAAAGAAGCTTTCTGAGAAACTGCTTTGTGTTCTGTTAATTCATCTCACAGAGTTACAGCTTTCACCTAAAGAAGCCATTCAATAAGACTGTTCTTGTGGAATTTGCAAAGTGATATTTGGAAGCATATAGAGGGCTATGGTGAAAAAGGAAATATCCTACAATAAAAACCAAAAGAAGCTTTCTGAGAAACTGCATTGTGTTCTATTAATTCATCGCACGGAGTTGTAGCATTCCCCTCAAGAAGCCGATCACTAAGATTGTTCTTGTGGAATTTGCAAGGTGATATCTAGAAGCCCATAGAGGGCTTTGGTGAGAAAGGAAATATCTTCCGTTAAGAACTGGAAAGAGACTTTCTGAGAAACTGCTTTGTGTTCTGTTAATTCATCTCACAGAGTTACAGCTTTCCCCTCAAGAAGGCTTTCGGTAAGACTGTTCTTGTGGAATTTGCAAAGTGATATTTGGAAGCCCAAAGAGGTCTACCGTGAAAAGGAAAATATCTTCCGTTAAAAACTGGAAAAAAGCTTTCTGAGAAACTGCTTTGTGTTCTGTTAATTCATTTCACAGAGTTACAGCTTTCCCCTCCAAAAGCCTTTCGACAAGACTGCTCTTGTGGAATTTTCAGAGTGATATTTGGAAGCCCTTAGAGGGCTATGGTGAAAAAGGAAATATCTTCAGTTAAAAACTCGAAGGAAGCTTTCTGAGAAACTGCTTTGTGATCTGTTAATTCATCTCACATAGTTACAGCTTTCCCCTCAAGAAGCCTTTCACTACGACTGTTCTTGTGCAATTTGCAAATTGATATTTGGGAGCCGAAAGAGGGCTACGGTGAAAAAGGAAATATCTTAAGTTAAAATCTGGAAAAAAGCTTTCTGAGAAACTGCTTTGTGTTCTGTTAATTTATCTCAAAGAGATACAGCTTTCCCCTCAAGAAACCTTTCGCTAAGACTGTTCTTGTGCTATTTTCAAGGTGATATTTGGAAGCCAGAAGAGGGCTATGGTGAAATAGAAAATATCTTCAGTTAAAATGTGGAAATAAGCTTTCTAAGAAACTGTTTGTGTTCTGTGAATTCATCTCACAAAGTTACAGATTTCCCCTCCAAAAGCCTTTCACTAAGACGGCTCTTGTGGAATTTTCAAAGTGATATTTGGAAGCCCATAGAAGGCTATGGTGAAAACGGAAATATCCTAAGATAAAAACTGAAAAGAAGCTTTCTGAGAAACTGCTTTGTGTTCTGTTAATTCACCTCACAGAGTTACATCTTTCCCCTCAAGAAGCCTTTCTCTAAGACTGTTCTTGTGGAATTTGCATAGTGATATTTGGAAGGCGATAGAGGGCTATGGTGAAAGAAGAAATATCTTCTGTTAAAAACTGGAAAGAAGCTTTCTGAGAAACTGCTTTGTGTTCTGTTAATTTATCTTATAGAGATAAACTTTCCCCTCAAGAAGCCTTTCTGTAAGGCTCTTCTTGTGTAATTTGCAAAGTGATATTTGGAAGCCCATAGAGGGCTATGGTGAAAAAGGAAATATCTTCAGTTACAAACTGGAAAGAAGATTTCTGAAAAACTGCTTTGTGATCTGTTAATTCATCTCACAGTGTTACAGCTTTCCCTCAAGACGCCTTTCGCGAAGACTGTTCTTGTGGAATTTGCAAACTGATAATTGGACGACCATAGAGGGCTATGGTGACAAAGAAAATATCCTCAGTTAAAAACTGGAAAGAAGCTTTCTGAGAAACTGCTTTGAGTTCTGTTAATTCACATCACGGAGATACAGCTTTCCCCTCAAGAAGCCTTTCGCTAAGACACTTCTTGTGGAATTTGCAAAGTGATATTTGGAAGCCATTAGAGGGCTATAGTGAAAAAGGAAATATCCTCAGTTAAAAAGTTGAAAGGAGATTTCTGAGAAACTGCTTTGTGTTTTGTTAATTCATCTCATAGAGTTACTGCTTTCCGCTCAAGAAGCCTTTCGCTAAGACTGTTCCTCTGGAATATGCAAAGTGTTATTTTGGAGCCCATAGGGGGCTACGGTGAAAAGGAAATATCTTCAGTTTAAAACTGGAAAGAAGATTTTTGAGAATCTGCTTTGTGTTCTTTAAATTCATCTCACAGAGTAACAGCTTTCCCCTCTAGAAGCCTTTCGTTAAGACTGTTCTTGTGGAATTTGCAATGTGATATATGGAAGCCCATAGAAGGCTATGGTGAAAAAGGAAATATCTTCCGTTAAAACTCTGAAGAAGCATTCTGTGAAACTGCCGTGTGTTCTGTTAATACATCTCACCGAGATACAGCTTTCCCCTCAAGAAGCCTTTCGCAAAGACTGTTCTTGTGTGATTTTCTAAGTGATATTTGGAAACCCATAGAGGCTTAAGGGGAAAAAGGAAATATCTTCGGTTGAAAACTGCAAAGAAGCTTTCTGAGAAACAGCTCTGTGTTCTGTTAATTCATTTCAGAGAGTTACAGCCTTCCGCTCCAGAAGCCTTTCGATAAGACTGCTCTTTTGGAATTTGCAAAGTGATATTTGGAAGCCCTTAGAGGGCTATGGTGAAAAAGGAAATATCTTCCGTTAGAAACTGGAAAGAAGCATTCTGAGATACTGCCGTGTGTTCTGTTAATAAGTCTAACCGAGTTACAGCATTCCCCTCAAGAAGTCTTTCGTTACGACTGTTCTTGTGTGATTTGCAATGTGATATTTGGAAGCCCATAGAGGGCTACGGTGAAAAAGGAAATATCTTCAGTTAAAAACTGGAAAGAAGCTTTCTGAGAAACTGCTTTGTGTTCTGTTAATTCATCTCACAGAGTTAAAACTTTCCCCTCCAGAAGCCTTTCGCTAAGACTGTTCTTGTGGAATTTGCAAAATGATGTTTGGAAGCCCAAAGAGAGCTATGGTGAAAAAGAAAATATCCTAAGATAAAAACTGAAAAGAAGCTTTCTGAGGAACTGCTTTGTGTTCTCTTATTTCGTATCCCAGAGTTACAAATTTTCCCTCAAGAAGCCATTCGCTAAGACTGTTCTTGTGCAATTTGCAAAGTGATATTTGGAGCCCATAGACGGCTTCGGTGAAAAAGGAAATATCTTCAGTTAAAAACTGGAAAGAAGATTTCTGAGAAACTGCTTTGTGTTCTGATAATTCATCTCACAGAATTACAGCTTTCCCTTCAAGAAGCCTTTCGATAAGACTGGTCTTGTGGGATTTGCAAAGTGATATTTGGAAGCCCAAATAGGACTATGGTGAAAAAGGAAATTTCTTCAGTTAAAAACTGGAAAGAACTTTCTCAGAAACTGCTTTGTGTTCTGTTAATTTAACACACTGAGTTACAGCTTTCCCCTCCAGAAACCTTTCCCTAAGACTGTTCTTCTGGAATTTGCAAAGTGATATTTGTAAGCCCTTAGAGGGCTATGGTGAAAAAGGAAATATCCTCCGTTAAAAACGGGAAAGAAGCTTTCTGAGACACTGCTTTGTTTTCTGTTAATTCATCTAACAGAGTTACAGCTTTCCCTTCAAGAATCCTTTTGCTAAGGCTGTTTTTGTGGAATTTACAAAATGATATTTGTAAGCCCTTAGAGGGCTATGTTGGAAAAGGAAATATCTTCCGTTAAAAACGTGAAAGAAGCTTTCTGAGAAACTGCTTTGTTTTCTGTTAATTCATCTAACAGTGTTACAGATTTCCCTTCACGAAGCCTTTCACTAAGGCTGTTCTTGGGGTATTTACAAAGTGATATTTGGAGCCCATAGAGGGCTATGGTGAAAAAGGAAATATCTTCAGTTAAAAAGTAGGAAGAAGCAGTCTGAGAAACTGCTTTGTTCTGTGTTAATTCATCTCACAGAGTTACAGCATTCCCCTGAAGAAGCCTTTTGCTAAGCCTGTTCTTTTGGAATTGGCAAGGTGATATTTGGAAGCCCATAGAGGGCTATGGTGAAAAAGGAATATCTTCAGTTAAAAACTGGAAAGAAGGTGTCTGAGAAACTGCTTTGTGTTCTGTTAATTCATCTCACAGAGTTACAGCTTTCCCCTCAAGAAGCCTTTCGGTAAGACTGTTCTTGTGGAATTTGCAAAGTGATATTTGGAAGCCCATAGAGGGCTATGGTGAAAAAGGAAATATCTTCCGTTAAAAACTGGAAAGAAGCTTTCTTTGAAACTACATTGTGTTCTGTTAATTCATCTCACAGAGTTACAGATTTCCCCTCAAAAAGCCTTTCGCTAAGACTGTTCTTGTGGAATTTGCAAAGAGATATTTGGAAGCCCATAGAGGGCTATGGTGAAAAAGGAAATATCTTCCGTTAAAAACTGGAAAGAAACTTTCTGAGAAACTGCTTTGTGTTCTGTTAATTCATCTCTCTGAGTTACTGCTTTCCCCTCAAGAAGCATTTCGCTAAGACTCTTCTTGTGAAATTTGCAAAGTGATATTTGGAAGCCCATAGAGGGCTACGGTGAAAAAGGAAATATCCTAAGTTAAAAACTGGAAAGAAGCTGTCTGAGAAACTGCTTTGTGTTCTGTTAATTCATGTCACAGAGTTACAGCTTTCCCTTCAAGAAGCCTTTCGCTAAGGCTGTTCTTGGGGAATTGGCAAAGTGATATTTGGAAACCCATAGAGGGCTATGGAGATAATGGAAATATCTTCAGTTAAAAACTGGAAAGAAGCTTTCTGAGAGACTGCTTTGTGTTCTGTTAATTCATCTCACAGAGTTACAGCATTCCCCTCAAGAAGCCTTTCGGTAAGACTGTTCTTGTGGAATTTGCAAAGTGATATTTGGAAGCCCATAGAGGGCTATGGTGAAAAAGGAAATATCTTCCGTTAAAAACTGGAAAGAAGCTTTCTTTGAAACTACATTGTGTTCTGTTAATTCATCTCACAGAGTTACAGATTTCCCCTCAAAAAGCCTTTCGCTAAGACTGTTCTTGTGGAATTTGCAAAGAGATATTTGGAACCCCTAGAGGGCTATGGTGAAAAAGGAAATATCTTCCGTTAAAAACTGGAAAGAAACTTTCTGAGAAACTGCTTTGTGTTCTGTTAATTCATCTCTCTGAGTTACTGCTTTCCCCTCAAGAAGCGTTTCGCTAAGACTCTTCTTGTGAGATTTGCAAAGTGATATTTGGAAGCCCATAGAGTGCTACGGTGAAAAAGGAAATATCCTAAGTTAAAAACTGGAAAGAAGCTGTCTGAGAAACTGCTTTGTGTTCTGTTAATTCATGTCACAGAGTTACAGCATTCCCCTCAAGAAGCCTTTCGCTAAGACTGTTCTTGTGGAATTTGCAAAGGGATATTTCGAAACCCATAGATGGCTATTTTGAAAAAGGCAATATCTTCCTTTAATAACTGGAAAGAAGCTTTCTGAGAAACTGCTTTGTGTTCGGTTAATTCAACTCACAGAGTTACAGCTTTTCCTTCATGAGGCCTTTCGCTAAGGCTGTTCTTGTGGAATTTGCAAAGTGATATTTGGAAGACCATAGAGGGCTATATGGAAAAAGGAATTATCTTCAGTTAAAAACTGGAAAGAAGCTGTCTGAGAAACTGCTTTGTGTTCTGTTAATTCATCTCACAGAGTTACAGCTTTCCCTTCAACAATCCTTTTGCTAAGTCTGTTCTTGTGGAATTTGCAAAGTGATATTTGGAAGCCATTGGCGGCTACGGAGAAAAAGGAAATATCTTCAGTTAAAAACTCGAAGGAAGCTTTCTGAGAAACTGCTTTCTGTTCTGTTAATTCACCTCACAGAGTTACTGCTTTCCCTTCAAGAAGCCTTTCACTAAGGCTGTTATTATGGAATTTGCAAAGTGATATTTGTAAGTCCTTAGAGGGCGATGATGAAAAAGGAAATATCTTCCGTTAAAAACCAGAAAGAAGCTTTCTAGAAATTGCTTTGTGTTCTCTTAATTCATCTCACTGAATTGCAGCATTCCCCTCAAGAAGCCTTTCGCTAAGACTGTTCTTGTGGAATTTGCAAAGTGATATTCAGAAGCCCATAGAGGGCTATGGTGAAAAATAAAATATCTTCCGTTAAAAACAGGAAAGATTTTTTCTGAGTCACAGCTTTCCCTTCAAGAAGCCTTTTGCTAAGGCTGTTCCTGTGGAATTTGCAAAGTGATAATTGGAAGCCCATAGAGGGCTATGGTGAAAAAGGAAATATCTTCCGTTAAAACCTGGAAAGAAGCTTTCTGAGAAACTGCTGTGTTCTCTTAATTCATCTCACAAATTTACAGCTATCCCCTCAAGAAGCCTTTCGCTAAGACTGTTCTTGTGGAATTTGCAAAGTTATATTTGGAAGCCCATAGAGGGCTACGGTGAAAAAGGAAATATCTTCCGTTAAAAACGGGAAAGAAGCTTTCTGAGAAACTACTTTGTGTTCTGTTAATTCATGTCGCCGAGTTACAGCTTTCCCCTCAACAAGCCTTTTGCTAAGACTGTTTTTGTGGAATTGGCAAAGTGATATTTGGAAGCCCTTAGATGGCTATGGTGTAAAAGGAAATATCTTCCGTTAAAAATTGGAAAGAAACTTTCTGAGAAAATGTTTCTTGTTCTGTTAATTCATCTCACAGAGTTACTGCTTTCCCCTCATGAAGCCTTTCGCTAAGACTGTTCTTGTGGGATTTGCAAAGTGATATTTGGAAGCCCATAGAGGGCGATGGTGAAAATGGAATTATCTTCCGTTAAAAACTGGGAAGAAGCTTTCTGAGAAACTGCTTTGTGTTCTTTAATTCATCTCACAGAGTTACAGCTTTCCCCTCCAGAAGCCTTTCGATAAGACTGTTCTTGTGTAATTTGCAAAGTGATATTTGGAAGCCCATAGAGGGCTATGGTGAAAAAGGGGATATCTTCAGTTAAAAACTGGAAAGTAGCTTTCAGAGAAACAGCGCTGTTTTCCGTTAATTCATCAGACAGTGTTACAGCTCTCCCCTCAAGAAGCCTTTCGCTAAGACTGTTCTTCTGTAATTTGCAAAGTGTTATTTGGAAGCCCATAGAGGGCTATGGTGAAAAGGAAATATCTTCCGTTAAAAACGGGAAAGAGGCTTTCTGAGAAACTGCTCTGTGTTCTGTTAATTCGTCTCACACAGTAACAGCTTTCCCACCAAGAAGCCTTTCCCTAAGACAGTTCTTTTGGAATGTGCAATGTGTTATTTGGCAGTCCATGCAGGGCTATGGTGAAAAATGAAATATCTTCAGTTAAAAACTGGAAGGAAGCTTTCTGAGAACCTGCTTTGTGTTCTGTTAATTCATCTCACAGGGTTACAGCTTTCCCCTCAAGAAGCCTCTCCCTAAGACTGTTCTTGTGGAATTTTCAAAGTGATATTTGAAAGCCCTTAGAGGGCTATGGTGAAAAAGGAAATATCCTACATAAAACCTGAAAAGAAGCTTTCTGAGAAACTGCTTTGTGTTCTGTTAATTCATCTCACAGAGTTACAGCTTTCACCTAAAGAAGCCATTCAATAAGACTGTTCTTGTGGAATTTGCAAAGTGATATTTGGAAGCCCATAGAGGGCTATGGTGTAAAAGGAAATATCCTACAATAAAAACCGAAAAGAAGCTTTCTGAGGAACTGCATTGTGTTCTATTAATTCATCGCACGGAGTTGTAGCATTCCCCTCAAGAAGCCGATCACTAAGATTGTTCTTGTGGAATTTGCAAGGTGATATCTAGAAGCCCATAGAGGGCTTTGGTGAGAAAGGAAATATCTTCCGTTAAAAACTGGAAAGCGACTTTCTGAGAAACTGCTTTGTGTTCTGTTAATTCATCTCACATAGTTACAGCTTTCCCCTCAAGAAGGCTTTCGGTAAGACTGTTCTTGTGGAATTTGCAAGGTGATATTTGGAAGCCCAAAGAGGTCTACCGTGAAAAGGAAAATATCTTCCGTTAAAAACTGGAAAAAAGCTTTCTGAGAAACTGCTTTGTGTTCTGTTAATTCATTTCACAGAGTTACAGCTTTCCCCTCTAAAAGCCTTTCGACAAGACTGGTCTTGTGGAATTTTCAGAGTGATATTTGGAAGCCCTTAGAGGGCTATGGTGAAAAAGGAAATATCTTCAGTTATAAACTCGAAGAAAGCTTTCTGAGAAACTGCTTTGTGTTCTGTTAATTCATCTCACATAGTTACAGCTTTCCCCTCAAGAAGCCTTTCACTACGACTGTTCTTGTGCAATTTGCAAATTGATATTTGGGAGCCGAAAGAGGGCTACGGTGAAAAAGGAAATATCTTAAGTTAAAATCTGGAAAAAAGCTTTCTGAGAAACTGCTTTGTGTTCTGTTAATTTATCTCAAAGAGATACAGCTTTCCCCTCAAGAAACCTTTCGCTAAGACTGTTCTTGTGCTATTTTCAAGGTGATATTTGGAAGCCAGAAGAGGGCTATGGTGAAATAGAAAATATCTTCAGTTAAAATGTGGAAATAAGCTTTCTAAGAAACTGTTTGTGTTCTGTTAATTCACCTCACAGAGTTATATCTTTCCCCTCAAGAAGCCTTTCTCTAAGACTGTTCTTGTGGAATTTGCATAGTGATATTTGGAAGGCGATAGAGGGCTATGGTGAAAGAAGAAATATCTTCTGTTAAAAACTGGAAAGAAGCTTTCTGAGAAACTGCTTTGTGTTCTGTTAATTTATCTTATAGAGATAAACTTTCCCCTCAAGAAGCCTTTCTGTAAGGCTCTTCTTGTGTAATTTGCAAAGTGATATTTGGAAGCCCATAGAGGGCTATGGTGAAAAAGGAAATATCTTCAGTTACAAACTGGAAAGAAGATTTCTGAAAAACTGCTTTGTGATCTGTTAATTCATCTCACAGTGTTACAGCTTTCCCTCAAGACGCCTTTCGCGAAGACTGTTCTTGTGGAATTTGCAAACTGATAATTGGACGACCATAGAGGGCTATGGTGACAAAGAAAATATCCTCAGTTAAAAACTGGAAAGAAGCTTTCTGAGAAACTGCTTTGAGTTCTGTTAATTCACATCACGGAGATACAGCTTTCCCCTCAAGAAGCCTTTCGCTAAGACACTTCTTGTGGAATTTGCAAAGTGATATTTGGAAGCCATTAGAGGGCTATAGTGAAAAAGGAAATATCCTCAGTTAAAAAGTTGAAAGGAGATTTCTGAGAAACTGCTTTGTGTTTTGTTAATTCATCTCATAGAGTTACTGCTTTCCGCTCAAGAAGCCTTTCGCTAAGACTGTTCCTCTGGAATATGCAAAGTGTTATTTTGGAGCCCATAGGGGGCTACGGTGAAAAGGAAATATCTTCAGTTTAAAACTGGAAAGAAGATTTTTGAGAATCTGCTTTGTGTTCTTTAAATTCATCTCACAGAGTAACAGCTTTCCCCTCTAGAAGCCTTTCGTTAAGACTGTTCTTGTGGAATTTGCAATGTGATATATGGAAGCCCATAGAAGGCTATGGTGAAAAAGGAAATATCTTCCGTTAAAACTCTGAAGAAGCATTCTGTGAAACTGCCGTGTGTTCTGTTAATACATCTCACCGAGATACAGCTTTCCCCTCAAGAAGCCTTTCGCAAAGACTGTTCTTGTGTGATTTTCTAAGTGATATTTGGAAACCCATAGAGGCTTAAGGGGAAAAAGGAAATATCTTCGGTTGAAAACTGCAAAGAAGCTTTCTGAGAAACGGCTCTGTGTTCTGTTAATTCATTTCAGAGAGTTACAGCCTTCCGCTCCAGAAGCCTTTCGATAAGACTGCTCTTTTGGAATTTGCAAAGTGATATTTGGAAGCCCTTAGAGGGCTATGGTGAAAAAGGAAATATCTTCCGTTAAAAACTGGAAAGAAGCATTCTGAGATACTGCCGTGTGTTCTGTTAATAAGTCTAACCGAGTTACAGCATTCCCCTCAAGAAGTCTTTCGTTAAGACTGTTCTTGTGTGATTTGCAATGTGATATTTGGAAGCCCATAGAGGGCTACGGTGAAAAAGGAAATATCTTCAGTTAAAAACTGGAAAGAAGCTTTCTGAGAAACTGCTTTGTGTTCTGTTAATTCATCTCACAGAGTTAAAACTTTCCCCTCCAGAAGCCTTTCGCTAAGACTGTTCTTGTGGAATTTGCAAAATGATGTTTGGAAGCCCAAAGAGAGCTATGGTGAAAAAGAAAATATCCTAAGATAAAAACTGAAAAGAAGCTTTCTGAGGAACTGCTTTGTGTTCTCTTATTTCGTATCCCAGAGTTACAAATTTTCCCTCAAGAAGCCATTCGCTAAGACTGTTCTTGTGCAATTTGCAAAGTGATATTTGGAGCCCATAGACGGCTTCGGTGAAAAAGGAAATATCTTCAGTGAAAAACTGGAAAGAAGATTTCTGAGAAACTGCTTTGTGTTCTGATAATTCATCTCACAGAATTACAGCTTTCCCTTCAAGAAGCCTTTCGATAAGACTGGTCTTGTGGGATTTGCAAAGTGATATTTGGAAGCCCAAATAGGACTATGGTGAAAAAGGAAATTTCTTCAGTTAAAAACTGGAAAGAACTTTCTCAGAAACTGCTTTGTGTTCTGTTAATTTAACTCACTGAGTTACAGCTTTCCCCTCCAGAAGCCTTTCCCTAAGACTGTTCTTCTGGAATTTGCAAAGTGATATTTGTAAGCCCTTAGAGGGCTATGGTGAAAAAGGAAATATCCTCCGTTAAAAACGGGAAAGAAGCTTTCTGAGACACTGCTTTGTTTTCTGTTAATTCATCTAACAGAGTTACAGCTTTCCCTTCAAGAATCCTTTTGCTAAGGCTGTTCTTGTGGAATTTACAAAATGATATTTGTAAGCCCTTAGAGGGCTATGTTGGAAAAGGAAATATCTTCCGTTAAAAACGTGAAAGAAGCTTTCTGAGAAACTGCTTTGTTTTCTGTTAATTCATCTAACAGAGTTACAGATTTCCCTTCACGAAGCCTTTCACTAAGGCTGTTCTTGGGGTATTTACAAAGTGATATTTGGAGCCCATAGAGGGCTATGGTGAAAAAGGAAATATCTTCAGTTAAAAAGTAGGAAGAAGCAGTCTGAGAAACACCTTTGTTCTGTGTTAATTCATCTCACAGAGTTACAGCATTCCCCTGAAGAAGCCTTTTGCTAAGCCTGTTCTTTTGGAATTGGCAAGGTGATATTTGGAAGCCCATAGAGGGCTATGGTGAAAAAGGAATATCTTCAGTTAAAAACTGGAAAGAAGCTGTCTGAGAAACTGCTTTGTGTTCTGTTAATTCATCTCACAGGGTTACAGCTTTCCCCTCAAGAAGCCTTTCGGTAAGACTGTTCTTGTGGAATTTGCAAAGTGATATTTGGAAGCCCATAGAGGGCTATGGTGAAAAAGGAAATATCTTCCGTTAAAAACTGGAAAGAAGCTTTCTTTGAAACTACATTGTGTTCTGTTAATTCATCTCACAGAGTTACAGATTTCCCCTCAAAAAGCCTTTCGCTAAGACTGTTCTTGTGGAATTTGCAAAGAGATATTTGGAAGCCCATAGAGGGCTATGGTGAAAAAGGAAATATCTTCCGTTAAAAACTGGAAAGAAACTTTCTGAGAAAGTGCATTGTGTTCTGTTAATTCATCTCTCTGAGTTACTGCTTTCCCCTCAAGAAGCGTTTCGCTAAGACTCTTCTTGTGAAATTTGCAAAGTGATATTTGGAAGCCCATAGAGGGCTACGGTGAAAAAGGAAATATCCTAAGTTAAAAACTGGAAAGAAGCTGTCTGAGAAACTGCTTTGTGTTCTGTTAATTCATGTCACAGAGTTACAGCTTTCCCTTCAAGAAGCCTTTCGCTAAGGCTGTTCTTGGGGAATTGGCAAAGTGATATTTGGAAGCCCATAGAGGGCTATGGAGAGAATGGAAATATCTTCAGTTAAAAACTGGAAAGAAGCTTTCTGAGAGACTGCTTTGTGTTCTGTTAATTCATCTCACAGAGTTACAGCTTTTCCTTCATGAGGCCTTTCGCTAAGGCTGTTCTTGTGGAATTTGCAAAGTGATATTTGGATGACCATAGAGGGCTATATGGAAAAAGGAATTATCTTCAGTTAAAAACTGGAAAGAAGCTGTCTGAGAAACTGCTTTGTGTTCTGTTAATTCATCTCACAGAGTTACAGCTTTCCCTTCAACAATCCTTTTGCTAAGTCTGTTCTTGTGGAATTTGCAAAGTGATATTTGGAAGCCATTGGCGGCTACGGAGAAAAAGGAAATATCTTCAGTTAAAAACTCGAAGGAAGCTTTCTGAGAAACTGCTTTCTGTTCTGTTAATTCACCTCACAGAGTTACTGCTTTCCCTTCAAGAAGCCTTTCACTAAGGCTGTTATTATGGAATTTGCAAAGTGATATTTGTAAGTCCTTAGAAGGCGATGATGAAAAAGGAAATATCTTCCGTTAAAAACCGGAAAGAAGCTTTCTAGAAATTGCTTTGTGTTCTCTTAATTCATCTCACTGAATTGCAGCATTCCCCTCAAGAAGCCTTTCGCTAAGACTGTTCTTGTGGAATTTGCAAAGTCATATTCAGAAGCCCATAGAGGGCTATGGTGAAAAAGAAAATATCTTCCGTTAAAAACAGGAAAGATTTTTTCTGAGTCACAGCTTTCCCTTCAAGAAGCCTTTTGCTAAGGCTGTTCTTGTGTAATTTGCAAAGTGATAATTGGAAGCCCATAGAGGGCTATGGTGAAAAAGGAAATATCTTCCGTTAAAACCTGGAAAGAAGCTTTCTGAGAAACTGCTTTGTGTTCTCTTAATTCATCTCACAAATTTACAGCTATCCCCTCAAGAAGCCTTTCGCTAAGACTGTTCTTGTGGAATTTGCAAAGTTATATTTGGAAGCCCATAGAGGGCTACGGTGAAAAAGGAAATATCTTCCGTTAAAAACGGGAAAGAAGCTTTCTGAGAAACTACTTTGTGTTCTGTTAATTCATGTCGCCGAGTTACAGCTTTCCCCTCAACAAGCCTTTTGCTAAGACTGTTTTTGTGGAATTGGCAAAGTGATATTTGGAAGCCCTTAGATGGCTATGGTGTAAAAGGAAATATCTTCCGTTAAAAATTGGAAAGAAACTTTCTGAGAAACTGTTTCGTGTTCTGTTAATTCATCTCACAGAGTTACTGCTTTCCCCTCATGAAGCCTTTCGCTAAGACTGTTCTTGTGGGATTTGCAAAGTGATATTTGGAAGCCCATAGAGGGCGATGGTGAAAATGGAATTATCTTCCGTTAAAAACTGGGAAGAAGCTTTCTGAGAAACTGCTTTGTGTTCTTTAATTCATCTCACAGAGTTACAGCTTTCCCCTCCAGAAGCCTTTCTCTAAGACTGTTCTTGTGTAATTTGCAAAGTGATATTTGGAAGCCCATAGAGGGCTATGGTGAAAAAGGGAATATCTTCAGTTAAAAACTGGAAAGTAGCTTTCAGAGAAACAGCGTTGTTTTCCGTTAATTCATCAGACAGTGTTACAGCTCTCCCCTCAAGAAGCCTTTCGCTAAGACTGTTCTTCTGTAATTTGCAAAGTGATATTTGGAAGCCCATAGAGGGCTATGGTGAAAAGGAAATATCTTCCGTTAAAAACGGGAAAGAGGCTTTCTGAGAAACTGCTCTGTGTTCTGTTAATTCGTCTCACACAGTTACAGCTTTCCCACCAAGAAGCCTTTCCCTAAGACAGTTCTTTTGGAATGTGCAATGTGATATTTGGAAGTCCATGCAGGGCTATGGTGAAAAATGAAATATCTTCAGTTAAAAACTGGAAGGAAGCTTTCTGAGAAACTGCTTTGTGTTCTGTTAATTCATCTCACAGAGTTACAGCTTTCCCCTCAAGAAGCCTCTCCCTAAGACTGTTCTTGTGGAATTTTCAAAGTGATATTTGAAAGCCCTTAGAGGGCTATGGTGAAAAAGGAAATATCCTACATAAAACCTGAAAAGAAGCATTCTGAGAAACTGCTTTGTGTTCTGTTAATTCATCTCACAGGGTTACAGCTTTCACCTAAAGAAGCCATTCAATAAGACTGTTCTTGTGGAATTTGCAAAGTGATATTTGGAAGCATATAGAGGGCTATGGTGAAAAAGGAAATATCCTACAATAAAAACCAAAAGAAGCTTTCTGAGAAACTGCATTGTGTTCTATTAATTCATCGCACGGAGTTGTAGCATTCCCCTCAAGAAGCCGATCACTAAGATTGTTCTTGTGGAATTTGCAAGGTGATATCTAGAAGCCCATAGAGGGCTTTGGTGAGAAAGGAAATATCTTCCGTTAAAAACTGGAAAGAGACTTTCTGAGAAACTGCTTTGTGTTCTGTTAATTCATCTCACAGAGTTACAGCTTTCCCCTCAAGAAGGCTTTCGGTAAGACTGTTCTTGTGGAATTTGCAAAGTGATATTTGGAAGCCCAAAGAGGTCTACCGTGAAAAGGAAAATATCTTCCGTTAAAAACTGGAAAAAAGCTTTCTGAGAAACTGCTTTGTGTTCTGTTAATTCATTTCACAGAGTTACAGCTTTCCCCTCCAAAAGCCTTTCGACAAGACTGCTCTTGTGGAATTTTCAGAGTGATAGTTGGAAGCCCTTAGAGGGCTATGGTGAAAAAGGAAATATCTTCAGTTAAAAACTCGAAGGAAGCTTTCTGAGAAACTGCTTTGTGTTCTGTTAATTCATCTCACATAGTTACAGCTTTCCCCTCAAGAAGCCTTTCACTACGACTGTTCTTGTGCAATTTGCAAATTGATATTTGGGAGCCGAAAGAGGGCTACGGTGAAAAAGGAAATATCTTAAGTTAAAATCTGGAAAAAAGCTTTCTGAGAAACTGCTTTGTGTTCTGTTAATTTATCTCAAAGAGATACAGCTTTCCCCTCAAGAAACCTTTCGCTAAGACTGTTCTTGTGCTATTTTCAAGGTGATATTTGGAAGCCAGAAGAGGGCTATGGTGAAATAGAAAATATCTTCAGTTAAAATGTGGAAATAAGCTTTCTAAGAAACTGTTTGTGTTCTGTGAATTCATCTCACAAAGTTACAGATTTCCCCTCAAAAAGCCTTTCACTAAGACGGCTCTTGTGGAATTTTCAAAGTGATATTTGGAAGCCCATAGAAGGCTATGGTGAAAACGGAAATATCCTAAGATAAAAACTGAAAAGAAGCTTTCTGAGAAACTGCTTTGTGTTCTGTTAATTCACCTCACAGAGTTACATCTTTCCCCTCAAGAAGCCTTTCTCTAAGACTGTTCTTGTGGAATTTGCATAGTGATATTTGGAAGGCGATAGAGGGCTATGGTGAAAGAAGAAATATCTTCTGTTAAAAACTGGAAAGAAGCTTTCTGAGAAACTGCTTTGTGTTCTGTTAATTTATCTTATAGAGATAAACTTTCCCCTCAAGAAGCCTTTCTGTAAGGCTCTTCTTGTGTAATTTGCAAAGTGATATTTGGAAGCCCATAGAGGGCTATGGTGAAAAAGGAAATATCTTCAGTTACAAACTGGAAAGAAGATTTCTGAAAAACTGCTTTGTGATCTGTTAATTCATCTCACAGTGTTACAGCTTTCCCTCAAGACGCCTTTCGCGAAGACTGTTCTTGTGGAATTTGCAAACTGATAATTGGACGACCATAGAGGGCTATGGTGACAAAGAAAATATCCTCAGTTAAAAACTGGAAAGAAGCTTTCTGAGAAACTGCTTTGAGTTCTGTTAATTCACATCACGGAGATACAGCTTTCCCCTCAAGAAGCCTTTCGCTAAGACACTTCTTGTGGAATTTGCAAAGTGATATTTGGAAGCCATTAGAGGGCTATAGTGAAAAAGGAAATATCCTCAGTTAAAAAGTTGAAAGGAGATTTCTGAGAAACTGCTTTGTGTTTTGTTAATTCATCTCATAGAGTTACTGCTTTCCGCTCAAGAAGCCTTTCGCTAAGACTGTTCCTCTGGAATATGCAAAGTGCTATTTTGGAGCCCATAGGGGGCTACGGTGAAAAGGAAATATCTTCAGTTTAAAACTGGAAAGAAGATTTTTGAGAATCTGCTTTGTGTTCTTTAAACTCATCTCACAGAGTAACAGCTTTCCCCTCTAGAAGCCTTTCGTTAAGACTGTTCTTGTGGAATTTGCAATGTGATATATGGAAGCCCATAGAAGGCTATGGTGAAAAAGGAAATATCTTCCGTTAAAACTCTGAAGAAGCATTCTGTGAAACTGCCGTGTGTTCTGTTAATACATCTCACCGAGATACAGCTTTCCCCTCAAGAAGCCTTTCGCAAAGACTGTTCTTGTGTGATTTTCTAAGTGATATTTGGAAACCCATAGAGGCTTAAGGGGAAAAAGGAAATATCTTCGGTTGAAAACTGCAAAGAAGCTTTCTGAGAAACAGCTCTGTGTTCTGTTAATTCATTTCAGAGAGTTACAGCCTTCCGCTCCAGAAGCCTTTCGATAAGACTGCTCTTTTGGAATTTGCAAAGTGATATTTGGAAGCCCTTAGAGGGCTATGGTGAAAAAGGAAATATCTTCCGTTAAAAACTGGAAAGAAGCATTCTGAGATACTGCCGTGTGTTCTGTTAATAAGTCTAACCGAGTTACAGCATTCCCCTCAAGAAGTCTTTCGTTAAGACTGTTCTTGTGTGATTTGCAATGTGATATTTGGAAGCCCATAGAGGGCTACGGTGAAAAAGGAAATATCTTCAGTTAAAAACTGGAAAGAAGCTTTCTGAGAAACTGCTTTGTGTTCTGTTAATTCATCTCACAGAGTTAAAACTTTCCCCTCCAGAAGCCTTTCGCTAAGACTGTTCTTGTGGAATTTGCAAAATGATGTTTGGAAGCCCAAAGAGAGCTATGGTGAAAAAGAAAATATCCTAAGATAAAAACTGAAAAGAAGCTTTCTGAGGAACTGCTTTGTGTTCTCTTATTTCGTATCCCAGAGTTACAAATTTTCCCTCAAGAAGCCATTCGCTAAGACTGTTCTTGTGCAATTTGCAAAGTGATATTTGGAGCCCATAGACGGCTTCGGTGAAAAAGGAAATATCTTCAGTTAAAAACTGGAAAAAAGATTTCTGAGAAACTGCTTTGTGTTCTGATAATTCATCTCACAGAATTACAGCTTTCCCTTCAAGAAGCCTTTCGATAAGACTGGTCTTGTGGGATTTGCAAAGTGATATTTGGAAGCCCAAATAGGACTATGGTGAAAAAGGAAATTTCTTCAGTTAAAAACTGGAAAGAACTTTCTCAGAAACTGCTTTGTGTTCTGTTAATTTAACTCACTGAGTTACAGCTTTCCCCTCCAGAAACCTTTCCCTAAGACTGTTCTTCTGGAATTTGCAAAGTGATATTTGTAAGCCCTTAGAGGGCTATGGTGAAAAAGGAAATATCCTCCGTTAAAAACGGGAAAGAAGCTTTCTGAGACACTGCTTTGTTTTCTGTTAATTCATCTAACAGAGTTACAGCTTTCCCTTCAAGAATCCTTTTGCTAAGGCTGTTCTTGTGGAATTTACAAAATGATATTTGTAAGCCCTTAGAGGGCTATGTTGGAAAAGGAAATATCTTCCGTTAAAAACGTGAAAGAAGCTTTCTGAGAAACTGCTTTGTTTTCTGTTAATTCATCTAACAGAGTTACAGATTTCCCTTCACGAAGCCTTTCACTAAGGCTGTTCTTGGGGTATTTACAAAGTGATACTTGGAGCCCATAGAGGGCTATGGTGAAAAAGGAAATATCTTCAGTTAAAAAGTAGGAAGAAGCAGTCTGAGAAACTGCTTTGTTCTGTGTTAATTCATCTCACAGAGTTACAGCATTCCCCTGAAGAAGCCTTTTGCTAAGCCTGCTCTTTTGGAATTGGCAAGGTGATATTTGGAAGCCCATAGAGGGCTATGGTGAAAAAGGAATATCTTCAGTTAAAAACTGGAAAGAAGCTGTCTGAGAAACTGCTTTGTGTTCTGTTAATTCATCTCACAGAGTTACAGCTTTCCCCTCAAGAAGCCTTTCGGTAAGACTGTTCTTTTGGAATTTGCAAAGTGATATTTGGAAGCCCATAGAGGGCTATGGTGAAAAAGGAAATATCTTCCGTTAAAAACTGGAAAGAAGCTTTCTTTGAAACTACATTGTGTTCTGTTAATTCATCTCACAGAGTTACAGATTTCCCCTCAAAAAGCCTTTCGCTAAGACTGTTCTTGTGGAATTTGCAAAGAGATATTTGGAAGCCCATAGAGGGCTATGGTGAAAAAGCAAATATCTTCCGTTAAAAACTGGAAAGAAACTTTCTGAGAAAGTGCTTTGTGTTCTGTTAATTCATCTCTCTGAGTTACTGCTTTCCCCTCAAGAAGCGTTTCGCTAAGACTCTTCTTGTGAAATTTGCAAAGTGATATTTGGAAGCCCATAGAGGGCTACGGTGAAAAAGGAAATATCCTAAGTTAAAAACTGGAAAGAAGCTGTCTGAGAAACTGCTTTGTGTTCTGTTAATTCATGTCACAGAGTTACAGCTTTCCCTTCAAGAAGCCTTTCGCTAAGGCTGTTCTTGGGGAATTGGCAAAGTGATATTTGGAAGCCCATAGAGGGCTATGGAGATAATGGAAATATCTTCAGTTAAAAACTGGAAAGAAGCTTTCTGAGAGACTGCTTTGTGTTCTGTTAATTCATCTCACAGAGTTACAGCATTCCCCTCAAAAGCCTTTCGGTAAGACTGTTCTTGTGGAATTTGCAAAGTGATATTTGGAAGCCCATAGAGGGCTATGGTGAAAAAGGAAATATCTTCCGTTAAAAACTGGAAAGAAGCTTTCTTTGAAACTACATTGTGTTCTGTTAATTCATCTCACAGAGTTACAGATTTCCCCTCAAAAAGCCTTTCGCTAAGACTGTTCTTGTGGAATTTGCAAAGAGATATTTGGAACCCCTAGAGGGCTATGGTGAAAAAGGAAATATCTTCCGTTAAAAACTGGAAAGAAACTTTCTGAGAAACTGCTTTGTGTTCTGTTAATTCATCTCTCTGAGTTACTGCTTTCCCCTCAAGAAGCGTTTCGCTAAGACTCTTCTTGTGAGATTTGCAAAGTGATATTTGGAAGCCCATAGAGTGCTACGGTGAAAAAGGAAATATCCTAAGTTAAAAACTGGAAAGAAGCTGTCTGAGAAACTGCTTTGTGTTCTGTTAATTCATGTCACAGAGTTACAGCATTCCCCTCAAGAAGCCTTTCGCTAAGACTGTTCTTGTGGAATTTGCAAAGGGATATTTCGAAACCCATAGAGGGCTATTTTGAAAAAGGCAATATCTTCCTTTAATAACTGGAAAGAAGCTTTCTGAGAAACTGCTTTGTGTTCGGTTAATTCAACTCACAGAGTTACAGCTTTTCCTTCATGAGGCCTTTCGCTAAGGCTGTTCTTGTGGAATTTGCAAAGTGATATTTGGAAGACCATAGAGGGCTATATGGAAAAAGGAATTATCTTCAGTTAAAAACTGGAAAGAAGCTGTCTGAGAAACTGCTTTGTGTTCTGTTAATTCATCTCACAGAGTTACAGCTTTCCCTTCAACAATCCTTTTGCTAAGTCTGTTCTTGTGGAATTTGCAAAGTGATATTTGGAAGCCATTGGCGGCTACGGAGAAAAAGGAAATATCTTCAGTTAAAAACTCGAAGGAAGCTTTCTGAGAAACTGCTTTCTGTTCTGTTAATTCACCTCACAGAGTTACTGCTTTCCCTTCAAGAAGCCTTTCACTAAGGCTGTTATTATGGAATTTGCAAAGTGATATTTGTAAGTCCTTAGAGGGCGATGATGAAAAAGGAAATATCTTCCGTTAAAAACCAGAAAGAAGCTTTCTAGAAATTGCTTTGTGTTCTCTTAATTCATCTCACTGAATTGCAGCATTCCCCTCAAGAAGCCTTTCGCTAAGACTGTTCTTGTGGAATTTGCAAAGTGATATTCAGAAGCCCATAGAGGGCTATGGTGAAAAAGAAAATATCTTCCGTTAAAAACAGGAAAGATTTTTTCTGAGTCACAGCTTTCCCTTCAAGAAGCCTTTCACTAAGGCTGTTATTATGGAATTTGCAAAGTGATATTTGGAAGCCCATAGAGGGCTATGGTGAAAAAGGAAATATCTTCCGTTAAAACCTGGAAAGAAGCTTTCTGAGAAACTGCTGTGTTCTCTTAATTCATCTCACAAATTTACAGCTATCCCCTCAAGAAGCCTTTCGCTAAGACTGTTCTTGTGGAATTTGCAAAGTTATATTTGGAAGCCCATAGAGGGCTACGGTGAAAAAGGAAATATCTTCCGTTAAAAACGGGAAAGAAGCTTTCTGAGAAACTACTTTGTGTTCTGTTAATTCATGTCGCCGAGTTACAGCTTTCCCCTCAACAAGCCTTTTGCTAAGACTGTTTTTGTGGAATTGGCAAAGTGATATTTGGAAGCCCTTAGATGGCTATGGTGTAAAAGGAAATATCTTCCGTTAAAAATTGGAAAGAAACTTTCTGAGAAACTGTTTCTTGTTCTGTTAATTCATCTCACAGAGTTACTGCTTTCCCCTCATGAAGCCTTTCGCTAAGACTGTTCTTGTGGGATTTGCAAAGTGATATTTGGAAGCCCATAGAGGGCGATGGTGAAAATGGAATTATCTTCCGTTAAAAACTGGGAAGAAGCTTTCTGAGAAACTGCTTTGTGTTCTTTAATTCATCTCACAGAGTTACAGCTTTCCCTTCCAGAAGCCTTTCGATAAGACTGTTCTTGTGTAATTTGCAAAGTGATATTTGGAAGCCCATAGAGGGCTATGGTGAAAAAGGGGATATCTTCAGTTAAAAACTGGAAAGTAGCTTTCAGAGAAACAGCGCTGTTTTCCGTTAATTCATCAGACAGTGTTACAGCTCTCCCCTCAAGAAGCCTTTCGCTAAGACTGTTCTTCTGTAATTTGCAAAGTGTTATTTGGAAGCCCATAGAGGGCTATGGTGAAAAGGAAATATCTTCCGTTAAAAACGGGAAAGAGGCTTTCTGAGAAACTGCTCTGTGTTCTGTTAATTCGTCTCACACAGTTACAGCTTTCCCACCAAGAAGCCTTTCCCTAAGACAGTTCTTTTGGAATGTGCAATGTGTTATTTGGCAGTCCATGCAGGGCTATGGTGAAAAATGAAATATCTTCAGTTAAAAACTGGAAGGAAGCTTTCTGAGAACCTGCTTTGTGTTCTGTTAATTCATCTCACAGGGTTACAGCTTTCCCCTCAAGAAGCCTCTCCCTAAGACTGTTCTTGTGGAATTTTCAAAGTGATATTTGAAAGCCCTTAGAGGGCTATGGTGAAAAAGGAAATATCCTACATAAAACCTGAAAAGAAGCTTTCTGAGAAACTGCTTTGTGTTCTGTTAATTCATCTCACAGAGTTACAGCTTTCACCTAAAGAAGCCATTCAATAAGACTGTTCTTGTGGAATTTGCAAAGTGATATTTGGAAGCCCATAGAGGGCTATGGAGAAAAAGGAAATATCCTACAATAAAAACCGAAAAGAAGCTTTCTGAGAAACTGCATTGTGTTCTATTAATTCATCGCACGGAGTTGTAGCATTCCCCTCAAGAAGCCGATCACTAAGATTGTTCTTGTGGAATTTGCAAGGTGATATCTAGAAGCCCATAGAGGGCTTTGGTGAGAAAGGAAATATCTTCCGTTAAAAACTGGAAAGCGACTTTCTGAGAAACTGCTTTGTGTTCTGTTAATTCATCTCACAGAGTTACAGCTTTCACCTAAAGAAGCCATTCAATAAGACTGTTCTTGTGGAATTTGCAAAGTGATATTTGGAAGCATATAGAGGGCTATGGTGAAAAAGGAAATATCCTACAATAAAAACCAAAAGAAGCTTTCTGAGAAACTGCATTGTGTTCTATTAATTCATCGCACGGAGTTGTAGCATTCCCCTTAAGAAGCCGATCACTAAGATTGTTCTTGTGGAATTTGCAAGGTGATATCTAGAAGCCCATAGAGGGCTTTGGTGAGAAAGGAAATATCTTCCGTTAAAAACTGGAAAGAGACTTTCTGAGAAACTGCTTTGTGTTCTGTTAATTCATCTCACAGAGTTACAGCTTTCCCCTCAAGAAGGCTTTCGGTAAGACTGTTCTTGTGGAATTTGCAAAGTGATATTTGGAAGCCCAAAGAGGTCTACCGTGAAAAGGAAAATATCTTCCGTTAAAAACTGGAAAAAAGCTTTCTGAGAAACTGCTTTGTGTTCTGTTAATTCATTTCACAGAGTTACAGCTTTCCCCTCCAAAAGCCTTTCGACAAGACTGTTCTTGTGGAATTTTCAGAGTGATATTTGGAAGCCCTTACAGGGCTATGGTGAAAAAGGAAATATCTTCAGTTCAAAACTCGAAGGAAGCTTTCTGAGAAACTGCTTTGTGTTCTGTTAATTCATCTCACATAGTTACAGCTTTCCCCTCAAGAAGCCTTTCACTACGACTGTTCTTGTGCAATTTGCAAATTGATATTTGGGAGCCGAAAGAGGGCTACGGTGAAAAAGGAAATATCTTAAGTTAAAATCTGGAAAAAAGCTTTCTGAGAAACTGCTTTGTGTTCTGTTAATTTATCTCAAAGAGATACAGCTTTCCCCTCAAGAAACCTTTCGCTAAGACTGTTCTTGTGCTATTTTCAAGGTGATATTTGGAAGCCAGAAGAGGGCTATGGTGAAATAGAAAATATCTTCAGTTAAAATGTGGAAATAAGCTTTCTAAGAAACTGTTTGTGTTCTGTGAATTCATCTCACAAAGTTACAGATTTCCCCTCCAAAAGCCTTTCACTAAGACGGCTCTTGTGGAATTTTCAAAGTGATATTTGGAAGCCCATAGAAGGCTATGGTGAAAACGGAAATATCCTAAGATAAAAACTGAAAAGAAGCTTTCTGAGAAACTGCTTTGTGTTCTGTTAATTCACCTCACAGAGTTACATCTTTCCCCTCAAGAAGCCTTTCTCTAAGACTGTTCTTGTGGAATTTGCATAGTGATATTTGGAAGGCGATAGAGGGCTATGGTGAAAGAAGAAATATCTTCTGTTAAAAACTGGAAAGAAGCTTTCTGAGAAACTGCTTTGTGTTCTGTTAATTTATCTTATAGAGATAAACTTTCCCCTCAAGAAGCCTTTCTGTAAGGCTCTTCTTGTGTAATTTGCAAAGTGATATTTGGAAGCCCATAGAGGGCTATGGTGAAAAAGGAAATATCTTCAGTTACAAACTGGAAAGAAGATTTCTGAAAAACTGCTTTGTGATCTGTTAATTCATCTCACAGTGTTACAGCTTTCCCTCAAGACGCCTTTCGCGAAGACTGTTCTTGTGGAATTTGCAAACTGATAATTGGACGACCATAGAGGGCTATGGTGACAAAGAAAATATCCTCAGTTAAAAACTGGAAAGAAGCTTTCTGAGAAACTGCTTTGAGTTCTGTTAATTCACATCACGGAGATACAGCTTTCCCCTCAAGAAGCCTTTCGCTAAGACACTTCTTGTGGAATTTGCAAAGTGATATTTGGAAGCCATTAGAGGGCTATAGTGAAAAAGGAAATATCCTCAGTTAAAAAGTTGAAAGGAGATTTCTGAGAAACTGCTTTGTGTTTTGTTAATTCATCTCATAGAGTTACTGCTTTCCGCTCAAGAAGCCTTTCGCTAAGACTGTTCCTCTGGAATATGCAAAGTGTTATTTTGGAGCCCATAGGGGGCTACGGTGAAAAGGAAATATCTTCAGTTTTAAACTGGAAAGAAGATTTTTGAGAATCTGCTTTGTGTTCTTTAAATTCATCTCACAGAGTAACAGCTTTCCCCTCTAGAAGCCTTTCGTTAAGACTGTTCTTGTGGAATTTGCAATGTGATATATGGAAGCCCATAGAAGGCTATGGTGAAAAAGGAAATATCTTCCGTTAAAACTCTGAAGAAGCATTCTGTGAAACTGCCGTGTGTTCTGTTAATACATCTCACCGAGATACAGCTTTCCCCTCAAGAAGCCTTTCGCAAAGACTGTTCTTGTGTGATTTTCTAAGTGATATTTGGAAACCCATAGAGGCTTAAGGGGAAAAAGGAAATATCTTCGGTTGAAAACTGCAAAGAAGCTTTCTGAGAAACAGCTCTGTGTTCTGTTAATTCATTTCAGAGAGTTACAGCCTTCCGCTCCAGAAGCCTTTCGATAAGACTGCTCTTTTGGAATTTGCAAAGTGATATTTGGAAGCCCTTAGAGGGCTATGGTGAAAAAGGAAATATCTTCCGTTAAAAACTGGAAAGAAGCATTCTGAGATACTGCCGTGTGTTCTGTTAATAAGTCTAACCGAGTTACAGCATTCCCCTCAAGAAGTCTTTCGTTAAGACTGTTCTTGTGTGATTTGCAATGTGATATTTGGAAGCCCATAGAGGGCTACGGTGAAAAAGGAAATATCTTCAGTTAAAAACTGGAAAGAAGCTTTCTGAGAAACTGCTTTGTGTTCTGTTAATTCATCTCACAGAGTTAAAACTTTCCCCTCCAGAAGCCTTTCGCTAAGACTGTTCTTGTGGAATTTGCAAAATGATGTTTGGAAGCCCAAAGAGAGCTATGGTGAAAAAGAAAATATCCTAAGATAAAAACTGAAAAGAAGCTTTCTGAGGAACTGCTTTGTGTTCTCTTATTTCGTATCCCAGAGTTACAAATTTTCCCTCAAGAAGCCATTCGCTAAGACTGTTCTTGTGCAATTTGCAAAGTGATATTTGGAGCCCATAGACGGCTTCGGTGAAAAAGGAAATATCTTCAGTTAAAAACTGGAAAGAAGATTTCTGAGAAACTGCTTTGTGTTCTGATAATTCATCTCACAGAATTACAGCTTTCCCTTCAAGAAGCCTTTCGATAAGACTGGTCTTGTGGGATTTGCAAAGTGATATTTGGAAGCCCAAATAGGACTATGGTGAAAAAGGAAATTTCTTCAGTTAAAAACTGGAAAGAACTTTCTCAGAAACTGCTTTGTGTTCTGTTAATTTAACTCACTGAGTTACAGCTTTCCCCTCCAGAAGCCTTTCCCTAAGACTGTTCTTCTGGAATTTGCAAAGTGATATTTGTAAGCCCTTAGAGGGCTATGGTGAAAAAGGAAATATCCTCCGTTAAAAACGGGAAAGAAGCTTTCTGAGACACTGCTTTGTTTTCTGTTAATTCATCTAACAGAGTTACAGCTTTCCCTTCAAGAATCCTTTTGCTAAGGCTGTTCTTGTGGAATTTACAAAATGATATTTGTAAGCCCTTAGAGGGCTATGTTGGAAAAGGAAATATCTTCCGTTAAAAACGTGAAAGAAGCTTTCTGAGAAACTGCTTTGTTTTCTGTTAATTCATCTAACAGAGTTACAGATTTCCCTTCACGAAGCCTTTCACTAAGGCTGTTCTTGGGGTATTTACAGAGTGATATTTGGAGCCCATAGAGGGCTATGGTGAAAAAGGAAATATCTTCAGTTAAAAAGTAGGAAGAAGCAGTCTGAGAAACTGCTTTGTTCTGTGTTAATTCATCTCACAGAGTTACAGCATTCCCCTGAAGAAGCCTTTTGCTAAGCCTGTTCTTTTGGAATTGGCAAGGTGATATTTGGAAGCCCATAGAGGGCTATGGTGAAAAAGGAATATCTTCAGTTAAAAACTGGAAAGAAGCTGTCTGAGAAACTGCTTTGTGTTCTGTTAATTCATCTCACAGAGTTACAGCTTTCCCCTCAAGAAGCCTTTCGGTAAGACTGTTCTTGTGGAATTTGCAAAGTGATATTTGGAAGCCCATAGAGGGCTATGGTGAAAAAGGAAATATCTTCCGTTAAAAACTGGAAAGAAGCTTTCTTTGAAACTACATTGTGTTCTGTTAATTCATCTCACAGAGTTACAGATTTTCCCTCAAAAAGCCTTTCGCTAAGACTCTTCTTGTGAAATTTGCAAAGTGATATTTGGAAGCCCATAGAGGGCTACGGTGAAAAAGGAAATATCCTAAGTTAAAAACTGGAAAGAAGCTGTCTGAGAAACTGCTTTGTGTTCTGTTAATTCATGTCACAGAGTTACATCTTTCCCTTCAAGAAGCCTTTCGCTAAGGCTGTTCTTGGGGAATTGGCAAAGTGATATTTGGAAGCCCATAGAGGGCTATGGAGATAATGGAAATATCTTCAGTTAAAAACTGGAAAGAAGCTTTCTGAGAGACTGCTTTGTGTTCTGTTAATTCATCTCACAGAGTTACAGCATTCCCCTCAAGAAGCCTTTCGGTAAGACTGTTCTTGTGGAATTTGCAAAGTGATATTTGGAAGCCCATAGAGGGCTATGGTGAAAAAGGAAATATCTTCCGTTAAAAACTGGAAAGAAGCTTTCTTTGAAACTACATTGTGTTCTGTTAATTCATCTCACAGAGTTACAGATTTCCCCTCAAAAAGCCTTTCGCTAAGACTGTTCTTGTGGAATTTGCAAAGAGATATTTGGAACCCCTAGAGGGCTATGGTGAAAAAGGAAATATCTTCCGTTAAAAACTGGAAAGAAACTTTCTGAGAAACTGCTTTGTGTTCTGTTAATTCATCTCTCTGAGTTACTGCTTTCCCCTCAAGAAGCGTTTCGCTAAGACTCTTCTTGTGAGATTTGCAAAGTGATATTTGGAAGCCCATAGAGTGCTACGGTGAAAAAGGAAATATCCTAAGTTAAAAACTGGAAAGAAGCTGTCTGAGAAACTGCTTTGTGTTCTGTTAATTCATGTCACAGAGTTACAGCATTCCCCTCAAGAAGCCTTTCGCTAAGACTGTTCTTGTGGAATTTGCAAAGGGATATTTCGAAACCCATAGAGGGCTATTTTGAAAAAGGCAATATCTTCCTTTAATAACTGGAAAGAAGCTTTCTGAGAAACTGCTTTGTGTTCGGTTAATTCAACTCACAGAGTTACAGCTTTTCCTTCATGAGGCCTTTCGCTAAGGCTGTTCTTGTGGAATTTGCAAAGTGATATTTGGAAGACCATAGAGGGCTATATGGAAAAAGGAATTATCTTCAGTTAAAAACTGGAAAGAAGCTGTCTGAGAAACTGCTTTGTGTTCTGTTAATTCATCTCACAGAGTTACAGCTTTCCCTTCAACAATCCTTTTGCTAAGTCTGTTCTTGTGGAATTTGCAAAGTGATATTTGGAAGCCATTGGCGGCTACGGAGAAAAAGGAAATATCTTCAGTTAAAAACTCGAAGGAAGCTTTCTGAGAAACTGCTTTCTGTTCTGTTAATTCACCTCACAGAGTTACTGCTTTCCCTTCAAGAAGCCTTTCACTAAGGCTGTTATTATGGAATTTGCAAAGTGATATTTGTAAGTCCTTAGAGGGCGATGATGAAAAAGGAAATATCTTCCGTTAAAAACCAGAAAGAAGCTTTCTAGAAATTGCTTTGTGTTCTCTTAATTCATCTCACTGAATTGCAGCATTCCCCTCAAGAAGCCTTTCGCTAAGACTGTTCTTGTGGAATTTGCAAAGTGATATTCAGAAGCCCATAGAGGGCTATGGTGAAAAAGAAAATATCTTCCGTTAAAAACAGGAAAGATTTTTTCTGAGTCACAGCTTTCCCTTCAAGAAGCCTTTTGCTAAGGCTGTTCTTGTGGAATTTGCAAAGTGATAATTGGAAGCCCATAGAGGGCTATGGAGAAAAAGGAAATATCTTCCGTTAAAACCTGGAAAGAAGCTTTCTGAGAAACTGCTGTGTTCTCTTAATTCATCTCACAAATTTACAGCTATCCCCTCAAGAAGCCTTTCGCTAAGACTGTTCTTGTGGAATTTGCAAAGTTATATTTGGAAGCCCATAGAGGGCTACGGTGAAAAAGGAAATATCTTCCGTTAAAAACGGGAAAGAAGCTTTCTGAGAAACTACTTTGTGTTCTGTTAATTCATGTCGCCGAGTTACAGCTTTGCCCTCAACAAGCCTTTTGCTAAGACTGTTTTTGTGGAATTGGCAAAGTGATATTTGGAAGCCCTTAGATGGCTATGGTGTAAAAGGAAATATCTTCCGTTAAAAATTGGAAAGAAACTTTCTGAGAAACTGTTTCTTGTTCTGTTAATTCATCTCACAGAGTTACTGCTTTCCCCTCATGAAGGCTTTCGCTAAGACTGTTCTTGTGGGATTTGCAAAGTGATATTTGGAAACCCATAGAGGGCGATGGTGAAAATGGAATTATCTTCCGTTAAAAACTGGGAAGAAGCTTTCTGAGAAACTGCTTTGTGTTCTTTAATTCATCTCACAGAGTTACAGCTTTCCCCTCCAGAAGCCTTTCGATAAGACTGTTCTTGTGTAATTTGCAAAGTGATATTTGGAAGCCCATAGAGGGCTATGGAGAAAAAGGGGATATCTTCAGTTAAAAACTGGAAAGTAGCTTTCAGAGAAACAGCGCTGTTTTCCGTTAATTCATCAGACAGTGTTACAGCTCTCCCCTCAAGAAGCCTTTCGCTAAGACTGTTCTTCTGTAATTTGCAAAGTGATATTTGCAAGCCCATAGAGGGCTATGGTGAAAAGGAAATATCTTCCGTTAAAAACGGGAAAGAGGCTTTCTGAGAAACTGCTCTGTGTTCTGTTAATTCGTCTCACACAGTTACAGCTTTCCCACCAAGAAGCCTTTCCCTAAGACAGTTCTTTTGGAATGTGCAATGTGTTATTTGGCAGTCCATGCAGGGCTATGGTGAAAAATGAAATATCTTCAGTTAAAAACTGGAAGGAAGCTTTCTGAGAAACTGCTTTGTGTTCTGTTAATTCATCTCACAGGGTTACAGCTTTCCCCTCAAGAAGCCTCTCCCTAAGACTGTTCTTGTGGAATTTTCAAAGTGATATTTGAAAGCCCTTAGAGGGCTATGGTGAAAAAGGAAATATCCTACATAAAACCTGAAAAGAAGCTTTCTGAGAAACTGCTTTGTGTTCTGTTAATTCATCTCACAGAGTTACAGCTTTCACCTAAAGAAGCCATTCAATAAGACTGTTCTTGTGGAATTTGCAAAGTGATATTTGGAAGCCCATAGAGGGCTATGGTGAAAAAGGAAATATCCTACAATAAAAACCGAAAAGAAGCTTTCTGAGAAACTGCATTGTGTTCTATTAATTCATCGCATGGAGTTGTAGCATTCCCCTCAAGAAGCCGATCACTAAGATTGTTCTTGTGGAATTTGCAAGGTGATATCTAGAAGCCCATAGAGGGCTTTGGTGAGAAAGGAAATATCTTCCGTTAAAAACTGGAAAGCGACTTTCTGAGAAACTGCTTTGTGTTCTGTTAATTCATCTCACAGAGTTACAGCTTTCACCTAAAGAAGCCATTCAATAAGACTGTTCTTGTGGAATTTGCAAAGTGATATTTGGAAGCATATAGAGGGCTATGGTGAAAAAGGAAATATCCTACAATAAAAACCAAAAGAAGCTTTCTGAGAAACTGCATTGTGTTCTATTAATTCATCGCACGGAGTTGTAGCATTCCCCTCAAGAAGCCGATCACTAAGATTGTTCTTGTGGAATTTGCAAGGTGATATCTAGAAGCCCATAGAGGGCTTTGGTGAGAAAGGAAATATCTTCCGTTAAAAACTGGAAAGAGACTTTCTGAGAAACTGCTTTGTGTTCTGTTAATTCATCTCACAGAGTTACAGCTTTCCCCTCAAGAAGGCTTTCGGTAAGACTGTTCTTGTGGAATTTGCAAAGTGATATTTGGAAGCCCAAAGAGGTCTACCGTGAAAAGGAAAATATCTTCCGTTAAAAACTGGAAAAAAGCTTTCTGAGAAACTGCTTTGTGTTCTGTTAATTCATTTCACAGAGTTACAGCTTTCCCCTCCAAAAGCCTTTCGACAAGACTGCTCTTGTGGAATTTTCAGAGTGATATTTGGAAGCCCTTAGAGGGCTATGGTGAAAAAAGAAATATCTTCAGTTAAAAACTCGAAGGAAGCTTTCTGAGAAACTGCTTTGTGTTCTGTTAATTCATCTCACATAGTTACAGCTTTCCCCTCAAGAAGCCTTTCACTACGACTGTTCTTGTGCAATTTGCAAATTGATATTTGGGAGCCGAAAGAGGGCTACGGTGAAAAAGGAAATATCTTAAGTTAAAATCTGGAAAAAAGCTTTCTGAGAAACTGCTTTGTGTTCTGTTAATTTATCTCAAAGAGATACAGCTTTCCCCTCAAGAAACCTTTCGCTAAGACTGTTCTTGTGCTATTTTCAAGGTGGTATTTGGAAGCCAGAAGAGGGCTATGGTGAAATAGAAAATATCTTCAGTTAAAATGTGGAAATAAGCTTTCTAAGAAACTGTTTGTGTTCTGTGAATTCATCTCACAAAGTTACAGATTTCCCCTCAAAAAGCCTTTCACTAAGACGGCTCTTGTGGAATTTTCAAAGTGATATTTGGAAGCCCATAGAAGGCTATGGTGAAAACGGAAATATCCTAAGATAAAAACTGAAAAGAAGCTTTCTGAGAAACTGCTTTGTGTTCTGTTAATTCACCTCACAGAGTTACATCTTTCCCCTCAAGAAGCCTTTCTCTAAGACTGTTCTTGTGGAATTTGCATAGTGATATTTGGAAGGCGATAGAGGGCTATGGTGAAAGAAGAAATATCTTCTGTTAAAAACTGGAAAGAAGCTTTCTGAGAAACTGCTTTGTGTTCTGTTAATTTATCTTATAGAGATAAACTTTCCCCTCAAGAAGCCTTTCTGTAAGGCTCTTCTTGTGTAATTTGCAAAGTGATATTTGGAAGCCCATAGAGGGCTATGGTGAAAAAGGAAATATCTTCAGTTACAAACTGGAAAGAAGATTTCTGAAAAACTGCTTTGTGATCTGTTAATTCATCTCACAGTGTTACAGCTTTCCCTCAAGACGCCTTTCGCGAAGACTGTTCTTGTGGAATTTGCAAACTGATAATTGGACGACCATAGAGGGCTATGGTGACAAAGAAAATATCCTCAGTTAAAAACTGGAAAGAAGCTTTCTGAGAAACTGCTTTGAGTTCTGTTAATTCACATCACGGAGATACAGCTTTCCCCTCAAGAAGCCTTTCGCTAAGACACTTCTTGTGGAATTTGCAAAGTGATATTTGGAAGCCATTAGAGGGCTATAGTGAAAAAGGAAATATCCTCAGTTAAAAAGTTGAAAGGAGATTTCTGAGAAACTGCTTTGTGTTTTGTTAATTCATCTCATAGAGTTACTGCTTTCCGCTCAAGAAGCCTTTCGCTAAGACTGTTCCTCTGGAATATGCAAAGTGTTATTTTGGAGCCCATAGGGGGCTACGGTGAAAAGGAAATATCTTCAGTTTAAAACTGGAAAGAAGATTTTTGAGAATCTGCTTTGTGTTCTTTAAATTCATCTCACAGAGTAACAGCTTTCCCCTCTAGAAGCCTTTCGTTAAGACTGTTCTTGTGGAATTTGCAATGTGATATATGGAAGCCCATAGAAGGCTATGGTGAAAAAGGAAATATCTTCCGTTAAAATCTGAAGAAGCATTCTGTGAAACTGCCGTGTGTTCTGTTAATACATCTCACCGAGATACAGCTTTCCCCTCAAGAAGCCTTTCGCAAAGACTGTTCTTGTGTGATTTTCTAAGTGATATTTGGAAACCCATAGAGGCTTAAGGGGAAAAAGGAAATATCTTCGGTTGAAAACTGCAAAGAAGCTTTCTGAGAAACAGCTCTGTGTTCTGTTAATTCATTTCAGAGAGTTACAGCCTTCCGCTCCAGAAGCCTTTCGATAAGACTGCTCTTTTGGAATTTGCAAAGTGATATTTGGAAGCCCTTAGAGGGCTATGGTGAAAAAGGAAATATCTTCCGTTAAAAACTGGAAAGAAGCATTCTGAGATACTGCCGTGTGTTCTGTTAATAAGTCTAACCGAGTTACAGCATTCCCCTCAAGAAGTCTTTCGTTAAGACTGTTCTTGTGTGATTTGCAATGTGATATTTGGAAGCCCATAGAGGGCTACGGTGAAAAAGGATATATCTTCAGTTAAAAACTGGAAAGAAGCTTTCTGAGAAACTGCTTTGTGTTCTGTTAATTCATCTCACAGAGTTAAAACTTTCCCCTCCAGAAGCCTTTCGCTAAGACTGTTCTTGTGGAATTTGCAAAATGATGCTTGGAAGCCCAAAGAGAGCTATGGTGAAAAAGAAAATATCCTAAGATAAAAACTGAAAAGAAGCTTTCTGAGGAACTGCTTTGTTTTCTCTTATTTCGTATCCCAGAGTTACAAATTTTCCCTCAAGAAGCCATTCGCTAAGACTGTTCTTGTGCAATTTGCAAAGTGATATTTGGAGCCCATAGAGGGCCATGATGAAAAAGGAAATATCTTCAGTTAAAAACTGGAAAGAAACTTTCGGAGAAACTGCTTTGTGTTCTGGTAATTCATCTCACAGGGTTACAGTTTTCTTCTCAAGAAGCTTTTCGGTAAGTCTGTTATGTGGAATTTGCAAAGTGGTATTTGGAAGCCCTTAGTGGGCTACGGAGAAAAAGGGAATATCTTCCGTTAAAAACTGGGAAGAAGATTTCTAAGACACTGCTTTGTGTTCTGTTAATTTATCTAACAGACTAACAGCATTCCCCTACAGAAGTCATTCGCTAAGATTGTTTTTGTGGAATTTGCAAAGTGATATTTGGAAGCCCCTAGAGGGCTTCGGTGAAAAAGGAAATATCTTCAGTTAAAAACTGGAAAGAAGATTTCTGAAAAACTGCTTTGTGTTCTGATAATTCATCTCACAGAATTACAGCTTTCCCTTCAAGAAGCCTTTCGATAAGACTGGTCTTGTGGGATTTGCAAAGTGATATTTGGAAGCCCAAATAGGACTATGGTGAAAAAGGAAATTTCTTCAGTTAAAAACTGGAAAGAACTTTCTCAGAAACTGCTTTGTGTTCTGTTAATTTAACTCACTGAGTTACAGCTTTCCCCTCCAGAAGCCTTTCCCTAAGACTGTTCTTCTGGAATTTGCAAAGTGATATTTGTAAGCCCTTAGAGGGCTATGGTGAAAAAGGAAATATCCTCCGTTAAAAACGGGAAAGAAGCTTTCTGAGACACTGCTTTGTTTTCTGTTAATTCATCTAACAGAGTTACAGCTTTCCCTTCAAGAATCCTTTTGCTAAGGCTGTTCTTGTGGAATTTACAAAATGATATTTGTAAGCCCTTAGAGGGCTATGTTGGAAAAGGAAATATCTTCCGTTAAAAACGTGAAAGAAGCTTTCTGAGAAACTGCTTTGTTTTCTGTTAATTCATCTAACAGAGTTACAGATTTCCCTACACGAAGCCTTTCACTAAGGCTGTTCTTGGGGTATTTACAAAGTGATATTTGGAGCCCATAGAGGGCTATGGTGAAAAAGGAAATATCTTCAGTTAAAAACTAGAAAGAAGGAGTCTGAGAAACTGCTTTGTTCTGTGTTAATTCATCTCACAGAGTTACAGCATTCCCCTGAAGAAGACTTTTGCTAAGCCTGTTCTTTTGGAATTGGCAAAGTGATATTTGGAAGCCCATAGAGGGCTATGGTGAAAAAGGAATATCTTCAGTTAAAAACTGGAAAGAAGCTGTCTGAGAAACTGCTTTGTGTTCTGTTAATTCATCTCACAGAGTTACAGCTTTCACCTAAAGAAGCCATTCAATAAGACTGTTCTTGTGCAATTTGCAAAGTGATATTTGGAAGCATATAGAGGGCTATGGTGAAAAAGGAAATATCCTACAATAAAAACCAAAAGAAGCTTTCTGAGAAACTGCATTGTGTTCTATTAATTCATCACACGGAGTTGTAGCATTCCCCTCAAGAAGCCGATCACTAAGATTGTTCTTGTGGAATTTGCAAGGTGATATCTAGAAGCCCATAGAGGGCTTTGGTGAGAAAGGAAATATCTTCCGTTAAAAACTGGAAAGAGACTTTCTGAGAAACTGCTTTGTGTTCTGTTAATTCATCTCACAGAGTTACAGCTTTCCCCTCAAGAAGGCTTTCGGTAAGACTGTTCTTGTGGAATTTGCAAAGTGATATTTGGAAGCCCAAAGAGGTCTACCGTGAAAAGGAAAATATCTTCCGTTAAAAACTGGAAAAAAGCTTTCTGAGAAACTGCTTTGTGTTCTGTTAATTCATTTCACAGAGTTACAGCTTTCCCCTCCAAAAGCCTTTCGATAAGACTGCTCTTGTGGAATTTTCAGAGTGATATTTGGAAGCCCATAGAGGGCTATGGTGAAAAAGGAAATATCTTCCGTTAAAAACTGGAAAGAAGCTTTCTTTGAAACTACATTGTGTTCTGTTAATTCGTCTCACAGAGTTACAGATTTCCCCTCAAAAAGCCTTTCGCTAAGACTGTTCTTGTGGAATTTGCAAAGAGATATTTGGAAGCCCATAGAGGGCTATGGTGAAAAAGGAAATATCTTCCGTTAAAAACTGGAAAGAAACTTTCTGAGAAAGTGCTTTGTGTTCTGTTAATTCATCTCTCTGAGTTACTGCTTTCCCCTCAAGAAGCGTTTCGCTAAGACTCTTCTTGTGAGATTTGCAAAGTGATATTTGGAAGCCCATAGAGGGCTACGGTGAAAAAGGAAATATCCTAAGTTAAAAACTGGAAAGAAGCTGTCTGAGAAACTGCTTTGTGTTCTGTTAATTCATGTCACAGACTTACAGCTTTCCCTTCAAGAAGCCTTTCGCTAAGGCTGTTCTTGGGGAATTGGCAAAGTGATATTTGGAAGCCCATATAGGGCTATGGAGAGAATGGAAATATCTTCAGTTAAAAACTGGAAAGAAGCTTTCTGAGAGACTGCTTTGTGTTCTGTTAATTCATCTCACAGAGTTACAGCATTCCCCTCAAGAAGCCTTCCGCTAAGACTGTTCTTGTGGAATTTGCAAAGGGATATTTCGAAACCCATAGAGGGCTATTTTGAAAAAGGCAATATCTTCCTTTAATAACTGGAAAGAAGCTTTCTGAGAAACTGCTTTGTGTTCGGTTAATTCAACTCACAGAGTTACAGCTTTTCCTTCATGAGGCCTTTCGCTAAGGCTGTTCTTGTGGAATTTGCAAAGTGATATTTGGAAGACCATAGAGGGCTATATGGAAAAAGGAATTATCTTCAGTTAAAAACTGGAAAGAAGCTGTCTGAGAAACTGCTTTGTGTTCTGTTAATTCATCTCACAGAGTTACAGCTTTCCCTTCAACAATCCTTTTGCTAAGTCTGTTCTTGTGGAATTTGCAAAGTGATATTTGGAAGCCATTCGCGGCTACGGAGAAAAAGGAAATATCTTCAGTTAAAAACTCGAAGGAAGCTTTCTGAGAAACTGCTTTCTGTTCTGTTAATTCACCTCACAGAGTTACTGCTTTCCCTTCAAGAAGCCTTTCACTAAGGCTGTTATTATGGAATTTGCAAAGTGATATTTGTAAGTCCTTAGAGGGCGATGATGAAAAAGGAAATATCTTCCGTTAAAAACCGGAAAGAAG
The DNA here is from genome assembly GCF_047675955.1 of Chlorocebus sabaeus. Taxonomy (NCBI): domain Eukaryota; kingdom Metazoa; phylum Chordata; class Mammalia; order Primates; family Cercopithecidae; genus Chlorocebus; species Chlorocebus sabaeus. Next base: position 88,425 of record NW_027327507.1, read on the forward strand.
CTTTCTAGAAATTGCTTTGTGTTCTCTTAATTCATCTCACTGAATTGCAGCATTCCCCTCAAGAAGCCTTTCGCTAAGACTGTTCTTGTGGAATTTGCAAAGTGATATTCAGAAGCCCATAGAGGGCTATGGTGAAAAAGAAAATATCTTCCGTTAAAAACAGGAAAGATTTTTTCTGAGTCACAGCTTTCCCTTCAAGAAGCCTTTTGCTAAGGCTGTTCTTGTGGAATTTGCAAAGTGATAATTGGAAGCCCATAGAGGGCTATGGTGAAAAAGGAAATATCTTCCGTTAAAACCTGGAAAGAAGCTTTCTGAGAAACTGCTGTGTTCTCTTAATTCATCTCACAAATTTACAGCTATCCCCTCAAGAAGCCTTTCGCTAAGACTGTTCTTGTGGAATTTGCAAAGTTATATTTGGAAGCCCATAGAGGGCTACGGTGAAAAAGGAAATATCTTCCGTTAAAAACGGGAAAGAAGCTTTCTGAGAAACTACTTTGTGTTCTGTTAATTCATGTCGCCGAGTTACAGCTTTCCCCTCAACAAGCCTTTTGCTAAGACTGTTTTTGTGGAATTGGCAAAGTGATATTTGGAAGCCCTTAGATGGCTATGGTGTAAAAGGAAATATCTTCCGTTAAAAATTGGAAAGAAACTTTCTGAGAAACTGTTTCGTGTTCTGTTAATTCATCTCACAGAGTTACTGCTTTCCCCTCATGAAGCCTTTCGCTAAGACTGTTCTTGTGGGATTTGCAAAGTGATATTTGGAAGCCCATAGAGGGCGATGGTGAAAATGGAATTATCTTCCGTTAAAAACTGGGAAGAAGCTTTCTGAGAAACTGCTTTGTGTTCTTTAATTCATCTCACAGAGTTACAGCTTTCCCCTCCAGAAGCCTTTCGATAAGACTGTTCTTGTGTAATTTGCAAAGTGATATTTGGAAGCCCATAGAGGGCTATGGTGAAAAAGGGGATATCTTCAGTTAAAAACTGGAAAGTAGCTTTCAGAGAAACAGCGTTGTTTTCTGTTAATTCATCAGACAGTGTTACAGCTCTCCCCTCAAGAAGCCTTTCGCTAAGACTGTTCTTCTGTAATTTGCAAAGTGATATTTGGAAGCCCAGAGAGGGCTATGGTGAAAAGGAAATATCTTCCGTTAAAAACGGGAAAGAGGCTTTCTGAGAAACTGCTCTGTGTTCTGCTAATTCGTCTCACACAGTTACAGCTTTCCCACCAAGAAGCCTTTCCCTAAGACAGTTCTTTTGGAATGTGCAATGTGTTATTTGGCAGTCCATGCAGGGCTATGGTGAAAAATGAAATATCTGCAGTTAAAAACTGGAAGGAAGCTTTCTGAGAAACTGCTTTGTGTTCTGTTAATTCATCTCACAGAGTTACAGCTTTCCCCTCAAGAAGCCTCTCCCTAAGACTGTTCTTGTGGAATTTTCAAAGTGATATTTGAAAGCCCTTAGAGGGCTATGGTGAAAAAGGAAATATCCTACATAAAAACTGAAAAGAAGCTTTCTGAGAAACTGCTTTGTGTTCTGTTAATTCATCTCACAGAGTTACAGCTTTCACGTAAAGAAGCCATTCAATAAGACTGTTCTTGTGGAATTTGCAAAGTGATATTTGGAAGCCCATAGAGGGCTATGGTGAAAAAGGAAATATCCTACAATAAAAACCGAAAAGAAGCTTTCTGAGAAATTGCATTGTGTTCTATTAATTCATCGCACGGAGTTGTAGCATTCCCCTCAAGAAGCCGATCACTAAGATTGTTCTTGTGGAATTTGCAAGGTGATATCTAGAAGCCCATAGAGGGCTTTGGTGAGAAAGGAAATATCTTCCGTTAAAAACTGGAAAGCGACTTTCTGAGAAACTGCTTTGTGTTCTGTTAATTCATCTCACAGAGTTACAGCTTTCACCTAAAGAAGCCATTCAATAAGACTGTTCTTGTGGAATTTGCAAAGTGATATTTGGAAGCATATAGAGGGCTATGGTGAAAAAGGAAATATCCTACAATAAAAACCAAAAGAAGCTTTCTGAGAAACTGCATTGTGTTCTATTAATTCATCGCACGGAGTTGTAGCATTCCCCTCAAGAAGCCGATCACTAAGATTGTTCTTGTGGAATTTGCAAGGTGATATCTAGAAGCCCATAGAGGGCTTTGGTGAGAAAGGAAATATCTTCCGTTAAAAACTGGAAAGAGACTTTCTGAGAAACTGCTTTGTGTTCTGTTAATTCATCTCACAGAGTTACAGCTTTCCCCTCAAGAAGGCTTTCGGTAAGACTGTTCTTGTGGAATTTGCAAAGTGATATTTGGAAGCCCAAAGAGGTCTACCGTGAAAAGGAAAATATCTTCCGTTAAAAACTGGAAAAAAGCTTTCTGAGAAACTGCTTTGTGTTCTGTTAATTCATTTCACAGAGTTACAGCTTTCCCCTCCAAAAGCCTTTCGACAAGACTGCTCTTGTGGAATTTTCAGAGTGATATTTGGAAGCCCTTAGAGGGCTATGGTGAAAAGGAAATATCTTCAGTTAAAAACTCGAAGGAAGCTTTCTGAGAAACTGCTTTGTGTTCTGTTAATTCATCTCACATAGTTACAGCTTTCCCCTCAAGAAGCCTTTCACTACGACTGTTCTTGTGCAATTTGCAAATTGATATTTGGGAGCCGAAAGAGGGCTACGGTGAAAAAGGAAATATCTTAAGTTAAAATCTGGAAAAAAGCTTTCTGAGAAACTGCTTTGTGTTCTGTTAATTTATCTCAAAGAGATACAGCTTTCCCCTCAAGAAACCTTTCGCTAAGACTGTTCTTGTGCTATTTTCAAGGTGATATTTGGAAGCCAGAAGAGGGCTATGGTGAAATAGAAAATATCTTCAGTTAAAATGTGGAAATAAGCTTTCTAAGAAACTGTTTGTGTTCTGTGAATTCATCTCACAAAGTTACAGATTTCCCCTCAAAAAGCCTTTCACTAAGACTGCTCTTGTGGAATTTTCAAAGTGATATTTGGAAGCCCATAGAAGGCTATGGTGAAAACGGAAATATCCTAAGATAAAAACTGAAAAGAAGCTTTCTGAGAAACTGCTTTGTGTTCTGTTAATTCACCTCACAGAGTTACATCTTTCCCCTCAAGAAGCCTTTCTCTAAGACTGTTCTTGTGGAATTTGCATAGTGATATTTGGAAGGCGATAGAGGGCTATGGTGAAAGAAGAAATATCTTCTGTTAAAAACTGGAAAGAAGCTTTCTGAGAAACTGCTTTGTGTTCTGTTAATTTATCTTATAGAGATAAACTTTCCCCTCAAGAAGCCTTTCTGTAAGGCTCTTCTTGTGTAATTTGCAAAGTGATATTTGGAAGCCCATAGAGGGCTATGGTGAAAAAGGAAATATCTTCAGTTACAAACTGGAAAGAAGATTTCTGAAAAACTGCTTTGTGATCTGTTAATTCATCTCACAGTGTTACAGCTTTCCCTCAAGACGCCTTTCGCGAAGACTGTTCTTGTGGAATTTGCAAACTGATAATTGGACGACCATAGAGGGCTATGGTGACAAAGAAAATATCCTCAGTTAAAAACTGGAAAGAAGCTTTCTGAGAAACTGCTTTGAGTTCTGTTAATTCACATCACGGAGATACAGCTTTCCCCTCAAGAAGCCTTTCGCTAAGACACTTCTTGTGGAATTTGCAAAGTGATATTTGGAAGCCATTAGAGGGCTATAGTGAAAAAGGAAATATCCTCAGTTAAAAAGTTGAAAGGAGATTTCTGAGAAACTGCTTTGTGTTTTGTTAATTCATCTCATAGAGTTACTGCTTTCCGCTCAAGAAGCCTTTCGCTAAGACTGTTCCTCTGGAATATGCAAAGTGTTATTTTGGAGCCCATAGGGGGCTACGGTGAAGAGGAAATATCTTCAGTTTAAAATTGGAAAGAAGATTTTTGAGAATCTGCTTTGTGTTCTTTAAATTCATCTCACAGAGTAACAGCTTTCCCCTCTAGAAGCCTTTCGTTAAGACTGTTCTTGTGGAATTTGCAATGTGATATATGGAAGCCCATAGAAGGCTATGGTGAAAAAGGAAATATCTTCCGTTAAAATCTGAAGAAGCATTCTGTGAAACTGCCGTGTGTTCTGTTAATACATCTCACCGAGATACAGCTTTCCCCTCAAGAAGCCTTTCGCAAAGACTGTTCTTGTGTGATTTTCTAAGTGATATTTGGAAACCCATAGAGGCTTAAGGGGAAAAAGGAAATATCTTCGGTTGAAAACTGCAAAGAAGCTTTCTGAGAAACAGCTCTGGGTTCTGTTAATTCATTTCAGAGAGTTACAGCCTTCCGCTCCAGAAGCCTTTCGATAAGACTGCTCTTTTGGAATTTGCAAAGTGATATTTGGAAGCCCTTAGAGGGCTATGGTGAAAAAGGAAATATCTTCCGTTAAAAACTGGAAAGAAGCATTCTGAGATACTGCCGTGTGTTCTGTTAATAAGTCTAACCGAGTTACAGCATTCCCCTCAAGAAGTCTTTCGTTAAGACTGTTCTTGTGTGATTTGCAATGTGATATTTGGAAGCCCATAGAGGGCTACGGTGAAAAAGGAAATATCTTCAGTTAAAAACTGGAAAGAAGCTTTCTGAGAAACTGCTTTGTGTTCTGTTAATTCATCTCACAGAGTTAAAACTTTCCCCTCCAGAAGCCTTTCGCTAAGACTGTTCTTGTGGAATTTGCAAAATGATGCTTGGAAGCCCAAAGAGAGCTATGGTGAAAAAGAAAATATCCTAAGATAAAAACTGAAAAGAAGCTTTCTGAGGAACTGCTTTGTTTTCTCTTATTTCGTATCCCAGAGTTACAAATTTTCCCTCAAGAAGCCATTCGCTAAGACTGTTCTTGTGCAATTTGCAAAGTGATATTTGGAGCCCATAGAGGGCCATGATGAAAAAGGAAATATCTTCAGTTAAAAACTGGAAAGAAACTTTCGGAGAAACTGCTTTGTGTTCTGGTAATTCATCTCACAGGGTTACAGTTTTCTTCTCAAGAAGCTTTTCGGTAAGTCTGTTATGTGGAATTTGCAAAGTGGTATTTGGAAGCCCTTAATGGGCTACGGAGAAAAAGGGAATATCTTCCGTTAAAAACTGGGAAGAAGATTTCTAAGACACTGCTTTGTGTTCTGTTAATTTATCTAACAGACTAACAGCATTCCCCTACAGAAGTCATTCGCTAAGATTGTTTTTGTGGAATTTGCAAAGTGATATTTGGAAGCCCCTAGAGGGCTTCGGTGAAAAAGGAAATATCTTCAGTTAAAAACTGGAAAGAAGATTTCTGAAAAACTGCTTTGTGTTCTGATAATTCATCTCACAGAATTACAGCTTTCCCTTCAAGAAGCCTTTCGATAAGACTGGTCTTGTGGGATTTGCAAAGTGATATTTGGAAGCCCAAATAGGACTATGGTGAAAAAGGAAATTTCTTCAGTTAAAAACTGGAAAGAACTTTCTCAGAAACTGCTTTGTGTTCTGTTAATTTAACTCACTGAGTTACAGCTTTCCCCTCCAGAAGCCTTTCCCTAAGACTGTTCTTCTGGAATTTGCAAAGTGATATTTGTAAGCCCTTAGAGGGCTATGGTGAAAAAGGAAATATCCTCCGTTAAAAACGGGAAAGAAGCTTTCTGAGACACTGCTTTGTTTTCTGTTAATTCATCTAACAGAGTTACAGCTTTCCCTTCAAGAATCCTTTTGCTAAGGCTGTTCTTGTGGAATTTACAAAATGATATTTGTAAGCCCTTAGAGGGCTATGTTGGAAAAGGAAATATCTTCCGTTAAAAACGTGAAAGAAGCTTTCTGAGAAACTGCTTTGTTTTCTGTTAATTCATCTAACAGAGTTACAGATTTCCCTACACGAAGCCTTTCACTAAGGCTGTTCTTGGGGTATTTACAAAGTGATATTTGGAGCCCATAGAGGGCTATGGTGAAAAAGGAAATATCTTCAGTTAAAAACTAGAAAGAAGGAGTCTGAGAAACTGCTTTGTTCTGTGTTAATTCATCTCACAGAGTTACAGCATTCCCCTGAAGAAGACTTTTGCTAAGCCTGTTCTTTTGGAATTGGCAAAGTGATATTTGGAAGCCCATAGAGGGCTATGGTGAAAAAGGAATATCTTCAGTTAAAAACTGGAAAGAAGCTGTCTGAGAAACTGCTTTGTGTTCTGTTAATTCATCTCACAGAGTTACAGCTTTCACCTAAAGAAGCCATTCAATAAGACTGTTCTTGTGCAATTTGCAAAGTGATATTTGGAAGCATATAGAGGGCTATGGTGAAAAAGGAAATATCCTACAATAAAAACCAAAAGAAGCTTTCTGAGAAACTGCATTGTGTTCTATTAATTCATCACACGGAGTTGTAGCATTCCCCTCAAGAAGCCGATCACTAAGATTGTTCTTGTGGAATTTGCAAGGTGATATCTAGAAGCCCATAGAGGGCTTTGGTGAGAAAGGAAATATCTTCCGTTAAAAACTGGAAAGAGACTTTCTGAGAAACTGCTTTGTGTTCTGTTAATTCATCTCACAGAGTTACAGCTTTCCCCTCAAGAAGGCTTTCGGTAAGACTGTTCTTGTGGAATTTGCAAAGTGATATTTGGAAGCCCAAAGAGGTCTACCGTGAAAAGGAAAATATCTTCCGTTAAAAACTGGAAAAAAGCTTTCTGAGAAACTGCTTTGTGTTCTGTTAATTCATTTCACAGAGTTACAGCTTTCCCCTCCAAAAGCCTTTCGATAAGACTGCTCTTGTGGAATTTTCAGAGTGATATTTGGAAGCCCATAGAGGGCTATGGTGAAAAAGGAAATATCTTCCGTTAAAAACTGGAAAGAAGCTTTCTTTGAAACTGCATTGTGTTCTGTTAATTCGTCTCACAGAGTTACAGATTTCCCCTCAAAAAGCCTTTCGCTAAGACTGTTCTTGTGGAATTTGCAAAGAGATATTTGGAAGCCCATAGAGGGCTATGGTGAAAAAGGAAATATCTTCCGTTAAAAACTGGAAAGAAACTTTCTGAGAAAGTGCTTTGTGTTCTGTTAATTCATCTCTCTGAGTTACTGCTTTCCCCTCAAGAAGCGTTTCGCTAAGACTCTTCTTGTGAGATTTGCAAAGTGATATTTGGAAGCCCATAGAGGGCTACGGTGAAAAAGGAAATATCCTAAGTTAAAAACTGGAAAGAAGCTGTCTGAGAAACTGCTTTGTGTTCTGTTAATTCATGTCACAGACTTACAGCTTTCCCTTCAAGAAGCCTTTCGCTAAGGCTGTTCTTGGGGAATTGGCAAAGTGATATTTGGAAGCCCATATAGGGCTATGGAGAGAATGGAAATATCTTCAGTTAAAAACTGGAAAGAAGCTTTCTGAGAGACTGCTTTGTGTTCTGTTAATTCATCTCACAGAGTTACAGCATTCCCCTCAAGAAGCCTTCCGCTAAGACTGTTCTTGTGGAATTTGCAAAGGGATATTTCGAAACCCATAGAGGGCTATTTTGAAAAAGGCAATATCTTCCTTTAATAACTGGAAAGAAGCTTTCTGAGAAACTGCTTTGTGTTCGGTTAATTCAACTCACAGAGTTACAGCTTTTCCTTCATGAGGCCTTTCGCTAAGGCTGTTCTTGTGGAATTTGCAAAGTGATATTTGGAAGACCATAGAGGGCTATATGGAAAAAGGAATTATCTTCAGTTAAAAACTGGAAAGAAGCTGTCTGAGAAACTGCTTTGTGTTCTGTTAATTCATCTCACAGAGTTACAGCTTTCCCTTCAACAATCCTTTTGCTAAGTCTGTTCTTGTGGAATTTGCAAAGTGATATTTGGAAGCCATTGGCGGCTACGGAGAAAAAGGAAATATCTTCAGTTAAAAACTCGAAGGAAGCTTTCTGAGAAACTGCTTTCTGTTCTGTTAATTCACCTCACAGAGTTACTGCTTTCCCTTCAAGAAGCCTTTCACTAAGGCTGTTATTATGGAATTTGCAAAGTGATATTTGTAAGTCCTTAGAGGGCGATGATGAAAAAGGAAATATCTTCCGTTAAAAACCGGAAAGAAGCTTTCTAGAAATTGCTTTGTGTTCTCTTAATTCATCTCACTGAATTGCAGCATTCCCCTCAAGAAGCCTTTCGCTAAGACTGTTCTTGTGGAATTTGCAAAGTGATATTCAGAAGCCCATAGAGGGCTATGGTGAAAAAGAAAATATCTTCCGTTAAAAACAGGAAAGATTTTTTCTGAGTCACAGCTTTCCCTTCAAGAAGCCTTTTGCTAAGGCTGTTCTTGTGGAATTTGCACAGTGATAATTGGAAGCCCATAGAGGGCTATGGTGAAAAAGGAAATATCTTCCGTTAAAACCTGGAAAGAAGCTTTCTGAGAAACTGCTGTGTTCTCTTAATTCATCTCACAAATTTACAGCTATCCCCTCAAGAAGCCTTTCGCTAAGACTGTTCTTGTGGAATTTGCAAAGTTATATTTGGAAGCCCATAGAGGGCTACGGTGAAAAAGGAAATATCTTCCGTTAAAAACGGGAAAGAAGCTTTCTGAGAAACTACTTTGTGTTCTGTTAATTCATGTCGCCGAGTTACAGCTTTCCCCTCAACAAGCCTTTTGCTAAGACTGTTTTTGTGGAATTGGCAAAGTGATATTTGGAAGCCCTTAGATGGCTATGGTGTAAAAGGAAATATCTTCCGTTAAAAATTGGAAAGAAACTTTCTGAGAAACTGTTTCGTGTTCTGTTAATTCATCTCACAGAGTTACTGCTTTCCCCTCATGAAGCCTTTCGCTAAGACTGTTCTTGTGGGATTTGCAAAGTGATATTTGGAAGCCCATAGAGGGCGATGGTGAAAATGGAATTATCTTCCGTTAAAAACTGGGAAGAAGCTTTCTGAGAAACTGCTTTGTGTTCTTTAATTCATCTCACAGAGTTACAGCTTTCCCCTCCAGAAGCCTTTCGATAAGACAGTTCTTGTGTAATTTGCAAAGTGATATTTGGAAGCCCATAGAGGGCTATGGTGAAAAAGGGGATATCTTCAGTTAAAAACTGGAAAGTAGCTTTCAGAGAAACAGCGTTGTTTTCTGTTAATTCATCAGACAGTGTTACAGCTCTCCCCTCAAGAAGCCTTTCGCTAAGACTGTTCTTCTGTAATTTGCAAAGTGATATTTGGAAGCCCAGAGAGGGCTATGGTGAAAAGGAAATATCTTCCGTTAAAAACGGGAAAGAGGCTTTCTGAGAAACTGCTCTGTGTTCTGTTAATTCGTCTCACACAGTTACAGCTTTCCCACCAAGAAGCCTTTCCCTAAGACAGTTCTTTTGGAATGTGCAATGTGTTATTTGGCAGTCCATGCAGGGCTATGGTGAAAAATGAAATATCTGCAGTTAAAAACTGGAAGGAAGCTTTCTGAGAAACTGCTTTGTGTTCTGTTAATTCATCTCACAGAGTTACAGCTTTCCCCTCAAGAAGCCTCTCCCTAAGACTGTTCTTGTGGAATTTTCAAAGTGATATTTGAAAGCCCTTAGAGGGCTATGGTGAAAAAGGAAATATCCTACATAAAAACTGAAAAGAAGCTTTCTGAGAAACTGCTTTGTGTTCTGTTAATTCATCTCACAGAGTTACAGCTTTCACGTAAAGAAGCCATTCAATAAGACTGTTCTTGTGGAATTTGCAAAGTGATATTTGGAAGCCCATAGAGGGCTATGGTGAAAAAGGAAATATCCTACAATAAAAACCGAAAAGAAGCTTTCTGAGAAACTGCATTGTGTTCTATTAATTCATCGCACGGAGTTGTAGCATTCCCCTCAAGAAGCCGATCACTAAGATTGTTCTTGTGGAATTTGCAAGGTGATATCTAGAAGCCCATAGAGGGCTTTGGTGAGAAAGGAAATATCTTCCGTTAAAAACTGGAAAGCGACTTTCTGAGAAACTGCTTTGTGTTCTGTTAATTCATCTCACAGAGTTACAGCTTTCACCTAAAGAAGCCATTCAATAAGACTGTTCTTGTGGAATTTGCAAAGTGATATTTGGAAGCATATAGAGGGCTATGGTGAAAAAGGAAATATCCTACAATAAAAACCAAAAGAAGCTTTCTGAGAAACTGCATTGTGTTCTATTAATTCATCGCACGGAGTTGTAGCATTCCCCTTAAGAAGCCGATCACTAAGATTGTTCTTGTGGAATTTGCAAGGTGATATCTAGAAGCCCATAGAGGGCTTTGGTGAGAAAGGAAATATCTTCCGTTAAAAACTGGAAAGAGACTTTCTGAGAAACTGCTTTGTGTTCTGTTAATTCATCTCACAGAGTTACAGCTTTCCCCTCAAGAAGGCTTTCGGTAAGACTGCTCTTGTGGAATTTGCAAAGTGATATTTGGAAGCCCAAAGAGGTCTACCGTGAAAAGGAAAATATCTTCCGTTAAAAACTGGAAAAAAGCTTTCTGAGAAACTGCTTTGTGTTCTGTTAATTCATTTCACAGAGTTACAGCTTTCCCCTCCAAAAGCCTTTCGACAAGACTGCTCTTGTGGAATTTTCAGAGTGATATTTGGAAGCCCTTACAGGGCTATGGTGAAAAAGGAAATATCTTCAGTTAAAAACTCGAAGGAAGCTTTCTGAGAAACTGCTTTGTGTTCTGTTAATTCATCTCACATAGTTACAGCTTTCCCCTCAAGAAGCCTTTCACTACGACTGTTCTTGTGCAATTTGCAAATTGATATTTGGGAGCCGAAAGAGGGCTACGGTGAAAAAGGAAATATCTTAAGTTAAAATCTGGAAAAAAGCTTTCTGAGAAACTGCTTTGTGTTCTGTTAATTTATCTCAAAGAGATACAGCTTTCCCCTCAAGAAACCTTTCGCTAAGACTGTTCTTGTGCTATTTTCAAGGTGATATTTGGAAGCCAGAAGAGGGCTATGGTGAAATAGAAAATATCTTCAGTTAAAATGTGGAAATAAGCTTTCTAAGAAACTGTTTGTGTTCTGTGAATTCATCTCACAAAGTTACAGATTTCCCCTCAAAAAGCCTTTCACTAAGACGGCTCTTGTGGAATTTTCAAAGTGATATTTGGAAGCCCATAGAAGGCTATGGTGAAAACGGAAACATCCTAAGATAAAAACTGAAAAGAAGCTTTCTGAGAAACTGCTTTGTGTTCTGTTAATTCACCTCACAGAGTTACATCTTTCCCCTCAAGAAGCCTTTCTCTAAGACTGTTCTTGTGGAATTTGCATAGTGATATTTGGAAGGCGATAGAGGGCTATGGTGAAAGAAGAAATATCTTCTGTTAAAAACTGGAAAGAAGCTTTCTGAGAAACTGCTTTGTGTTCTGTTAATTTATCTTATAGAGATAAACTTTCCCCTCAAGAAGCCTTTCTGTAAGGCTCTTCTTGTGTAATTTGCAAAGTGATATTTGGAAGCCCATAGAGGGCTATGGTGAAAAAGGAAATATCTTCAGTTACAAACTGGAAAGAAGATTTCTGAAAAACTGCTTTGTGATCTGTTAATTCATCTCACAGTGTTACAGCTTTCCCTCAAGACGCCTTTCGCGAAGACTGTTCTTTTGGAATTTGCAAACTGATAATTGGACGACCATAGAGGGCTATGGTGACAAAGAAAATATCCTCAGTTAAAAACTGGAAAGAAGCTTTCTGAGAAACTGCTTTGAGTTCTGTTAATTCACATCACGGAGATACAGCTTTCCCCTCAAGAAGCCTTTCGCTAAGACACTTCTTGTGGAATTTGCAAAGTGATATTTGGAAGCCATTAGAGGGCTATAGTGAAAAAGGAAATATCCTCAGTTAAAAAGTTGAAAGGAGATTTCTGAGAAACTGCTTTGTGTTTTGTTAATTCATCTCATAGAGTTACTGCTTTCCGCTCAAGAAGCCTTTCGCTAAGACTGTTCCTCTGGAATATGCAAAGTGTTATTTTGGAGCCCATAGGGGGCTACGGTGAAAAGGAAATATCTTCAGTTTAAAACTGGAAAGAAGATTTTTGAGAATCTGCTTTGTGTTCTTTAAATTCATCTCACAGAGTAACAGCTTTCCCCTCTAGAAGCCTTTCGTTAAGACTGTTCTTGTGGAATTTGCAATGTGATATATGGAAGCCCATAGAAGGCTATGGTGAAAAAGGAAATATCTTCCGTTAAAACTCTGAAGAAGCATTCTGTGAAACTGCCGTGTGTTCTGTTAATACATCTCACCGAGATACAGCTTTCCCCTCAAGAAGCCTTTCGCAAAGACTGTTCTTGTGTGATTTTCTAAGTGATATTTGGAAACCCATAGAGGCTTAAGGGGAAAAAGGAAATATCTTCGGTTGAAAACTGCAAAGAAGCTTTCTGAGAAACAGCTCTGTGTTCTGTTAATTCATTTCAGAGAGTTACAGCCTTCCGCTCCAGAAGCCTTTCGATAAGACTGCTCTTTTGGAATTTGCAAAGTGATATTTGGAAGCCCTTAGAGGGCTATGGTGAAAAAGGAAATATCTTCCGTTAAAAACTGGAAAGAAGCATTCTGAGATACTGCCGTGTGTTCTGTTAATAAGTCTAACCGAGTTACAGCATTCCCCTCAAGAAGTCTTTCGTTAAGACTGTTCTTGTGTGATTTGCAATGTGATATTTGGAAGCCCATAGAGGGCTACGGTGAAAAAGGAAATATCTTCAGTTAAAAACTGGAAAGAAGCTTTCTGAGAAACTGCTTTGTGTTCTGTTAATTCATCTCACAGAGTTAAAACTTTCCCCTCCAGAAGCCTTTCGCTAAGACTGTTCTTGTGGAATTTGCAAAATGATGTTTGGAAGCCCAAAGAGAGCTATGGTGAAAAAGAAAATATCCTAAGATAAAAACTGAAAAGAAGCTTTCTGAGGAACTGCTTTGTGTTCTCTTATTTCGTATCCCAGAGTTACAAATTTTCCCTCAAGAAGCCATTCGCTAAGACTGTTCTTGTGCAATTTGCAAAGTGATATTTGGAGCCCATAGACGGCTTCGGTGAAAAAGGAAATATCTTCAGTGAAAAACTGGAAAGAAGATTTCTGAGAAACTGCTTTGTGTTCTGATAATTCATCTCACAGAATTACAGCTTTCCCTTCAAGAAGCCTTTCGATAAGACTGGTCTTGTGGGATTTGCAAAGTGATATTTGGAAGCCCAAATAGGACTATGGTGAAAAAGGAAATTTCTTCAGTTAAAAACTGGAAAGAACTTTCTCAGAAACTGCTTTGTGTTCTGTTAATTTAACTCACTGAGTTACAGCTTTCCCCTCCAGAAGCCTTTCCCTAAGACTGTTCTTCTGGAATTTGCAAAGTGATATTTGTAAGCCCTTAGAGGGCTATGGTGAAAAAGGAAATATCCTCCGTTAAAAACGGGAAAGAAGCTTTCTGAGACACTGCTTTGTTTTCTGTTAATTCATCTAACAGAGTTACAGCTTTCCCTTCAAGAATCCTTTTGCTAAGGCTGTTCTTGTGGAATTTACAAAATGATATTTGTAAGCCCTTAGAGGGCTATGTTGGAAAAGGAAATATCTTCCGTTAAAAACGTGAAAGAAGCTTTCTGAGAAACTGCTTTGTTTTCTGTTAATTCATCTAACAGAGTTACAGATTTCCCTTCACGAAGCCTTTCACTAAGGCTGTTCTTGGGGTATTTACAGAGTGATATTTGGAGCCCATAGAGGGCTATGGTGAAAAAGGAAATATCTTCAGTTAAAAAGTAGGAAGAAGCAGTCTGAGAAACTGCTTTGTTCTGTGTTAATTCATCTCACAGAGTTACAGCATTCCCCTGAAGAAGCCTTTTGCTAAGCCTGTTCTTTTGGAATTGGCAAGGTGATATTTGGAAGCCCATAGAGGGCTATGGTGAAAAAGGAATAACTTCAGTTAAAAAATGGAAAGAAGCTGTCTGAGAAACTGCTTTGTGTTCTGTTAATTCATCTCACAGAGTTACAGCTTTCCCCTCAAGAAGCCTTTCGGTAAGACTGTTCTTGTGGAATTTGCAAAGTGATATTTGGAAGCCCATAGAGGGCTATGGTGAAAAAGGAAATATCTTCCGTTAAAAACTGGAAAGAAGCTTTCTTTGAAACTACATTGTGTTCTGTTAATTCATCTCACAGAGTTACAGATTTCCCCTCAAAAAGCCTTTCGCTAAGACTGTTCTTGTGGAATTTGCAAAGAGATATTTGGAAGCCCATAGAGGGCTATGGTGAAAAAGGAAATATCTTCCGTTAAAAACTGGAAAGAAACTTTCTGAGAAAGTGCTTTGTGTTCTGTTAATTCATCTCTCTGAGTTACTGCTTTCTCCTCAAGAAGCGTTTCGCTAAGACTCTTCTTGTGAAATTTGCAAAGTGATATTTGGAAGCCCATAGAGGGCTACGGTGAAAAAGGAAATATCCTAAGTTAAAAACTGGAAAGAAGCTGTCTGAGAAACTGCTTTGTGTTCTGTTAATTCATGTCACAGAGTTACAGCTTTCCCTTCAAGAAGCCTTTCGCTAAGGCTGTTCTTGGGGAATTTGCAAAGTGATATTTGGAAGCCCATAGAGGGCTATGGAGATAATGGAAATATCTTCAGTTAAAAACTGGAAAGAAGCTTTCTGAGAGACTGCTTTGTGTTCTTTTAATTCATCTCACAGAGTTACAGCATTCCCCTCAAGAAGCCTTTCGGTAAGACTGTTCTTGTGGAATTTGCAAAGTGATATTTGGAAGCCCATAGAGGGCTATGGTGAAAAAGGAAATATCTTCCGTTAAAAACTGGAAAGAAGCTTTCTTTGAAACTACATTGTGTTCTGTTAATTCATCTCACAGAGTTACAGATTTCCCCTCAAAAAGCCTTTCGCTAAGACTGTTCTTGTGGAATTTGCAAAGAGATATTTGGAAGCCCATAGAGGGCTATGGTGAAAAAGGAAATATCTTCCGTTAAAAACTGGAAAGAAACTTTCTGAGAAACTGCTTTGTGTTCTGTTAATTCATCTCTCTGAGTTACTGCTTTCCCCTCAAGAAGCGTTTCGCTAAGACTCTTCTTGTGAGATTTGCAAAGTGATATTTGGAAGCCCATAGAGGGCTACGGTGAAAAAGGAAATATCCTAAGTTAAAAACTGGAAAGAAGCTGTCTGAGAAACTGCTTTGTGTTCTGTTAATTCATGTCACAGAGTTACAGCTTTCCCTTCAAGAAGCCTTTCGCTAAGGCTGTTCTTGGGGAATTGGCAAAGTGATATTTGGAAGCCCATATAGGGCTATGGAGAGAATGGAAATATCTTCAGTTAAAAACTGGAAAGAAGCTTTCTGAGAGACTGCTTTGTGTTCTGTTAATTCATCTCACAGAGTTACAGCATTCCCCTCAAGAAGCCTTTCGCTAAGACTGTTCTTGTGGAATTTGCAAAGTGATATTTGGAAGACCATAGAGGGCTATATGGAAAAAGGAATTATCTTCAGTTAAAAACTGGAAAGAAGCTGTCTGAGAAACTGCTTTGTGTTCTGTTAATTCATCTCACAGAGTTACAGCTTTCCCTTCAACAATCCTTTTGCTAAGTCTGTTCTTGTGGAATTTGCAAAGTGATATTTGGAAGCCATTGGCGGCTACGGAGAAAAAGGAAATATCTTCAGTTAAAAACTCGAAGGAAGCTTTCTGAGAAACTGCTTTCTGTTCTGTTAATTCACCTCACAGAGTTACTGCTTTCCCTTCAAGAAGCCTTTCACTAAGGCTGTTATTATGGAATTTGCAAAGTGATATTTGTAAGTCCTTAGAGGGCGATGATGAAAAAGGAAATATCTTCCGTTAAAAACCGGAAAGAAGCTTTCTAGAAATTGCTTTGTGTTCTCTTAATTCATCTCACTGAATGGCAGCATTCCCCTCAAGAAGCCTTTCGCTAAGACTGTTCTTGTGGAATTTGCAAAGTGATATTCAGAAGCCCATAGAGGGCTATGGTGAAAAAGAAAATATCTTCCGTTAAAAACAGGAAAGATTTTTTCTGAGTCACAGCTTTCCCTTCAAGAAGCCTTTTGCTAAGGCTGTTCTTGTGGAATTTGCAAAGTGATAATTGGAAGCCCATAGAGGGCTATGTTGAAAAAGGAAATATCTTCCGTTAAAACCTGGAAAGAAGCTTTCTGAGAAACTGCTTTGTGTTCTCTTAATTCATCTCACAAATTTACAGCTATCCAATCAAGAAGCCTTTCGCTAAGACTGTTCTTGTGGAATTTGCAAAGTTATATTTGGAAGCCCATAGAGGGCTACGGTGAAAAAGGAAATATCTTCCGTTAAAAACGGGAAAGAAGCTTTCTGAGAAACTACTTTGTGTTCTGTTAATTCATGTCGCCGAGTTACAGCTTTGCCCTCAACAAGCCTTTTGCTAAGACTGTTTTTGTGGAATTGGCAAAGTGATATTTGGAAGCCCTTAGATGGCTATGGTGTAAAAGGAAATATCTTCCGTTAAAAATTGGAAAGAAACTTTCTGAGAAACTGTTTCGTGTTCTGTTAATTCATCTCACAGAGTTACTGCTTTCCCCTCATGAAGCCTTTCGCTAAGACTGTTCTTGTGGGATTTGCAAAGTGATATTCGGAAGCCCATAGAGGGCGATGGTGAAAATGGAATTATCTTCCGTTAAAAACTGGGAAGAAGCTTTCTGAGAAACTGCTTTGTGTTCTTTAATTCATCTCACAGAGTTACAGCTTTCCCCTCCAGAAGCCTTTCGATAAGACTGTTCTTGTGTAATTTGCAAAGTGATATTTGGAAGCCCATAGAGGGCTATGGTGAAAAAGGGAATATCTTCAGTTAAAAACTGGAAAGTAGCTTTCAGAGAAACAGCGTTGTTTTCCGTTAATTCATCAGACAGTGTTACAGCTCTCCCCTCAAGAAGCCTTTCGCTAAGACTGTTCTTCTGTAATTTGCAAAGTGATATTTGGAAACCCATAGAGGGCTATGGTGAAAAGGAAATATCTTCCGTTAAAAACGGGAAAGAGGCTTTCTGAGAAACTGCTCTGTGTTCTGTTAATTCGTCTCACACAGTTACAGCTTTCCCACCAAGAAGCCTTTCCCTAAGACAGTTCTTTTGGAATGTGCAATGTGTTATTTGGCAGTCCATGCAGGGCTATGGTGAAAAATGAAATATCTTCAGTTAAAAACTGGAAGGAAGCTTTCTGAGAAACTGCTTTGTGTTCTGTTAATTCATCTCACAGAGTTACAGCTTTCCCCTCAAGAAGCCTCTCCCTAAGACTGTTCTTGTGGAATTTTCAAAGTGATATTTGAAAGCCCTTAGAGGGCTATGGTGAAAAAGGAAATATCCTACATAAAACCTGAAAAGAAGCTTTCTGAGAAACTGCTTTGTGTTCTGTTAATTCATCTCACAGAGTTACAGCTTTCACGTAAAGAAGCCATTCAATAAGACTGTTCTTGTGGAATTTGCAAAGTGATATTTGGAAGCCCATAGAGGGCTATGGTGAAAAAGGAAATATCCTACAATAAAAACCGAAAAGAAGCTTTCTGAGAAACTGCATTGTGTTCTATTAATTCATCGCACGGAGTTGTAGCATTCCCCTCAAGAAGCCGATCACTAAGATTGTTCTTGTGGAATTTGCAAGGTGATATCTAGAAGCCCATAGAGGGCTTTGGTGAGAAAGGAAATATCTTCCGTTAAGAACTGGAAAGAGACTTTCTGAGAAACTGCTTTGTGTTCTGTTAATTCATCTCACAGAGTTACAGCTTTCACCTAAAGAAGCCATTCAATAAGACTGTTCTTGTGGAATTTGCAAAGTGATATTTGGAAGCATATAGAGGGCTATGGTGAAAAAGGAAATATCCTACAATAAAAACCAAAAGAAGCTTTCTGAGAAACTGCATTGTGTTCTATTAATTCATCGCACGGAGTTGTAGCATTCCCCTTAAGAAGCCGATCACTAAGATTGTTCTTGTGGAATTTGCAAGGTGATATCTAGAAGCCCATAGAGGGCTTTGGTGAGAAAGGAAATATCTTCCGTTAAAAACTGGAAAGAGACTTTCTGAGAAACTGCTTTGTGTTCTGTTAATTCATCTCACAGAGTTACAGCTTTCCCCTCAAGAAGGCTTTCGGTAAGACTGTTCTTGTGGAATTTGCAAAGTGATATTTGGAAGCCCAAAGAGGTCTACCGTGAAAAGGAAAATATCTTCCGTTAAAAACTGGAAAAAAGCTTTCTGAGAAACTGCTTTGTGTTCTGTTAATTCATTTCACAGAGTTACAGCTTTCCCCTCCAAAAGCCTTTCGACAAGACTGCTCTTGTGGAATTTTCAGAGTGATATTTGGAAGCCCTTAGAGGGCTATGGTGAAAAAGGAAATATCTTCAGTTAAAAACTCGAAGGAAGCTTTCTGAGAAACTGCTTTGTGTTCTGTTAATTCATCTCACATAGTTACAGCTTTCCCCTCAAGAAGCCTTTCACTACGACTGTTCTTGTGCAATTTGCAAATTGATATTTGGGAGCCGAAAGAGGGCTACGGTGAAAAAGGAAATATCTTAAGTTAAAATCTGGAAAAAAGCTTTCTGAGAAACTGCTTTGTGTTCTGTTAATTTATCTCAAAGAGATACAGCTTTCCCCTCAAGAAACCTTTCGCTAAGACTGTTCTTGTGCTATTTTCAAGGTGATATTTGGAAGCCAGAAGAGGGCTATGGTGAAATAGAAAATATCTTCAGTTAAAATGTGGAAATAAGCTTTCTAAGAAACTGTTTGTGTTCTGTGAATTCATCTCACAAAGTTACAGATTTCCCCTCAAAAAGCCTTTCACTAAGACGGCTCTTGTGGAATTTTCAAAGTGATATTTGGAAGCCCATAGAAGGCTATGGTGAAAACGGAAATATCCTAAGATAAAAACTGAAAAGAAGCTTTCTGAGAAACTGCTTTGTGTTCTGTTAATTCACCTCACAGAGTTACATCTTTCCCCTCAAGAAGCCTTTCTCTAAGACTGTTCTTGTGGAATTTGCATAGTGATATTTGGAAGGCGATAGAGGGCTATGGTGAAAGAAGAAATATCTTCTGTTAAAAACTGGAAAGAAGCTTTCTGAGAAACTGCTTTGTGTTCTGTTAATTTATCTTATAGAGATAAACTTTCCCCTCAAGAAGCCTTTCTGTAAGGCTCTTCTTGTGTAATTTGCAAAGTGATATTTGGAAGCCCATAGAGGGCTATGGTGAAAAAGGAAATATCTTCAGTTACAAACTGGAAAGAAGATTTCTGAAAAACTGCTTTGTGATCTGTTAATTCATCTCACAGTGTTACAGCTTTCCCTCAAGACGCCTTTCGCGAAGACTGTTCTTGTGGAATTTGCAAACTGATAATTGGACGACCATAGAGGGCTATGGTGACAAAGAAAATATCCTCAGTTAAAAACTGGAAAGAAGCTTTCTGAGAAACTGCTTTGAGTTCTGTTAATTCACATCACGGAGATACAGCTTTCCCCTCAAGAAGCCTTTCGCTAAGACACTTCTTGTGGAATTTGCAAAGTGATATTTGGAAGCCATTAGAGGGCTATAGTGAAAAAGGAAATATCCTCAGTTAAAAAGTTGAAAGGAGATTTCTGAGAAACTGCTTTGTGTTTTGTTAATTCATCTCATAGAGTTACTGCTTTCCGCTCAAGAAGCCTTTCGCTAAGACTGTTCCTCTGGAATATGCAAAGTGTTATTTTGGAGCCCATAGGGGGCTACGGTGAAAAGGAAATATCTTCAGTTTAAAACTGGAAAGAAGATTTTTGAGAATCTGCTTTGTGTTCTTTAAATTCATCTCACAGAGTAACAGCTTTCCCCTCTAGAAGCCTTTCGTTAAGACTGTTCTTGTGGAATTTGCAATGTGATATATGGAAGCCCATAGAAGGCTATGGTGAAAAAGGAAATATCTTCCGTTAAAACTCTGAAGAAGCATTCTGTGAAACTGCCGTGTGTTCTGTTAATACATCTCACCGAGATACAGCTTTCCCCTCAAGAAGCCTTTCGCAAAGACTGTTCTTGTGTGATTTTCTAAGTGATATTTGGAAACCCATAGAGGCTTAAGGGGAAAAAGGAAATATCTTCGGTTGAAAACTGCAAAGAAGCTTTCTGAGAAACAGCTCTGTGTTCTGTTAATTCATTTCAGAGAGTTACAGCCTTCCGCTCCAGAAGCCTTTCGATAAGACTGCTCTTTTGGAATTTGCAAAGTGATATTTGGAAGCCCTTAGAGGGCTATGGTGAAAAAGGAAATATCTTCCGTTAAAAACTGGAAAGAAGCATTCTGAGATACTGCCGTGTGTTCTGTTAATAAGTCTAACCGAGTTACAGCATTCCCCTCAAGAAGTCTTTCGTTAAGACTGTTCTTGTGTGATTTGCAATGTGATATTTGGAAGCCCATAGAGGGCTACGGTGAAAAAGGAAATATCTTCAGTTAAAAACTGGAAAGAAGCTTTCTGAGAAACTGCTTTGTGTTCTGTTAATTCATCTCACAGAGTTAAAACTTTCCCCTCCAGAAGCCTTTCGCTAAGACTGTTCTTGTGGAATTTGCAAAATGATGTTTGGAAGCCCAAAGAGAGCTATGGTGAAAAAGAAAATATCCTAAGATAAAAACTGAAAAGAAGCTTTCTGAGGAACTGCTTTGTGTTCTCTTATTTCGTATCCCAGAGTTACAAATTTTCCCTCAAGAAGCCATTCGCTAAGACTGTTCTTGTGCAACTTGCAAAGTGATATTTGGAGCCCATAGACGGCTTCGGTGAAAAAGGAAATATCTTCAGTTAAAAACTGGAAAGAAGATTTCTGAGAAACTGCTTTGTGTTCTGATAATTCATCTCACAGAATTACAGCTTTCCCTTCAAGAAGCCTTTCGATAAGACTGGTCTTGTGGGATTTGCAAAGTGATATTTGGAAGCCCAAATAGGACTATGGTGAAAAAGGAAATTTCTTCAGTTAAAAACTGGAAAGAACTTTCTCAGAAACTGCTTTGTGTTCTGTTAATTTAACTCACTGAGTTACAGCTTTCCCCTCCAGAAGCCTTTCCCTAAGACTGTTCTTCTGGAATTTGCAAAGTGATATTTGTAAGCCCTTAGAGGGCTATGGTGAAAAAGGAAATATCCTCCGTTAAAAACGGGAAAGAAGCTTTCTGAGACACTGCTTTGTTTTCAGTTAATTCATCTAACAGAGTTACAGCTTTCCCTTCAAGAATCCTTTTGCTAAGGCTGTTCTTGTGGAATTTACAAAATGATATTTGTAAGCCCTTAGAGGGCTATGTTGGAAAAGGAAATATCTTCCGTTAAAAACGTGAAAGAAGCTTTCTGAGAAACTGCTTTGTTTTCTGTTAATTCATCTAACAGAGTTACAGATTTCCCTTCACGAAGCCTTTCACTAAGGCTGTTCTTGGGGTATTTACAGAGTGATATTTGGAGCCCATAGAGGGCTATGGTGAAAAAGGAAATATCTTCAGTTAAAAAGTAGGAAGAAGCAGTCTGAGAAACTGCTTTGTTCTGTGTTAATTCATCTCACAGAGTTACAGCATTCCCCTGAAGAAGCCTTGTGCTAAGCCTGTTCTTTTGGAATTGGCAAGGTGATATTTGGAAGCCCATAGAGGGCTATGGTGAAAAAGGAATAACTTCAGTTAAAAACTGGAAAGAAGCTGTCTGAGAAACTGCTTTGTGTTCTGTTAATTCATCTCACAGAGTTACAGCTTTCCCCTCAAGAAGCCTTTCGGTAAGACTGTTCTTGTGTAATTTGCAAAGTGATATTTGGAAGCCCATAGAGGGCTATGGTGAAAAAGGAAATATCTTCCGTTAAAAACTGGAAAGAAGCTTTCTTTGAAACTACATTGTGTTCTGTTAATTCATCTCACAGAGTTACAGATTTCCCCTCAAAAAGCCTTTCGCTAAGACTGTTCTTGTGGAATTTGCAAAGAGATATTGGGAAGCCCATAGAGGGCTATGGTGAAAAAGGAAATATCTTCCGTTAAAAACTGGAAAGAAACTTTCTGAGAAACTGCTTTGTGTTCTGTTAATTCATCTCTCTGAGTTACTGCTTTCCCCTCAAGAAGCGTTTCGCTAAGACTCTTCTTGTGAGATTTGCAAAGTGATATTTGGAAGCCCATAGAGGGCTACGGTGAAAATGGAAATATCCTAAGTTAAAAACTGGAAAGAAACTGTCTGAGAAACTGCTTTGTGTTCTGTTAATTCATGTCACAGAGTTACAGCTTTCCTTTCAAGAAGCCTTTCGCTAAGGCTGTTCTTGGGGAATTGGCAAAGTGATATTTGGAAGCCCATATAGGGCTATGGAGAAAATGGAAATATCTTCAGTTAAAAACTGGAAAGAAGCTTTCTGAGAGACTGCTTTGTGTTCTGTTAATTCATCTCACAGAGTTACAGCATTCCCCTCAAGAAGCCTTTCGCTAAGACTGTTCTTGTGGAATTTGCAAAGTGATATTTGGAAGACCATAGAGGGCTATATGGAAAAAGGAATTATCTTCAGTTAAAAACTGGAAAGAATCTGTCTGAGAAACTGCTTTGTGTTCTGTTAATTCATCTCACAGAGTTACAGCTTTCCCCTCAAGAAGCCTTTCGGTAAGACTGTTCTTGTGGAATTTGCAAAGTGATATTTGGAAGCCCATAGAGGGCTATGGTGAAAAAGGAAATATCTTCCGTTAAAAACTGGAAAGAAGCTTTCTTTGAAACTACATTGTGTTCTGTTAATTCATCTCACAGAGTTACAGATTTCCCCTCAAAAAGCCTTTCGCTAAGACTGTTCTTGTGGAATTTGCAAAGAGATATTTGGAAGCCCATAGAGGGCTATGGTGAAAAAGGAAATATCTTCCGTTAAAAACTGGAAAGAAACTTTCTGAGAAACTGCTTTGTGTTCTGTTAATTCATCTCTCTGAGTTACTGCTTTCTCCTCAAGAAGCGTTTCGCTAAGACTCTTCTTGTGAAATTTGCAAAGTGATATTTGGAAGCCCATAGAGGGCTACGGTGAAAAAGGAAATATCCTAAGTTAAAAACTGGAAAGAAGCTGTCTGAGAAACTGCTTTGTGTTCTGTTAATTCATGTCACAGAGTTACAGCTTTCCCTTCAAGAAGCCTTTCGCTAAGGCTGTTCTTGGGGAATTTGCAAAGTGATATTTGGAAGCCCATAGAGGGCTATGGAGATAATGGAAATATCTTCAGTTAAAAACTGGAAAGAAGCTTTCTGAGAGACTGCTTTGTGTTCTGTTAATTCATCTCACAGAGTTACAGCATTCCCCTCAAGAAGCCTTTCGGTAAGACTGTTCTTGTGGAATTTGCAAAGTGATATTTGGAAGCCCATAGAGGGCTATGGTGAAAAAGGAAATATCTTCCGTTAAAAACTGGAAAGAAGCTTTCTTTGAAACTACATTGTGTTCTGTTAATTCATCTCACAGAGTTACAGATTTCCCCTCAAAAAGCCTTTCGCTAAGACTGTTCCTGTGGAATTTGCAAAGAGATATTTGGAAGCCCATAGAGGGCTATGGTGAAAAAGGAAATATCTTCCGTTAAAAACTGGAAAGAAACTTTCTGAGAAACTGCTTTGTGTTCTGTTAATTCATCTCTCTGAGTTACTGCTTTCCCCTCAAGAAGCGTTTCGCTAAGACTCTTCTTGTGAGATTTGCAAAGTGATATTTGGAAGCCCATAGAGGGCTACGGTGAAAAAGGAAATATCCTAAGTTAAAAACTGGAAAGAAGCTGTCTGAGAAACTGCTTTGTGTTCTGTTAATTCATGTCACAGAGTTACAACTTTCCCTTCAAGAAGCCTTTCGCTAAGGCTGTTCTTGGGGAATTGGCAAAGTGATATTTGGAAGCCCATATAGGGCTATGGAGAGAATGGAAATATCTTCAGTTAAAAACTGGAAAGAAGCTTTCTGAGAGACTGCTTTGTGTTCTGTTAATTCATCTCACAGAGTTACAGCATTCCCCTCAAGAAGCCTTTCGCTAAGACTGTTCTTGTGGAATTTGCAAAGTGATATTTGGAAGACCATAGAGGGCTATATGGAAAAAGGAATTATCTTCAGTTAAAAACTGGAAAGAAGCTGTCTGAGAAACTGCTTTGTGTTCTGTTAATTCATCTCACAGAGTTACAGCTTTCCCTTCAACAATCCTTTTGCTAAGTCTGTTCTTGTGGAATTTGCAAAGTGATATTTGGAAGCCATTGGCGGCTACGGAGAAAAAGGAAATATCTTCAGTTAAAAACTCGAAGGAAGCTTTCTGAGAAACTGCTTTCTGTTCTGTTAATTCACCTCACAGAGTTACTGCTTTCCCTTCAAGAAGCCTTTCACTAAGGCTGTTATTATGGAATTTGCAAAGTGATATTTGTAAGTCCTTAGAGGGCGATGATGAAAAAGGAAATATCTTCCGTTAAAAACCGGAAAGAAGCTTTCTAGAAATTGCTTTGTGTTCTCTTAATTCATCTCACTGAATGGCAGCATTCCCCTCAAGAAGCCTTTCGCTAAGACTGTTCTTGTGGAATTTGCAAAGTGATATTCAGAAGCCCATAGAGGGCTATGGTGAAAAAGAAAATATCTTCCGTTAAAAACAGGAAAGATTTTTTCTGAGTCACAGCTTTCCCTTCAAGAAGCCTTTTGCTAAGGCTGTTCTTGTGGAATTTGCAAAGTGATAATTGGAAGCCCATAGAGGGCTATGTTGAAAAAGGAAATATCTTCCGTTAAAACCTGGAAAGAAGCTTTCTGAGAAACTGCTTTGTGTTCTCTTAATTCATCTCACAAATTTACAGCTATCCAATCAAGAAGCCTTTCGCTAAGACTGTTCTTGTGGAATTTGCAAAGTTATATTTGGAAGCCCATAGAGGGCTACGGTGAAAAAGGAAATATCTTCCGTTAAAAACGGGAAAGAAGCTTTCTGAGAAACTACTTTGTGTTCTGTTAATTCATGTCGCCGAGTTACAGCTTTGCCCTCAACAAGCCTTTTGCTAAGACTGTTTTTGTGGAATTGGCAAAGTGATATTTGGAAGCCCTTAGATGGCTATGGTGTAAAAGGAAATATCTTCCGTTAAAAATTGGAAAGAAACTTTCTGAGAAACTGTTTCGTGTTCTGTTAATTCATCTCACAGAGTTACTGCTTTCCCCTCATGAAGCCTTTCGCTAAGACTGTTCTTGTGGGATTTGCAAAGTGATATTCGGAAGCCCATAGAGGGCGATGGTGAAAATGGAATTATCTTCCGTTAAAAACTGGGAAGAAGCTTTCTGAGAAACTGCTTTGTGTTCTTTAATTCATCTCACAGAGTTACAGCTTTCCCCTCCAGAAGCCTTTCGATAAGACTGTTCTTGTGTAATTTGCAAAGTGATATTTGGAAGCCCATAGAGGGCTATGGTGAAAAAGGGAATATCTTCAGTTAAAAACTGGAAAGTAGCTTTCAGAGAAACAGCGTTGTTTTCCGTTAATTCATCAGACAGTGTTACAGCTCTCCCCTCAAGAAGCCTTTCGCTAAGACTGTTCTTCTGTAATTTGCAAAGTGATATTTGGAAGCCCATAGAGGGCTATGGTGAAAAGGAAATATCTTCCGTTAAAAACGGGAAAGAGGCTTTCTGAGAAACTGCTCTGTGTTCTGTTAATTCGTCTCACACAGTTACAGCTTTCCCACCAAGAAGCCTTTCCCTAAGACAGTTCTTTTGGAATGTGCAATGTGTTATTTGGCAGTCCATGCAGGGCTATGGTGAAAAATGAAATATCTTCAGTTAAAAACTGGAAGGAAGCTTTCTGAGAAACTGCTTTGTGTTCTGTTAATTCATCTCACAGAGTTAAAGCTTTCCCCTCAAGAAGCCTCTCCCTAAGACTGTTCTTGTGGAATTTTCAAAGTGATATTTGAAAGCCCTTAGAGGGCTATGGTGAAAAAGGAAATATCCTACATAAAACCTGAAAAGAAGCTTTCTGAGAAACTGCTTTGTGTTCTGTTAATTCATCTCACAGAGTTACAGCTTTCACCTAAAGAAGCCATTCAATAAGACTGTTCTTGTGGAATTTGCAAAGTGATATTTGGAAGCCCATAGAGGGCTATGGTGAAAAAGGAAATATCCTACAATAAAAACCGAAAAGAAGCTTTCTGAGAAACTGCATTGTGTTCTATTAATTCATCGCACGGAGTTGTAGCATTCCCCTCAAGAAGCCGATCACTAAGATTGTTCTTGTGGAATTTGCAAGGTGATATCTAGAAGCCCATAGAGGGCTTTGGTGAGAAAGGAAATATCTTCCGTTAAAAACTGGAAAGCGACTTCTGAGAAACTGCTTTGTGTTCTGTTAATTCATCTCACAGAGTTACAGCTTTCACCTAAAGAAGCCATTCAATAAGACTGTTCTTGTGGAATTTGCAAAGTGATATTTGGAAGCATATAGAGGGCTATGGTGAAAAAGGAAATATCCTACAATAAAAACCAAAAGAAGCTTTCTGAGAAACTGCATTGTGTTCTATTAATTCATCGCACGGAGTTGTAGCATTCCCCTTAAGAAGCCGATCACTAAGATTGTTCTTGTGGAATTTGCAAGGTGATATCTAGAAGCCCATAGAGGGCTTTGGTGAGAAAGGAAATATCTTCCGTTAAAAACTGGAAAGAGACTTTCTGAGAAACTGCTTTGTGTTCTGTTAATTCATCTCACAGAGTTACAGTTTTCCCCTCAAGAAGGCTTTCGGTAAGACTGTTCTTGTGGAATTTGCAAAGTGATATTTGGAAGCCCAAAGAGGTCTACCGTGAAAAGGAAAATATCTTCCGTTAAAAACTGGAAAAAAGCTTTCTGAGAAACTGCTTTGTGTTCTGTTAATTCATTTCACAGAGTTACAGCTTTCCCCTCCAAAAGCCTTTCGACAAGACTGCTCTTGTGGAATTTTCAGAGTGATATTTGGAAGCCCTTAGAGGGCTATGGTGAAAAAGGAAATATCTTCAGTTAAAAACTCGAAGGAAGCTTTCTGAGAAACTGCTTTGTGTTCTGTTAATTCATCTCACATAGTTACAGCTTTCCCCTCAAGAAGCCTTTCACTACGACTGTTCTTGTGCAATTTGCAAATTGATATTTGGGAGCCGAAAGAGGGCTACGGTGAAAAAGGAAATATCTTAAGTTAAAATCTGGAAAAAAGCTTTCTGAGAAACTGCTTTGTGTTCTGTTAATTTATCTCAAAGAGATACAGCTTTCCCCTCAAGAAACCTTTCGCTAAGACTGTTCTTGTGCTATTTTCAAGGTGATATTTGGAAGCCAGAAGAGGGCTATGGTGAAATAGAAAATATCTTCAGTTAAAATGTGGAAATAAGCTTTCTAAGAAACTGTTTGTGTTCTGTGAATTCATCTCACAAAGTTACAGATTTCCCCTCAAAAAGCCTTTCACTAAGACGGCTCTTGTGGAATTTTCAAAGTGATATTTGGAAGCCCATAGAAGGCTATGGTGAAAACGGAAATATCCTAAGATAAAAACTGAAAAGAAGCTTTCTGAGAAACTGCTTTGTGTTCTGTTAATTCACCTGACAGAGTTACATCTTTCCCCTCAAGAAGCCTTTCTCTAAGACTGTTCTTGTGGAATTTGCATAGTGATATTTGGAAGGCGATAGAGGGCTATGGTGAAAGAAGAAATATCTTCTGTTAAAAACTGGAAAGAAGCTTTCTGAGAAACTGCTTTGTGTTCTGTTAATTTATCTTATAGAGATAAACTTTCCCCTCAAGAAGCCTTTCTGTAAGGCTCTTCTTGTGTAATTTGCAAAGTGATATTTGGAAGCCCATAGAGGGCTATGGTGAAAAAGGAAATATCTTCAGTTACAAACTGGAAAGAAGATTTCTGAAAAACTGCTTTGTGATCTGTTAATTCATCTCACAGTGTTACAGCTTTCCCTCAAGACGCCTTTCGCGAAGACTGTTCTTGTGGAATTTGCAAACTGATAATTGGACGACCATAGAGGGCTATGGTGACAAAGAAAATATCCTCAGTTAAAAACTGGAAAGAAGCTTTCTGAGAAACTGCTTTGAGTTCTGTTAATTCACATCACGGAGATACAGCTTTCCCCTCAAGAAGCCTTTCGCTAAGACACTTCTTGTGGAATTTGCAAAGTGATATTTGGAAGCCATTAGAGGGCTATAGTGAAAAAGGAAATATCCTCAGTTAAAAAGTTGAAAGGAGATTTCTGAGAAACTGCTTTGTGTTTTGTTAATTCATCTCATAGAGTTACTGCTTTCCGCTCAAGAAGCCTTTCGCTAAGACTGTTCCTCTGGAATATGCAAAGTGTTATTTTGGAGCCCATAGGGGGCTACGGTGAAAAGGAAATATCTTCAGTTTAAAACTGGAAAGAAGATTTTTGAGAATCTGCTTTGTGTTCTTTAAATTCATCTCACAGAGTAACAGCTTTCCCCTCTAGAAGCCTTTCGTTAAGACTGTTCTTGTGGAATTTGCAATGTGATATATGGAAGCCCATAGAAGGCTATGGTGAAAAAGGAAATATCTTCCGTTAAAACTCTGAAGAAGCATTCTGTGAAACTGCCGTGTGTTCTGTTAATACATCTCACCGAGATACAGCTTTCCCCTCAAGAAGCCTTTCGCAAAGACTGTTCTTGTGTGATTTTCTAAGTGATATTTGGAAACCCATAGAGGCTTAAGGGGAAAAAGGAAATATCTTCGGTTGAAAACTGCAAAGAAGCTTTCTGAGAAACAGCTCTGTGTTCTGTTAATTCATTTCAGAGAGTTACAGCCTTCCGCTCCAGAAGCCTTTCGATAAGACTGCTCTTTTGGAATTTGCAAAGTGATATTTGGAAGCCCTTAGAGGGCTATGGTGAAAAAGGAAATATCTTCCGTTAAAAACTGGAAAGAAGCATTCTGAGATACTGCCGTGTGTTCTGTTAATAAGTCTAACCGAGTTACAGCATTCCCCTCAAGAAGTCTTTCGTTAAGACTGTTCTTGTGTGATTTGCAATGTGATATTTGGAAGCCCATAGAGGGCTACGGTGAAAAAGGAAATATCTTCAGTTAAAAACTGGAAAGAAGCTTTCTGAGAAACTGCTTTGTGTTCTGTTAATTCATCTCACAGAGTTAAAACTTTCCCCTCCAGAAGCCTTTCGCTAAGACTGTTCTTGTGGAATTTGCAAAATGATGTTTGGAAGCCCAAAGAGAGCTATGGTGAAAAAGAAAATATCCTAAGATAAAAACTGAAAAGAAGCTTTCTGAGGAACTGCTTTGTGTTCTCTTATTTCGTATCCCAGAGTTACAAATTTTCCCTCAAGAAGCCATTCGCTAAGACTGTTCTTGTGCAACTTGCAAAGTGATATTTGGAGCCCATAGACGGCTTCGGTGAAAAAGGAAATATCTTCAGTTAAAAACTGGAAAGAAGATTTCTGAGAAACTGCTTTGTGTTCTGATAATTCATCTCACAGAATTACAGCTTTCCCTTCAAGAAGCCTTTCGATAAGACTGGTCTTGTGGGATTTGCAAAGTGATATTTGGAAGCCCAAATAGGACTATGGTGAAAAAGGAAATTTCTTCAGTTAAAAACTGGAAAGAACTTTCTCAGAAACTGCTTTGTGTTCTGTTAATTTAACTCACTGAGTTACAGCTTTCCCCTCCAGAAGCCTTTCCCTAAGACTGTTCTTCTGGAATTTGCAAAGTGATATTTGTAAGCCCTTAGAGGGCTATGGTGAAAAAGGAAATATCCTCCGTTAAAAACGGGAAAGAAGCTTTCTGAGACACTGCTTTGTTTTCAGTTAATTCATCTAACAGAGTTACAGCTTTCCCTTCAAGAATCCTTTTGCTAAGGCTGTTCTTGTGGAATTTACAAAATGATATTTGTAAGCCCTTAGAGGGCTATGTTGGAAAAGGAAATATCTTCCGTTAAAAACGTGAAAGAAGCTTTCTGAGAAACTGCTTTGTTTTCTGTTAATTCATCTAACAGAGTTACAGATTTCCCTTCACGAAGCCTTTCACTAAGGCTGTTCTTGGGGTATTTACAGAGTGATATTTGGAGCCCATAGAGGGCTATGGTGAAAAAGGAAATATCTTCAGTTAAAAAGTAGGAAGAAGCAGTCTGAGAAACTGCTTTGTTCTGTGTTAATTCATCTCACAGAGTTACAGCATTCCCCTGAAGAAGCCTTTTGCTAAGCCTGTTCTTTTGGAATTGGCAAGGTGATATTTGGAAGCCCATAGAGGGCTATGGTGAAAAAGGAATAACTTCAGTTAAAAACTGGAAAGAAGCTGTCTGAGAAACTGCTTTGTGTTCTGTTAATTCATCTCACAGAGTTACAGCTTTCCCCTCAAGAAGCCTTTCGGTAAGACTGTTCTTGTGTAATTTGCAAAGTGATATTTGGAAGCCCATAGAGGGCTATGGTGAAAAAGGAAATATCTTCCGTTAAAAACTGGAAAGAAGCTTTCTTTGAAACTACATTGTGTTCTGTTAATTCATCTCACAGAGTTACAGATTTCCCCTCAAAAAGCCTTTCGCTAAGACTGTTCTTGTGGAATTTGCAAAGAGATATTTGGAAGCCCATAGAGGGCTATGGTGAAAAAGGAAATATCTTCCGTTAAAAACTGGAAAGAAACTTTCTGAGAAACTGCTTTGTGTTCTGTTAATTCATCTCTCTGAGTTACTGCTTTCCCCTCAAGAAGCGTTTCGCTAAGACTCTTCTTGTGAGATTTGCAAAGTGATATTTGGAAGCCCATAGAGGGCTACGGTGAAAATGGAAATATCCTAAGTTAAAAACTGGAAAGAAACTGTCTGAGAAACTGCTTTGTGTTCTGTTAATTCATGTCACAGAGTTACAGCTTTCCCTTCAAGAAGCCTTTCGCTAAGGCTGTTCTTGGGGAATTGGCAAAGTGATATTTGGAAGCCCATATAGGGCTATGGAGAGAATGGAAATATCTTCAGTTAAAAACTGGAAAGAAGCTTTCTGAGAGACTGCTTTGTGTTCTGTTAATTCATCTCACAGAGTTACAGCATTCCCCTCAAGAAGCCTTTCGCTAAGACTGTTCTTGTGGAATTTGCAAAGTGATATTTGGAAGACCATAGAGGGCTATATGGAAAAAGGAATTATCTTCAGTTAAAAACTGGAAAGAAGCTGTCTGAGAAACTGCTTTGTGTTCTGTTAATTCATCTCACAGAGTTACAGCTTTCCCTTCAACAATCCTTTTGCTAAGTCTGTTCTTGTGCAATTTGCAAAGTGATATTTGGAAGCCATTCGCGGCTACGGAGAAAAAGGAAATATCTTCAGTTAAAAACTCGAAGGAAGCTTTCTGAGAAACTGCTTTCTGTTCTGTTAATTCACCTCACAGAGTTACTGCTTTCCCTTCAAGAAGCCTTTCACTAAGGCTGTTATTATGGAATTTGCAAAGTGATATTTGTAAGTCCTTAGAGGGCGATGATGAAAAAGGAAATATCTTCCGTTAAAAACCGGAAAGAAGCTTTCTAGAAATTGCTTTGTGTTCTCTTAATTCATCTCACTGAATGGCAGCATTCCCCTCAAGAAGCCTTTCGCTAAGACTGTTCTTGTGGAATTTGCAAAGTGATATTCAGAAGCCCATAGAGGGCTATGGTGAAAAAGAAAATATCTTCCGTTAAAAACAGGAAAGATTTTTTCTGAGTCACAGCTTTCCCTTCAAGAAGCCTTTTGCTAAGGCTGTTCTTGTGGAATTTGCAAAGTGATAATTGGAAGCCCATAGAGGGCTATGTTGAAAAAGGAAATATCTTCCGTTAAAACCTGGAAAGAAGCTTTCTGAGAAACTGCTTTGTGTTCTCTTAATTCATCTCACAAATTTACAGCTATCCAATCAAGAAGCCTTTCGCTAAGACTGTTCTTGTGGAATTTGCAAAGTTATATTTGGAAGCCCATAGAGGGCTACGGTGAAAAAGGAAATATCTTCCGTTAAAAACGGGAAAGAAGCTTTCTGAGAAACTACTTTGTGTTCTGTTAATTCATGTCACCGAGTTACAGCTTTGCCCTCAACAAGCCTTTTGCTAAGACTGTTTTTGTGGAATTGGCAAAGTGATATTTGGAAGCCCTTAGATGGCTATGGTGTAAAAGGAAATATCTTCCGTTAAAAATTGGAAAGAAACTTTCTGAGAAACTGTTTCGTGTTCTGTTAATTCATCTCACAGAGTTACTGCTTTCCCCTCATGAAGCCTTTCGCTAAGACTGTTCTTGTGGGATTTGCAAAGTGATATTCGGAAGCCCATAGAGGGCGATGGTGAAAATGGAATTATCTTCCGTTAAAAACTGGGAAGAAGCTTTCTGAGAAACTGCTTTGTGTTCTTTAATTCATCTCACAGAGTTACAGCTTTCCCCTCCAGAAGCCTTTCGATAAGACTGTTCTTGTGTAATTTGCAAAGTGATATTTGGAAGCCCATAGAGGGCTATGGTGAAAAAGGGAATATCTTCAGTTAAAAACTGGAAAGTAGCTTTCAGAGAAACAGCGTTGTTTTCCGTTAATTCATCAGACAGTGTTACAGCTCTCCCCTCAAGAAGCCTTTCGCTAAGACTGTTCTTCTGTAATTTGCAAAGTGATATTTGGAAGCCCATAGAGGGCTATGGTGAAAAGGAAATATCTTCCGTTAAAAACGGGAAAGAGGCTTTCTGAGAAACTGCTCTGTGTTCTGTTAATTCGTCTCACACAGTTACAGCTTTCCCACCAAGAAGCCTTTCCCTAAGACAGTTCTTTTGGAATGTGCAATGTGTTATTTGGCAGTCCATGCAGGGCTATGGTGAAAAATGAAATATCTTCAGTTAAAAACTGGAAGGAAGCTTTCTGAGAAACTGCTTTGTGTTCTGTTAATTCATCTCACAGAGTTACAGCTTTCCCCTCAAGAAGCCTCTCCCTAAGACTGTTCTTGTGGAATTTTCAAAGTGATATTTGAAAGCCCTTAGAGGGCTATGGTGAAAAAGGAAATATCCTACATAAAACCTGAAAAGAAGCTTTCTGAGAAACTGCTTTGTGTTCTGTTAATTCATCTCACAGAGTTACAGCTTTCACGTAAAGAAGCCATTCAATAAGACTGTTCTTGTGGAATTTGCAAAGTGATATTTGGAAGCCCATAGAGGGCTATGGTGAAAAAGGAAATATCCTACAATAAAAACCGAAAAGAAGCTTTCTGAGAAACTGCATTGTGTTCTATTAATTCATCGCACGGAGTTGTAGCATTCCCCTCAAGAAGCCGATCACTAAGATTGTTCTTGTGGAATTTGCAAGGTGATATCTAGAAGCCCATAGAGGGCTTTGGTGAGAAAGGAATTATCTTCCGTTAAGAACTGGAAAGAGACTTTCTGAGAAACTGCTTTGTGTTCTGTTAATTCATCTCACAGAGTTACAGCTTTCACCTAAAGAAGCCATTCAATAAGACTGTTCTTGTGGAATTTGCAAAGTGATATTTGGAAGCATATAGAGGGCTACGGTGAAAAAGGAAATATCCTACAATAAAAACCAAAAGAAGCTTTCTGAGAAACTGCATTGTGTTCTATTAATTCATCGCACGGAGTTGTAGCATTCCCCTTAAGAAGCCGATCACTAAGATTGTTCTTGTGGAATTTGCAAGGTGATATCTAGAAGCCCATAGAGGGCTTTGGTGAGAAAGGAAATATCTTCCGTTAAAAACTGGAAAGAGACTTTCTGAGAAACTGCTTTGTGTTCTGTTAATTCATCTCACAGAGTTACAGCTTTCCCCTCAAGAAGGCTTTCGGTAAGACTGTTCTTGTGGAATTTGCAAAGTGATATTTGGAAGCCCAAAGAGGTCTACCGTGAAAAGGAAAATATCTTCCGTTAAAAACTGGAAAAAAGC
Organism: Chlorocebus sabaeus; assembly: GCF_047675955.1. Lineage (NCBI taxonomy): Eukaryota > Metazoa > Chordata > Mammalia > Primates > Cercopithecidae > Chlorocebus > Chlorocebus sabaeus. Next base: position 122,056 of record NW_027327507.1, read on the forward strand.
TTTCTGAGAAACTGCTTTGTGTTCTGTTAATTCATTTCACAGAGTTACAGCTTTCCCCTCCAAAAGCCTTTCGACAAGACTGCTCTTGTGGAATTTTCAGAGTGATATTTGGAAGCCCTTAGAGGGCTATGGTGAAAAAGGAAATATCTTCAGTTAAAAACTCGAAGGAAGCTTTCTGAGAAACTGCTTTGTGTTCTGTTAATTCATCTCACATAGTTACAGCTTTCCCCTCAAGAAGCCTTTCACTACGACTGTTCTTGTGCAATTTGCAAATTGATATTTGGGAGCCGAAAGACGGCTACGGTGAAAAAGGAAATATCTTAAGTTAAAATCTGGAAAAAAGCTTTCTGAGAAACTGCTTTGTGTTCTGTTAATTTATCTCAAAGAGATACAGCTTTCCCCTCAAGAAACCTTTCGCTAAGACTGTTCTTGTGCTATTTTCAAGGTGATATTTGGAAGCCAGAAGAGGGCTATGGTGAAATAGAAAATATCTTCAGTTAAAATGTGGAAATAAGCTTTCTAAGAAACTGTTTGTGTTCTGTGAATTCATCTCACAAAGTTACAGATTTCCCCTCAAAAAGCCTTTCACTAAGACGGCTCTTGTGGAATTTTCAAAGTGATATTTGGAAGCCCATAGAAGGCTATGGTGAAAACGGAAATATCCTAAGATAAAAACTGAAAAGAAGCTTTCTGAGAAACTGCTTTGTGTTCTGTTAATTCACCTCACAGAGTTACATCTTTCCCCTCAAGAAGCCTTTCTCTAAGACTGTTCTTGTGGAATTTGCATAGTGATATTTGGAAGGCGATAGAGGGCTATGGTGAAAGAAGAAATATCTTCTGTTAAAAACTGGAAAGAAGCTTTCTGAGAAACTGCTTTGTGTTCTGTTAATTTATCTTATAGAGATAAACTTTCCCCTCAAGAAGCCTTTCTGTAAGGCTCTTCTTGTGTAATTTGCAAAGTGATATTTGGAAGCCCATAGAGGGCTATGGTGAAAAAGGAAATATCTTCAGTTACAAACTGGAAAGAAGATTTCTGAAAAACTGCTTTGTGATCTGTTAATTCATCTCACAGTGTTACAGCTTTCCCTCAAGACGCCTTTCGCGAAGACTGTTCTTGTGGAATTTGCAAACTGATAATTGGACGACCATAGAGGGCTATGGTGACAAAGAAAATATCCTCAGTTAAAAACTGGAAAGAAGCTTTCTGAGAAACTGCTTTGAGTTCTGTTAATTCACATCACGGAGATACAGCTTTCCCCTCAAGAAGCCTTTCGCTAAGACACTTCTTGTGGAATTTGCAAAGTGATATTTGGAAGCCATTAGAGGGCTATAGTGAAAAAGGAAATATCCTCAGTTAAAAAGTTGAAAGGAGATTTCTGAGAAACTGCTTTGTGTTTTGTTAATTCATCTCATAGAGTTACTGCTTTCCGCTCAAGAAGCCTTTCGCTAAGACTGTTCCTCTGGAATATGCAAAGTGCTATTTTGGAGCCCATAGGGGGCTACGGTGAAAAGGAAATATCTTCAGTTTACAACTGGAAAGAAGATTTTTGAGAATCTGCTTTGTGTTCTTTAAATTCATCTCACAGAGTAACAGCTTTCCCCTCTAGAAGCCTTTCGTTAAGACTGTTCTTGTGGAATTTGCAATGTGATATATGGAAGCCCATAGAAGGCTATGGTGAAAAAGGAAATATCTTCCGTTAAAACTCTGAAGAAGCATTCTGTGAAACTGCCGTGTGTTCTGTTAATACATCTCACCGAGATACAGCTTTCCCCTCAAGAAGCCTTTCGCAAAGACTGTTCTTGTGTGATTTTCTAAGTGATATTTGGAAACCCATAGAGGCTTAAGGGGAAAAAGGAAATATCTTCGGTTGAAAACTGCAAAGAAGCTTTCTGAGAAACAGCTCTGTGTTCTGTTAATTCATTTCAGAGAGTTACAGCCTTCCGCTCCAGAAGCCTTTCGATAAGACTGCTCTTTTGGAATTTGCAAAGTGATATTTGGAAGCCCTTAGAGGGCTATGGTGAAAAAGGAAATATCTTCCGTTAAAAACTGGAAAGAAGCATTCTGAGATACTGCCGTGTGTTCTGTTAATAAGTCTAACCGAGTTACAGCATTCCCCTCAAGAAGTCTTTCGTTAAGACTGTTCTTGTGTGATTTGCAATGTGATATTTGGAAGCCCATAGAGGGCTACGGTGAAAAAGGAAATATCTTCAGTTAAAAACTGGAAAGAAGCTTTCTGAGGAACTGCTTTGTGTTCTCTTATTTCGTATCCCAGAGATACAAATTTTCCCTCAAGAAGCCATTCGCTAAGACTGTTCTTGTGCAATTTGCAAAGTGATATTTGGAGCCCATAGACGGCTTCGGTGAAAAAGGAAATATCTTCAGTGAAAAACTGGAAAGAAGATTTCTGAGAAACTGCTTTGTGTTCTGATAATTCATCTCACAGAATTACAGCTTTCCCTTCAAGAAGCCTTTCGATAAGACTGGTCTTGTGGGATTTGCAAAGTGATATTTGGAAGCCCAAATAGGACTATGGTGAAAAAGGAAATTTCTTCAGTTAAAAACTGGAAAGAACTTTCTCAGAAACTGCTTTGTGTTCTGTTAATTTAACTCACTAAGTTACAGCTTTCCCCTCCAGAAGCCTTTCCCTAAGACTGTTCTTCTGGAATTTGCAAAGTGATATTTGTAAGCCCTTAGAGGGCTATGGTGAAAAAGGAAATATCCTCCGTTAAAAACGGGAAAGAAGCTTTCTGAGACACTGCTTTGTTTTCTGTTAATTCATCTAACAGAGTTACAGCTTTCCCTTCAAGAATCCTTTTGCTAAGGCTGTTCTTGTGGAATTTACAAAATGATATTTGTAAGCCCTTAGAGGGCTATGTTGGAAAAGGAAATATCTTCCGTTAAAAACGTGAAAGAAGCTTTCTGAGAAACTGCTTTGTTTTCTGTTAATTCATCTAACAGAGTTACAGATTTCCCTTCACGAAGCCTTTCACTAAGGCTGTTCTTGGGGTATTTACAAAGTGATATTTGGAGCCCATAGAGGGCTATGGTGAAAAAGGAAATATCTTCAGTTAAAAAGTAGGAAGAAGCAGTCTGAGAAACTGCTTTGTTCTGTGTTAATTCATCTCACAGAGTTACAGCATTCCCCTGAAGAAGCCTTTTGCTAAGCCTGTTCTTTTGGAATTGGCAAGGTGATATTTGGAAGCCCATAGAGGGCTATGGTGAAAAAGGAATAACTTCAGTTAAAAACTGGAAAGAAGCTGTCTGAGAAACTGCTTTGTGTTCTGTTAATTCATCTCACAGAGTTACAGCTTTCCCCTCAAGAAGCCTTTCGGTAAGACTGTTCTTGTGGAATTTGCAAAGTGATATTTGGAAGCCCATAGAGGGCTATGGTGAAAAAGGAAATATCTTCCGTTAAAAACTGGAAAGAAGCTTTCTTTGAAACTACATTGTGTTCTGTTAATTCATCTCACAGAGTTACAGATTTCCCCTCAAAAAGCCTTTCGCTAAGACTGTTCTTGTGGAATTTGCAAAGAGATATTTGGAAGCCCATAGAGGGCTATGGTGAAAAAGGAAATATCTTCCGTTAAAAACTGGAAAGAAACTTTCTGAGAAACTGCTTTGTGTTCTGTTAATTCATCTCTCTGAGTTACTGCTTTCCCCTCAAGAAGCGTTTCGCTAAGACTCTTCTTGTGAGATTTGCAAAGTGATATTTGGAAGCCCATAGAGGGCTACGGTGAAAATGGAAATATCCTAAGTTAAAAACTGGAAAGAAACTGTCTGAGAAACTGCTTTGTGTTCTGTTAATTCATGTCACAGAGTTACAGCTTTCCTTTCAAGAAGCCTTTCGCTAAGGCTGTTCTTGGGGAATTGGCAAAGTGATATTTGGAAGCCCATATAGGGCTATGGAGAAAATGGAAATATCTTCAGTTAAAAACTGGAAAGAAGCTTTCTGAGAGACTGCTTTGTGTTCTGTTAATTCATCTCACAGAGTTACAGCATTCCCCTCAAGAAGCCTTTCGCTAAGACTGTTCTTGTGGAATTTGCAAAGTGATATTTGGAAGACCATAGAGGGCTATATGGAAAAAGGAATTATCTTCAGTTAAAAACTGGAAAGAAGCTGTCTGAGAAACTGCTTTGTGTTCTGTTAATTCATCTCACAGAGTTACAGCTTTCCCCTCAAGAAGCCTTTCGGTAAGACTGTTCTTGTGGAATTTGCAAAGTGATATTTGGAAGCCCATAGAGGGCTATGGTGAAAAAGGAAATATCTTCCGTTAAAAACTGGAAAGAAGCTTTCTTTGAAACTACATTGTGTTCTGTTAATTCATCTCACAGAGTTACAGATTTCCCCTCAAAAAGCCTTTCGCTAAGACTGTTCTTGTGGAATTTGCAAAGAGATATTTGGAAGCCCATAGAGGGCTATGGTGAAAAAGGAAATATCTTCCGTTAAAAACTGGAAAGAAACTTTCTGAGAAAGTGCTTTGTGTTCTGTTAATTCATCTCTCTGAGTTACTGCTTTCTCCTCAAGAAGCGTTTCGCTAAGACTCTTCTTGTGAAATTTGCAAAGTGATATTTGGAAGCCCATAGAGGGCTACGGTGAAAAAGGAAATATCCTAAGTTAAAAACTGGAAAGAAGCTGTCTGAGAAACTGCTTTCTGTTCTGTTAATTCATGTCACAGGGTTACAGCTTTCCCTTCAAGAAGCCTTTCGCTAAGGCTGTTCTTGGGGAATTGGCAAAGTGATATTTGGAAGCCCATAGAGGGCTATGGAGATAATGGAAATATCTTCAGTTAAAAACTGGAAAGAAGCTTTCTGAGAGACTGCTTTGTGTTCTGTTAATTCATCTCACAGAGTTACAGCATTCCCCTCAAGAAGCCTTTCGGTAAGACTGTTCTTGTGGAATTTGCAAAGTGATATTTGGAAGCCCATAGAGGGCTATGGTGAAAAAGGAAATATCTTCCGTTAAAAACTGGAAAGAAGCTTTCTTTGAAACTACATTGTGTTCTGTTAATTCATCTCACAGAGTTACAGATTTCCCCTCAAAAAGCCTTTCGCTAAGACTGTTCTTGTGGAATTTGCAAAGAGATATTTGGAAGCCCATAGAGGGCTATGGTGAAAAAGGAAATATCTTCCGTTAAAAACTGGAAAGAAACTTTCTGAGAAACTGCTTTGTGTTCTGTTAATTCATCTCTCTGAGTTACTGCTTTCCCCTCAAGAAGCGTTTCGCTAAGACTCTTCTTGTGAGATTTGCAAAGTGATATTTGGAAGCCCATAGAGGGCTATGGTGAAAAAGGAAATATCCTAAGTTAAAAACTGGAAAGAAGCTGTCTGAGAAACTGCTTTGTGTTCTGTTAATTCATGTCACAGAGTTACAGCTTTCCCTTCAAGAAGCCTTTCGCTAAGGCTGTTCTTGGGGAATTGGCAAAGTGATATTTGGAAGCCCATATAGGGCTATGGAGAGAATGGAAATATCTTCAGTTAAAAACTGGAAAGAAGCTTTCTGAGAGACTGCTTTGTGTTCTGTTAATTCATCTCACAGAGTTACAGCATTCCCCTCAAGAAGCCTTTCGCTAAGACTGTTCTTGTGGAATTTGCAAAGTGATATTTGGAAGACCATAGAGGGCTATATGGAAAAAGGAATTATCTTCAGTTAAAAACTGGAAAGAAGCTGTCTGAGAAACTGCTTTGTGTTCTGTTAATTCATCTCACAGAGTTACAGCTTTCCCTTCAACAATCCTTTTGCTAAGTCTGTTCTTGTGGAATTTGCAAAGTGATATTTGGAAGCCATTGGCGGCTACGGAGAAAAAGGAAATATCTTCAGTTAAAAACTCGAAGGAAGCTTTCTGAGAAACTGCTTTCTGTTCTGTTAATTCACCTCACAGAGTTACTGCTTTCCCTTCAAGAAGCCTTTCACTAAGGCTGTTATTATGGAATTTGCAAAGTGATATTTGTAAGTCCTTAGAGGGCGATGATGAAAAAGGAAATATCTTCGGTTAAAAACCGGAAAGAAGCTTTCTAGAAATTGCTTTGTGTTCTCTTAATTCATCTCACTGAATGGCAGCATTCCCCTCAAGAAGCCTTTCGCTAAGACTGTTCTTGTGGAATTTGCAAAGTGATATTCAGAAGCCCATAGAGGGCTATGGTGAAAAAGAAAATATCTTCCGTTAAAAACAGGAAAGATTTTTTCTGAGTCACAGCTTTCCCTTCAAGAAGCCTTTTGCTAAGGCTGTTCTTGTGGAATTTGCAAAGTGATAATTGGAAGCCCATAGAGGGCTATGTTGAAAAAGGAAATATCTTCCGTTAAAACCTGGAAAGAAGCTTTCTGAGAAACTGCTTTGTGTTCTCTTAATTCATCTCACAAATTTACAGCTATCCAATCAAGAAGCCTTTCGCTAAGACTGTTCTTGTGGAATTTGCAAAGTTATATTTGGAAGCCCATAGAGGGCTACGGTGAAAAAGGAAATATCTTCCGTTAAAAACGGGAAAGAAGCTTTCTGAGAAACTACTTTGTGTTCTGTTAATTCATGTCGCCGAGTTACAGCTTTGCCCTCAACAAGCCTTTTGCTAAGACTGTTTTTGTGGAATTGGCAAAGTGATATTTGGAAGCCCTTAGATGGCTATGGTGTAAAAGGAAATATCTTCCGTTAAAAATTGGAAAGAAACTTTCTGAGAAACTGTTTCGTGTTCTGTTAATTCATCTCACAGAGTTACTGCTTTCCCCTCATGAAGCCTTTCGCTAAGACTGTTCTTGTGGGATTTGCAAAGTGATATTCGGAAGCCCATAGAGGGCGATGGTGAAAATGGAATTATCTTCCGTTAAAAACTGGGAAGAAGCTTTCTGAGAAACTGCTTTGTGTTCTTTAATTCATCTCACAGAGTTACAGCTTTCCCCTCCAGAAGCCTTTCGATAAGACTGTTCTTGTGTAATTTGCAAAGTGATATTTGGAAGCCCATAGAGGGCTATGGTGAAAAAGGGAATATCTTCAGTTAAAAACTGGAAAGTAGCTTTCAGAGAAACAGCGTTGTTTTCCGTTAATTCATCAGACAGTGTTACAGCTCTCCCCTCAAGAAGCCTTTCGCTAAGACTGTTCTTCTGTAATTTGCAAAGTGATATTTGGAAGCCCATAGAGGGCTATGGTGAAAAGGAAATATCTTCCGTTAAAAACGGGAAAGAGGCTTTCTGAGAAACTGCTCTGTGTTCTGTTAATTCGTCTCACACAGTTACAGCTTTCCCACCAAGAAGCCTTTCCCTAAGACAGTTCTTTTGGAATGTGCAATGTGTTATTTGGCAGTCCATGCAGGGCTATGGTGAAAAATGAAATATCTTCAGTTAAAAACTGGAAGGAAGCTTTCTGAGAAACTGCTTTGTGTTCTGTTAATTCATCTCACAGAGTTACAGCTTTCCCCTCAAGAAGCCTCTCCCTAAGACTGTTCTTGTGGAATTTTCAAAGTGATATTTGAAAGCCCTTAGAGGGCTATGGTGAAAAAGGAAATATCCTACATAAAACCTGAAAAGAAGCTTTCTGAGAAACTGCTTTGTGTTCTGTTAATTCATCTCACAGAGTTACAGCTTTCACCTAAAGAAGCCATTCAATAAGACTGTTCTTGTGGAATTTGCAAAGTGATATTTGGAAGCCCATAGAGGGCTATGGTGAAAAAGGAAATATCCTACAATAAAAACCGAAAAGAAGCTTTTTGAGAAACTACATTGTGTTCTATTAATTCATCGCACGGAGTTGTAGCATTCCCCTCAAGAAGCCGATCACTAAGATTGTTCTTGTGGAATTTGCAAGGTGATATCTAGAAGCCCATAGAGGGCTTTGGTGAGAAAGGAAATATCTTCCGTTAAAAACTGGAAAGCGACTTTCTGAGAAACTGCTTTGTGTTCTGTTAATTCATCTCACAGAGTTACAGCTTTCACCTAAAGAAGCCATTCAATAAGACTGTTCTTGTGGAATTTGCAAAGTGATATTTGGAAGCATATAGAGGGCTATGGTGAAAAAGGAAATATCCTACAATAAAAACCAAAAGAAGCTTTCTGAGAAACTGCATTGTGTTCTATTAATCATCGCACGGAGTTGTAGCATTCCCCTTAAGAAGCCGATCACTAAGATTGTTCTTGTGGAATTTGCAAGGTGATATCTAGAAGCCCATAGAGGGCTTTGGTGAGAAAGGAAATATCTTCCGTTAAAAACTGGAAAGAGACTTTCTGAGAAACTGCTTTGTGTTCTGTTAATTCATCTCACAGAGTTACAGCTTTCCCCTCAAGAAGGCTTTCGGTAAGACTGTTCTTGTGGAATTTGCAAAGTGATATTTGGAAGCCCAAAGAGGTCTACCGTGAAAAGGAAAATATCTTCCGTTAAAAACTGGAAAAAAGCTTTCTGAGAAACTGCTTTGTGTTCTGTTAATTCATTTCACAGAGTTACAGCTTTCCCCTCCAAAAGCCTTTCGACAAGACTGCTCTTGTGGAATTTTCAGAGTGATATTTGGAAGCCCTTAGAGGGCTATGGTGAAAAAGGAAATATCTTCAGTTAAAAACTCGAAGGAAGCTTTCTGAGAAACTGCTTTGTGTTCTGTTAATTCATCTCACATAGTTACAGCTTTCCCCTCAAGAAGCCTTTCACTACGACTGTTCTTGTGCAATTTGCAAATTGATATTTGGGAGCCGAAAGAGGGCTACGGTGAAAAAGGAAATATCTTAAGTTAAAATCTGGAAAAAAGCTTTCTGAGAAACTGCTTTGTGTTCTGTTAATTTATCTCAAAGAGATACAGCTTTCCCCTCAAGAAACCTTTCGCTAAGACTGTTCTTGTGCTATTTTCAAGGTGATATTTGGAAGCCAGAAGAGGGCTATGGTGAAATAGAAAATATCTTCAGTTAAAATGTGGAAATAAGCTTTCTAAGAAACTGTTTGTGTTCTGTGAATTCATCTCACAAAGTTACAGATTTCCCCTCAAAAAGCCTTTCACTAAGACGGCTCTTGTGGAATTTTCAAAGTGATATTTGGAAGCCCATAGAAGGCTATGGTGAAAACGGAAATATCCTAAGATAAAAACTGAAAAGAAGCTTTCTGAGAAACTGCTTTGTGTTCTGTTAATTCACCTCACAGAGTTACATCTTTCCCCTCAAGAAGCCTTTCTCTAAGACTGTTCTTGTGGAATTTGCATAGTGATATTTGGAAGGCGATAGAGGGCTATGGTGAAAGAAGAAATATCTTCTGTTAAAAACTGGAAAGAAGCTTTCTGAGAAACTGCTTTGTGTTCTGTTAATTTATCTTATAGAGATAAACTTTCCCCTCAAGAAGCCTTTCTGTAAGGCTCTTCTTGTGTAATTTGCAAAGTGATATTTGGAAGCCCATAGAGGGCTATGGTGAAAAAGGAAATATCTTCAGTTACAAACTGGAAAGAAGATTTCTGAAAAACTGCTTTCTGATCTGTTAATTCATCTCACAGTGTTACAGCTTTCCCTCAAGACGCCTTTCGCGAAGACTGTTCTTGTGGAATTTGCAAACTGATAATTGGACGACCATAGAGGGCTATGGTGACAAAGAAAATATCCTCAGTTAAAAACTGGAAAGAAGCTTTCTGAGAAACTGCTTTGAGTTCTGTTAATTCACATCACGGAGATACAGCTTTCCCCTCAAGAAGCCTTTCGCTAAGACACTTCTTGTGGAATTTGCAAAGTGATATTTGGAAGCCATTAGAGGGCTATAGTGAAAAAGGAAATATCCTCAGTTAAAAAGTTGAAAGGAGATTTCTGAGAAACTGCTTTGTGTTTTGTTAATTCATCTCATAGAGTTACTGCTTTCCGCTCAAGAAGCCTTTCGCTAAGACTGTTCCTCTGGAATATGCAAAGTGCTATTTTGGAGCCCATAGGGGGCTACGGTGAAAAGGAAATATCTTCAGTTTTAAACTGGAAAGAAGATTTTTGAGAATCTGCTTTGTGTTCTTTAAATTCATCTCACAGAGTAACAGCTTTCCCCTCTAGAAGCCTTTCGTTAAGACTGTTCTTGTGGAATTTGCAATGTGATATATGGAAGCCCATAGAAGGCTATGGTGAAAAAGGAAATATCTTCCGTTAAAACTCTGAAGAAGCATTCTGTGAAACTGCCGTGTGTTCTGTTAATACATCTCACCGAGATACAGCTTTCCCCTCAAGAAGCCTTTCGCAAAGACTGTTCTTGTGTGATTTTCTAAGTGATATTTGGAAACCCATAGAGGCTTAAGGGGAAAAAGGAAATATCTTCGGTTGAAAACTGCAAAGAAGCTTTCTGAGAAACAGCTCTGTGTTCTGTTAATTCATTTCAGAGAGTTACAGCCTTCCGCTCCAGAAGCCTTTCGATAAGACTGCTCTTTTGGAATTTGCAAAGTGATATTTGGAAGCCCTTAGAGGGCTATGGTGAAAAAGGAAATATCTTCCGTTAAAAACTGGAAAGAAGCATTCTGAGATACTGCCGTGTGTTCTGTTAATAAGTCTAACCGAGTTACAGCATTCCCCTCAAGAAGTCTTTCGTTAAGACTGTTCTTGTGTGATTTGCAATGTGATATTTGGAAGCCCATAGAGGGCTACGGTGAAAAAGGAAATATCTTCAGTTAAAAACTGGAAAGAAGCTTTCTGAGAAACTGCTTTGAGTTCTGTTAATTCATCTCACAGAGTTAAAACTTTCCCCTCCAGAAGCCTTTCGCTAAGACTGTTCTTGTGGAATTTGCAAAATGATGTTTGGAAGCCCAAAGAGAGCTATGGTGAAAAAGAAAATATCCTAAGATAAAAACTGAAAAGAAGCTTTCTGAGGAACTGCTTTGTGTTCTCTTATTTCGTATCCCAGAGTTACAAATTTTCCCTCAAGAAGCCATTCGCTAAGACTGTTCTTGTGCAATTTGCAAAGTGATATTTGGAGCCCATAGAGGGCCATGATGAAAAAGGAAATATCTTCAGTTAAAAACTGGAAAGAAACTTTCGGAGAAACTGCTTTGTGTTCTGGTAATTCATCTCACAGGGTTACAGATTTCTTCTCAAGAAGCTTTTCGGTAAGTCTGTTATGTGGAATTTGCAAAGTGATATTTGGAAGCCCATAGTGGGCTACGGAGAAAAAGGAAATATCATCCGTTAAAAACTGGGAAGAAGATTTCTAAGACACTGCTTTGTGTTCTGTTAATTTATCTAACAGACTTACAGCATTCCCCTACAGAAGTCATTCGCTAAGATTGTTTTTGTGGAATTTGCAAAGTGATATTTGGAAGCCCCTAGAGGGCTTCGGTGAAAAAGGAAATATCTTCAGTTAAAAACTGGAAAGAAGATTTCTGAGAAACTGCTTTTTTTTCTGATAATTCGTCTCACAGAATTACAGCTTTCCCTTCAAGAAGCCTTTCGATAAGACTGGTCTTGTGGGATTTGCAAAGTGATATTTGGAAGCCCAAATAGGACTATGGTGAAAAAGGAAATTTCTTCAGTTAAAAACTGGAAAGAACTTTCTCAGAAACTGCTTTGTGTTCTGTTAATTTAACTCACTGAGTTACAGCTTTCCCCTCCAGAAGCCTTTCCCTAAGACTGTTCTTCTGGAATTTGCAAAGTGATATTTGTAAGCCCTTAGAGGGCTATGGTGAAAAAGGAAATATCTTCCGTTAAAAACGGGAAAGAAGCTTTCTGAGACACTGCTTTGTTTTCTGTTAATTCATCTAACAGAGTTACAGATTTCCCTTCACGAAGCCTTTCACTAAGGCTGTTCTTGGGGTATTTACAAAGTGATATTTGGAGCCCATAGAGGGCTATGGTGAAAAAGGAAATATCTTCAGTTAAAAACTAGAAAGAAGCAGTCTGAGAAACTGCTTTGTTCTGTGTTAATTCATCTCACAGAGTTACAGCATTCCCCTGAAGAAGCCTTTTGCTATGCCTGTTCTTTTGGAATTGGCAAGGTGATATTTGGAAGCCCATAGAGGGCTATGGTGAAAAAGGAATATCTTCAGTTAAAAACTGGAAAGAAGCTGTCTGAGAAACTGCTTTGTGTTCTGTTAATTCATCTCACAGAGTTACAGCTTTCCCCTCAAGAAGCCTTTCGGTAAGACTGTTCTTGTGGAATTTGCAAAGTGATATTTGGAAGCCCATAGAGGGCTATGGTGAAAAAGGAAATATCTTCCGTTAAAAACTGGAAAGAAGCTTTCTTTGAAACTACATTGTGTTCTGTTAATTCATCTCACAGAGTTACAGATTTCCCCTCAAAAAGCCTTTCGCTAAGACTGTTCCTGTGGAATTTGCAAAGAGATATTTGGAAGCCCATAGAGGGCTATGGTGAAAAAGGAAATATCTTCCGTTAAAAACTGGAAAGAAACTTTCTGAGAAACTGCTTTGTGTTCTGTTAATTCATCTCTCTGAGTTACTGCTTTCCCCTCAAGAAGCGTTTCGCTAAGACTCTTCTTGTGAAATTTGCAAAGTGATATTTGGAAGCCCATAGAGGGCTACGGTGAAAAAGGAAATATCCTAAGTTAAAAACTGGAAAGAAGCTGTCTGAGAAACTGCTTTGTGTTCTGTTAATTCATGTCACAGAGTTACAGCTTTCCCTTCAAGAAGCCTTTCGCTAAGGCTGTTCTTGGGGAATTGGCAAAGTGATATTTGGAAGCCCATAGAGGGCTATGGAGAGCATGGAAATATCTTCAGTTAAAAACTGGAAAGAAGGTTTCTGAGAGACTGCTTTGTGTTCTGTTAATTCATGTCACAGAATTACAGCATTCCCCTCAAGAAGCCTTTCGCTAAGACTGTTCTTGTGGAATTTGCAAAGGGATATTTCGAAACCCATAGAGGGCTATTTTGAAAAAGGCAATATCTTCCTTTAATAACTGGAAAGAAGCTTTCTGAGAAACTGCTTTGTGTTCGGTTAATTCAACTCACAGAGTTACAGCTTTTCCTTCATGAGGCCTTTCGCTAAGGCTGTTCTTGTGGAATTTGCAAAGTGATATTTGGAAGACCATAGAGGGCTATATGGAAAAAGGAATTATCTTCAGTTAAAAACTGGAAAGAAGCTGTCTGAGAAACTGCTTTGTGTTCTGTTAATTCATCTCACAGAGTTACAGCTTTCCCTTCAACAATCCTTTTGCTAAGTCTGTTCTTGTGGAATTTGCAAAGTGATATTTGGAAGCCATTGGCGGCTACGGAGAAAAAGGAAATATCTTCAGTTAAAAACTCGAAGGAAGCTTTCTGAGAAACTGCTTTCTGTTCTGTTAATTCACCTCACAGAGTTACTGCTTTCCCTTCAAGAAGCCTTTCACTAAGGCTGTTATTATGGAATTTGCAAAGTGATATTTGTAAGTCCTTAGAGGGCGATGATGAAAAAGGAAATATCTTCCGTTAAAAACCGGAAAGAAGCTTTCTAGAAATTGCTTTGTGTTCTCTTTATTCATCTCACTGAATTGCAGCATTCCCCTCAAGAAGCCTTTCGCTAAGACTGTTCTTGTGGAATTTGCAAAGTGATATTCAGAAGCCCATAGAGGGCTATGGTGAAAAAGAAAATATCTTCCGTTAAAAACAGGAAAGATTTTTTCTGAGTTACAGCTTTCCCTTCAAGAAGCCTTTTGCTAAGGCTGTTCTTGTGGAAATTGCAAAGTGATAATTGGAAGCCCATAGAGGGCTATGTTGAAAAAGGAAATATCTTCCGTTAAAACCTGGAAAGAAGCTTTCTGAGAAACTGCTTTGTGTTCTCTTAATTCATCTCACAAATTTACAGCTATCCCCTCAAGAAGCCTTTCGCTAAGACTGTTCTTGTGGAATTTGCAAAGTTATATTTGGAAGCCCATAGAGGGCTACGGTGAAAAAGGAAATATCTTCCGTTAAAAACGGGAAAGAAGCTTTCTGAGAAACTACTTTGTGTTCTGTTAATTCATGTCGCCGAGTTACAGCTTTCCCCTCAACAAGCCTTTTGCTAAGACTGTTTTTGTGGAATTGGCAAAGTGATATTTGGAAGCCCTTAGATGGCTATGGTGTAAAAGGAAGTATCTTCCGTTAAAAATTGGAAAGAAACTTTCTGAGAAACTGTTTCGTGTTTTGTTAATTCATCTCACAGAGTTACTGCTTTCCCCTCATGAAGCCTTTCGCTAAGACTGTTCTTGTGGAATTTGCAAAGTGATATTTGGAAGCCCATAGAGGGCGATGGTGAAAATGGAATTATCTTCCGTTAAAAACTGGGAAGAAGCTTTCTGAGAAACTGCTTTGTGTTCTTTAATTCATCTCACAGAGTTACAGCTTTCCCCTCCAGAAGCCTTTCGATAAGACTGTTCTTGTGTAATTTGCAAAGTGATATTTGGAAGCCCATAGAGGGCTATGGTGAAAAAGGGAATATCTTCAGTTAAAAACTGGAAAGTAGCTTTCAGAGAAACAGCGTTGTTTTCCGTTAATTCATCAGACAGTGTTACAGCTCTCCCCTCAAGAAGCCTTTCGCTAAGACTGTTCTTCTGTAATTTGCAAAGTGATATTTGCAAGCCCATAGAGGGCTATGGTGAAAAGGAAATATCTTCCGTTAAAAACGGGAAAGAGGCTTTCTGAGAAACTGCTCTGTGTTCTGTTAATTCGTCTCACACAGTTACAGCTTTCCCACCAAGAAGCCTTTCCCTAAGACAGTTCTTTTGGAATGTGCAATGTGTTATTTGGCAGTCCATGCAGGGCTATGGTGAAAAATGAAATATCTTCAGTTAAAAACTGGAAGGAAGCTTTCTGAGAAACTGCTTTGTGTTCTGTTAATTCATCTCACAGAGTTACAGCTTTCCCCTCAAGAAGCCTCTCCCTAAGACTGTTCTTGTGGAATTTTCAAAGTGATATTTGAAAGCCCTTAGAGGGCTATGGTGAAAAAGGAAATATCCTACAAAAAACCTGAAAAGAAGCTTTCTGAGAAACTGCTTTGTGTTCTGTTAATTCATCTCACAGAGTTACAGCTTTCACCTAAAGAAGCCATTCAATAAGACTGTTCTTGTGGAATTTGCAAAGTGATATTTGGAAGCCCATAGAGGGCTATGGTGAAAAAGGAAATATCCTACAATAAAAACCGAAAAGAAGCTTTCTGAGAAACTGCATTGTGTTCTATTAATTCATCGCACGGAGTTGTAGCATTCCCCTCAAGAAGCCGATCACTAAGATTGTTCTTGTGGAATTTGCAAGGTGATATCTAGAAGCCCATAGAGGGCTTTGGTGAGAAAGGAAATATCTTCCGTTAAGAACTGGAAAGAGACTTTCTGAGAAACTGCTTTGTGTTCTGTTAATTCATCTCACAGAGTTACAGCTTTCACCTAAAGAAGCCATTCAATAAGACTGTTCTTGTGGAATTTGCAAAGTGATATTTGGAAGCATATAGAGGGCTATGGTGAAAAAGGAAATATCCTACAATAAAAACCAAAAGAAGCTTTCTGAGAAACTGCATTGTGTTCTATTAATTCATCGCACGGAGTTGTAGCATTCCCCTCAAGAAGCCGATCACTAAGATTGTTCTTGTGGAATTTGCAAGGTGATATCTAGAAGCCCATAGAGGGCTTTGGTGAGAAAGGAAATATCTTCCGTTAAAAACTGGAAAGAGACTTTCTGAGAAACTGCTTTGTGTTCTGTTAATTCATCTCACAGAGTTACAGCTGTCCCCTCAAGAAGGCTTTCGGTAAGACTGTTCTTGTGGAATTTGCAAAGTGATATTTGGAAGCCCAAAGAGGTCTACCGTGAAAAGGAAAATATCTTCCGTTAAAAACTGGAAAAAAGCTTTCTGAGAAACTGCTTTGTGTTCTGTTAATTCATTTCACAGAGTTACAGCTTTCCCCTCCAAAAGCCTTTCGACAAGACTGCTCTTGTGGAATTTTCAGAGTGATATTTGGAAGCCCTTAGAGGGCTATGGTGAAAAAGGAAATATCTTCAGTTAAAAACTCGAAGGAAGCTTTCTGAGAAACTGCTTTGTGTTCTGATAATTCGTCTCACAGAATTACAGCTTTCCCTTCAAGAAGCCTTTCGATAAGACTGGTCTTGTGGGATTTGCAAAGTGATATTTGGAAGCCCAAATAGGACTATGGTGAAAAAGGAAATTTCTTCAGTTAAAAACTGGAAAGAACTTTCTCAGAAACTGCTTTGTGTTCTGTTAATTTAACTCACTGAGTTACAGCTTTCCCCTCCAGAAGCCTTTCCCTAAGACTGTTCTTCTGGAATTTGCAAAGTGATATTTGTAAGCCCTTAGAGGGCTATGGTGAAAAAGGAAATATCCTCCGTTAAAAACGGGAAAGAAGCTTTCTGAGACACTGCTTTGTTTTCTGTTAATTCATCTAACAGAGTTACAGATTTCCCTTCACGAAGCCTTTCACTAAGGCTGTTCTTGGGGTATTTACAAAGTGATATTTGGAGCCCATAGAGGGCTATGGTGAAAAAGGAAATATCTTCAGTTAAAAACTAGAAAGAAGCAGTCTGAGAAACTGCTTTGTTCTGTGTTAATTCATCTCACAGAGTTACAGCATTCCCCTGAAGAAGCCTTTTGCTATGCCTGTTCTTTTGGAATTGGCAAGGTGATATTTGGAAGCCCATAGAGGGCTATGGTGAAAAAGGAATATCTTCAGTTAAAAACTGGAAAGAAGCTGTCTGAGAAACTGCTTTGTGTTCTGTTAATTCATCTCACAGAGTTACAGCTTTCCCCTCAAGAAGCCTTTCGGTAAGACTGTTCTTGTGGAATTTGCAAAGTGATATTTGGAAGCCCATAGAGGGCTATGGTGAAAAAGGAAATATCTTCCGTTAAAAACTGGAAAGAAGCTTTCTTTGAAACTACATTGTGTTCTGTTAATTCATCTCACAGAGTTACAGATTTCCCCTCAAAAAGCCTTTCGCTAAGACTGTTCCTGTGGAATTTGCAAAGAGATATTTGGAAGCCCATAGAGGGCTATGGTGAAAAAGGAAATATCTTCCGTTAAAAACTGGAAAGAAACTTTCTGAGAAACTGCTTTGTGTTCTGTTAATTCATCTCTCTGAGTTACTGCTTTCCCCTCAAGAAGCGTTTCGCTAAGACTCTTCTTGTGAAATTTGCAAAGTGATATTTGGAAGCCCATAGAGGGCTACGGTGAAAAAGGAAATATCCTAAGTTAAAAACTGGAAAGAAGCTGTCTGAGAAACTGCTTTGTGTTCTGTTAATTCATGTCACAGAGTTACAGCTTTCCCTTCAAGAAGCCTTTCGCTAAGGCTGTTCTTGGGGAATTGGCAAAGTGATATTTGGAAGCCCATAGA
The DNA here is from genome assembly GCF_047675955.1 of Chlorocebus sabaeus. NCBI lineage: Eukaryota > Metazoa > Chordata > Mammalia > Primates > Cercopithecidae > Chlorocebus > Chlorocebus sabaeus. Next base: position 139,272 of record NW_027327507.1, read on the forward strand.
GGGCTATGGAGAGCATGGAAATATCTTCAGTTAAAAACTGGAAAGAAGGTTTCTGAGAGACTGCTTTGTGTTCTGTTAATTCATGTCACAGAATTACAGCATTCCCCTCAAGAAGCCTTTCGCTAAGACTGTTCTTGTGGAATTTGCACAGGGATATTTCGAAACCCATAGAGGGCTATTTTGAAAAAGGCAATATCTTCCTTTAATAACTGGAAAGAAGCTTTCTGAGAAACTGCTTTGTGTTCGGTTAATTCAACTCACAGAGTTACAGCTTTTCCTTCATGAGGCCTTTAGCTAAGGCTGTTCTTGTGGAATTTGCAAAGTGATATTTGGAAGACCATAGAGGGCTATATGGAAAAAGGAATTATCTTCAGTTAAAAACTGGAAAGAAGCTGTCTGAGAAACTGCTTTGTGTTCTGTTAATTCATCTCACAGAGTTACAGCTTTCCCTTCAACAATCCTTTTGCTAAGTCTGTTCTTGTGGAATTTGCAAAGTGATATTTGGAAGCCATTGGCGGCTACGGAGAAAAAGGAAATATCTTCAGTTAAAAACTCGAAGGAAGCTTTCTGAGAAACTGCTTTCTGTTCTGTTAATTCACCTCACAGAGTTACTGCTTTCCCTTCAAGAAGCCTTTCACTAAGGCTGTTATTATGGAATTTGCAAAGTGATATTTGTAAGTCCTTAGAGGGCGATGATGAAAAAGGAAATATCTTCCGTTAAAAACCGGAAAGAAGCTTTCTAGAAATTGCTTTGTGTTCTCTTTATTCATCTCACTGAATTGCAGCATTCCCCTCAAGAAGCCTTTCGCTAAGACTGTTCTTGTGGAATTTGCAAAGTGATATTCAGAAGCCCATAGAGGGCTATGGTGAAAAAGAAAATATCTTCCGTTAAAAACAGGAAAGATTTTTTCTGAGTTACAGCTTTCCCTTCAAGAAGCCTTTTGCTAAGGCTGTTCTTGTGGAATTTGCAAAGTGATAATTGGAAGCCCATAGAGGGCTATGTTGAAAAAGGAAATATCTTCCGTTAAAACCTGGAAAGAAACTTTCTGAGAAACTGCTTTGTGTTCTCTTAATTCATCTCACAAATTTACAGCTATCCCCTCAAGAAGCCTTTCGCTAAGACTGTTCTTGTGGAATTTGCAAAGTTATATTTGGAAGCCCATAGAGGGCTACGGTGAAAAAGGAAATATCTTCCGTTAAAAACGGGAAAGAAGCTTTCTGAGAAACTACTTTGTGTTCTGTTAATTCATGTCGCCGAGTTACAGCTTTCCCCTCAACAAGCCTTTTGCTAAGACTGTTTTTGTGGAATGGGCAAAGTGATATTTGGAAGCCCTTAGATGGCTATGGTGTAAAAGGAAGTATCTTCCGTTAAAAATTGGAAAGAAACTTTCTGAGAAACTGTTTCGTGTTTTGTTAATTCATCTCACAGAGTTACTGCTTTCCCCTCATGAAGCCTTTCGCTAAGACTGTTCTTGTGGAATTTGCAAAGTGATATTTGGAAGCCCATAGAGGGCGATGGTGAAAATGGAATTATCTTCCGTTAAAAACTGGGAAGAAGCTTTCTGAGAAACTGCTTTGTGTTCTTTAATTCATCTCACAGAGTTACAGCTTTCCCCTCCAGAAGCCTTTCGATAAGACTGTTCTTGTGTAATTTGCAAAGTGATATTTGGAAGCCCATAGAGGGCTATGGTGAAAAAGGGAATATCTTCAGTTAAAAACTGGAAAGTAGCTTTCAGAGAAACAGCGTTGTTTTCCGTTAATTCATCAGACAGTGTTACAGCTCTCCCCTCAAGAAGCCTTTCGCTAAGACTGTTCTTCTGTAATTTGCAAAGTGATATTTGCAAGCCCATAGAGGGCTATGGTGAAAAGGAAATATCTTCCGTTAAAAACGGGAAAGAGGCTTTCTGAGAAACTGCTCTGTGTTCTGTTAATTCGTCTCACACAGTTACAGCTTTCCCACCAAGAAGCCTTTCCCTAAGACAGTTCTTTTGGAATGTGCAATGTGTTATTTGGCAGTCCATGCAGGGCTATGGTGAAAAATGAAATATCTTCAGTTAAAAACTGGAAGGAAGCTTTCTGAGAAACTGCTTTGTGTTCTGTTAATTCATCTCACAGAGTTACAGCTTTCCCCTCAAGAAGCCTCTCCCTAAGACTGTTCTTGTGGAATTTTCAAAGTGATATTTGAAAGCCCTTAGAGGGCTATGGTGAAAACGGAAATATCCTACAAAAAACCTGAAAAGAAGCTTTCTGAGAAACTGCTTTGTGTTCTGTTAATTCATCTCACAGAGTTACAGCTTTCACCTAAAGAAGCCATTCAATAAGACTGTTCTTGTGGAATTTGCAAAGTGATATTTGGAAGCCCATAGAGGGCTATGGTGAAAAAGGAAATATCCTACAATAAAAACCGAAAAGAAGCTTTCTGAGAAACTGCATTGTGTTCTATTAATTCATCGCACGGAGTTGTAGCATTCCCCTCAAGAAGCCGATCACTAAGATTGTTCTTGTGGAATTTGCAAGGTGATATCTAGAAGCCCATAGAGGGCTTTGGTGAGAAAGGAAATATCTTCCGTTAAGAACTGGAAAGAGACTTTCTGAGAAACTGCTTTGTGTTCTGTTAATTCATCTCACAGAGTTACAGCTTTCCCCTCAAGAAGGCTTTCGGTAAGACTGTTCTTGTGGAATTTGCAAAGTGATATTTGGAAGCCCAAAGAGGTCTACCGTGAAAAGGAAAATATCTTCCGTTAAAAACTGGAAAAAAGCTTTCTGAGAAACTGCTTTGTGTTCTGTTAATTCATTTCACAGAGTTACAGCTTTCCCCTCCAAAAGCCTTTCGACAAGACTGCTCTTGTGGAATTTTCAGAGTGATATTTGGAAGCCCTTAGAGGGCTATGGTGAAAAAGGAAATATCTTCAGTTAAAAACTCGAAGGAAGCTTTCTGAGAAACTGCTTTGTGTTCTGTTAATTCATCTCACATAGTTACAGCTTTCCCCTCAAGAAGCCTTTCACTACGACTGTTCTTGTGCAATTTGCAAATTGATATTTGGGAGCCGAAAGAGGGCTACGGTGAAAAAGGAAATATCTTAAGTTAAAATCTGGAAAAAAGCTTTCTGAGAAACTGCTTTGTGTTCTGTTAATTTATCTCAAAGAGATACAGCTTTCCCCTCAAGAAACCTTTCGCTAAGACTGTTCTTGTGCTATTTTCAAGGTGATATTTGGAAGCCAGAAGAGGGCTATGGTGAAATAGAAAATATCTTCAGTTAAAATGTGGAAATAAGCTTTCTAAGAAACTGTTTGTGTTCTGTGAATTCATCTCACAAAGTTACAGATTTCCCCTCAAAAAGCCTTTCACTAAGACGGCTCTTGTGGAATTTTCAAAGTGATATTTGGAAGCCCATAGAAGGCTATGGTGAAAACGGAAATATCCTAAGATAAAAACTGAAAAGAAGCTTTCTGAGAAACTGCTTTGTGTTCTGTTAATTCACCTCACAGAGTTACATCTTTCCCCTCAAGAAGCCTTTCTCTAAGACTGTTCTTGTGGAATTTGCATAGTGATATTTGGAAGGCGATAGAGGGCTATGGTGAAAGAAGAAATATCTTCTGTTAAAAACTGGAAAGAAGCTTTCTGAGAAACTGCTTTGTGTTCTGTTAATTTATCTTATAGAGATAAACTTTCCCCTCAAGAAGCCTTTCTGTAAGGCTCTTCTTGTGTAATTTGCAAAGTGATATTTGGAAGCCCATAGAGGGCTATGGTGAAAAAGGAAATATCTTCAGTTACAAACTGGAAAGAAGATTTCTGAAAAACTGCTTTGTGATCTGTTAATTCATCTCACAGTGTTACAGCTTTCCCTCAAGACGCCTTTCGCGAAGACTGTTCTTGTGGAATTTGCAAACTGATAATTGGACGACCATAGAGGGCTATGGTGACAAAGAAAATATCCTCAGTTAAAAACTGGAAAGAAGCTTTCTGAGAAACTGCTTTGAGTTCTGTTAATTCACATCACGGAGATACAGCTTTCCCCTCAAGAAGCCTTTCGCTAAGACACTTCTTGTGGAATTTGCAAAGTGATATTTGGAAGCCATTAGAGGGCTATAGTGAAAAAGGAAATATCCTCAGTTAAAAAGTTGAAAGGAGATTTCTGAGAAACTGCTTTGTGTTTTGTTAATTCATCTCATAGAGTTACTGCTTTCCGCTCAAGAAGCCTTTCGCTAAGACTGTTCCTCTGGAATATGCAAAGTGTTATTTTGGAGCCCATAGGGGGCTACGGTGAAAAGGAAATATCTTCAGTTTAAAACTGGAAAGAAGATTTTTGAGAATCTGCTTTGTGTTCTTTAAATTCATCTCACAGAGTAACAGCTTTCCCCTCTAGAAGCCTTTCGTTAAGACTGTTCTTGTGGAATTTGCAATGTGATATATGGAAGCCCATAGAAGGCTATGGTGAAAAAGGAAATATCTTCCGTTAAAACTCTGAAGAAGCATTCTGTGAAACTGCCGTGTGTTCTGTTAATACATCTCACCGAGATACAGCTTTCCCCTCAAGAAGCCTTTCGCAAAGACTGTTCTTGTGTGATTTTCTAAGTGATATTTGGAAACCCATAGAGGCTTAAGGGGAAAAAGGAAATATCTTCGGTTGAAAACTGCAAAGAAGCTTTCTGAGAAACAGCTCTGTGTTCTGTTAATTCATTTCAGAGAGTTACAGCCTTCCGCTCCAGAAGCCTTTCGATAAGACTGCTCTTTTGGAATTTGCAAAGTGATATTTGGAAGCCCTTAGAGGGCTATGGTGAAAAAGGAAATATCTTCCGTTAAAAACTGGAAAGAAGCATTCTGAGATACTGCCGTGTGTTCTGTTAATAAGTCTAACCGAGTTACAGCATTCCCCTCAAGAAGTCTTTCGTTAAGACTGTTCTTGTGTGATTTGCAATGTGATATTTGGAAGCCCATAGAGGGCTACGGTGAAAAAGGAAATATCTTCAGTTAAAAACTGGAAAGAAGCTTTCTGAGAAACTGCTTTGAGTTCTGTTAATTCATCTCACAGAGTTAAAACTTTCCCCTCCAGAAGCCTTTCGCTAAGACTGTTCTTGTGGAATTTGCAAAATGATGTTTGGAAGCCCAAAGAGAGCTATGGTGAAAAAGAAAATATCCTAAGATAAAAACTGAAAAGAAGCTTTCTGAGGAACTGCTTTGTGTTCTCTTATTTCGTATCCCAGAGTTACAAATTTTCCCTCAAGAAGCCATTCGCTAAGACTGTTCTTGTGCAATTTGCAAAGTGATATTTGGAGCCCATAGAGGGCCATGATGAAAAAGGAAATATCTTCAGTTAAAAACTGGAAAGAAACTTTCGGAGAAACTGCTTTGTGTTCTGGTAATTCATCTCACAGGGTTACAGATTTCTTCTCAAGAAGCTTTTCGGTAAGTCTGTTATGTGGAATTTGCAAAGTGATATTTGGAAGCCCATAGTGGGCTACGGAGAAAAAGGAAAATATCATCCGTTAAAAACTGGGAAGAAGATTTCTAAGACACTGCTTTGTGTTCTGTTAATTTATCTAACAGACTTACAGCATTCCCCTACAGAAGTCATTCGCTAAGATTGTTTTTGTGGAATTTGCAAAGTGATATTTGGAAGCCCCTAGAGGGCTTCGGTGAAAAAGGAAATATCTTCAGTTAAAAACTCGAAAGAAGATTTCTGAGAAACTGCTTTGTGTTCTGATAATTCATCTCACAGAATTACAGCTTTCCCTTCAAGAAGCCTTTCGATAAGACTGGTCTTGTGGGATTTGCAAAGTGATATTTGGAAGCCCAAATAGGACTATGGTGAAAAAGGAAATTTCTTCAGTTAAAAACTGGAAAGAACTTTCTCAGAAACTGCTTTGTGTTCTGTTAATTTAACTCACTGAGTTACAGCTTTCCCCTCCAGAAGCCTTTCCCTAAGACTGTTCTTCTGGAATTTGCAAAGTGATATTTGTAAGCCCTTAGAGGGCTATGGTGAAAAAGGAAATATCCTCCGTTAAAAACGGGAAAGAAGCTTTCTGAGACACTGCTTTGTTTTCTGTTAATTCATCTAACAGAGTTACAGATTTCCCTTCACGAAGCCTTTCACTAAGGCTGTTCTTGGGGTATTTACAAAGTGATATTTGGAGCCCATAGAGGGCTATGGTGAAAAAGGAAATATCTTCAGTTAAAAACTAGAAAGAAGCAGTCTGAGAAACTGCTTTGTTCTGTGTTAATTCACCTCACAGAGTTACAGCATTCCCCTGAAGAAGCCTTTTGCTATGCCTGTTCTTTTGGAATTGGCAAGGTGATATTTGGAAGCCCATAGAGGGCTATGGTGAAAAAGGAATATCTTCAGTTAAAAACTGGAAAGAAGCTGTCTGAGAAACTGCTTTGTGTTCTGTTAATTCATCTCACAGAGTTACAGCTTTCCCCTCAAGAAGCCTTTCGGTAAGACTGTTCTTGTGGAATTTGCAAAGTGATATTTGGAAGCCCATAGAGGGCTATGGTGAAAAAGGAAATATCTTCCGTTAAAAACTGGAAAGAAGCTTTCTTTGAAACTACATTGTGTTCTGTTAATTCATCTCACAGAGTTACAGATTTCCCCTCAAAAAGCCTTTCGCTAAGACTGTTCCTGTGGAATTTGCAAAGAGATATTTGGAAGCCCATAGAGGGCTATGGTGAAAAAGGAAATATCTTCCGTTAAAAACTGGAAAGAAACTTTCTGAGAAACTGCTTTGTGTTCTGTTAATTCATCTCTCTGAGTTACTGCTTTCCCCTCAAGAAGCGTTTCGCTAAGACTCTTCTTGTGAAATTTGCAAAGTGATATTTGGAAGCCCATAGAGGGCTACGGTGAAAAAGGAAATATCCTAAGTTAAAAACTGGAAAGAAGCTGTCTGAGAAACTGCTTTGTGTTCTGTTAATTCATGTCACAGAGTTACAGCTTTCCCTTCAAGAAGCCTTTCGCTAAGGCTGTTCTTGGGGAATTGGCAAAGTGATATTTGGAAGCCCATAGAGGGCTATGGAGAGCATGGAAATATCTTCAGTTAAAAACTGGAAAGAAGGTTTCTGAGAGACTGCTTTGTGTTCTGTTAATTCATGTCACAGAATTACAGCATTCCCCTCAAGAAGCCTTTCGCTAAGACTGTTCTTGTGGAATTTGCAAAGGGATATTTCGAAACCCATAGAGGGCTATTTTGAAAAAGGCAATATCTTCCTTTAATAACTGGAAAGAAGCTTTCTGAGAAACTGCTTTGTGTTCGGTTAATTCAACTCACAGAGTTACAGCTTTTCCTTCATGAGGCCTTTCGCTAAGGCTGTTCTTGTGGAATTTGCAAAGTGATATTTGGAAGACCATAGAGGGCTATATGGAAAAAGGAATTATCTTCAGTTAAAAACTGGAAAGAAGCTGTCTGAGAAACTGCTTTGTGTTCTGTTAATTCATCTCACAGAGTTACAGCTTTCCCTTCAACAATCCTTTTGCTAAGTCTGTTCTTGTGGAATTTGCAAAGTGATATTTGGAAGCCATTGGCGGCTACGGAGAAAAAGGAAATATCTTCAGTTAAAAACTCGAAGGAAGCTTTCTGAGAAACTGCTTTCTGTTCTGTTAATTCACCTCACAGAGTTACTGCTTTCCCTTCAAGAAGCCTTTCACTAAGGCTGTTATTATGGAATTTGCAAAGTGATATTTGTAAGTCCTTAGAGGGCGATGATGAAAAAGGAAATATCTTCCGTTAAAAACCGGAAAGAAGCTTTCTAGAAATTGCTTTGTGTTCTCTTTATTCATCTCACTGAATTGCAGCATTCCCCTCAAGAAGCCTTTCGCTAAGACTGTTCTTGTGGAATTTGCAAAGTGATATTCAGAAGCCCATAGAGGGCTATGGTGAAAAAGAAAGTATCTTCCGTTAAAAACAAGAAAGATTTTTTCTGAGTTACAGCTTTCCCTTCAAGAAGCCTTTTGCTAAGGCTGTTCTTGTGGAATTTGCAAAGTGATAATTGGAAGCCCATAGAGGGCTATGTTGAAAAAGGAAATATCTTCCGTTAAAACCTGGAAAGAAGCTTTCTGAGAAACTGCTTTGTGTTCTCTTAATTCATCTCACAAATTTACAGCTATCCCCTCAAGAAGCCTTTCGCTAAGACTGTTCTTGTGGAATTTGAAAAGTTATATTTGGAAGCCCATAGAGGGCTACGGTGAAAAAGGAAATATCTTCCGTTAAAAACGGGAAAGAAGCTTTCTGAGAAACTACTTTGTGTTCTGTTAATTCATGTCGCCGAGTTACAGCTTTCCCCTCAACAAGCCTTTTGCTAAGACTGTTTTTGTGGAATTGGCAAAGTGATATTTGGAAGCCCTTAGATGGCTATGGTGTAAAAGGAAGTATCTTCCGTTAAAAATTGGAAAGAAACTTTCTGAGAAACTGTTTCGTGTTTTGTTAATTCATCTCACAGAGTTACTGCTTTCCCCTCATGAAGCCTTTCGCTAAGACTGTTCTTGTGGAATTTGCAAAGTGATATTTGGAAGCCCATAGAGGGCGATGGTGAAAATGGAATTATCTTCCGTTAAAAACTGGGAAGAAGCTTTCTGAGAAACTGCTTTGTGTTCTTTAATTCATCTCACAGAGTTACAGCTTTCCCCTCCAGAAGCCTTTCGATAAGACTGTTCTTGTGTAATTTGCAAAGTGATATTTGGAAGCCCATAGAGGGCTATGGTGAAAAAGGGAATATCTTCAGTTAAAAACTGGAAAGTAGCTTTCAGAGAAACAGCGTTGTTTTCCGTTAATTCATCAGACAGTGTTACAGCTCTCCCCTCAAGAAGCCTTTCGCTAAGACTGTTCTTCTGTAATTTGAAAAGTGATATTTGCAAGCCCATAGAGGGCTATGGTGAAAAGGAAATATCTTCCGTTAAAAACGGGAAAGAGGCTTTCTGAGAAACTGCTCTGTGTTCTGTTAATTCGTCTCACACAGTTACAGCTTTCCCACCAAAAAGCCTTTCCCTAAGACAGTTCTTTTGGAATGTGCAATGTGTTATTTGGCAGTCCATGCAGGGCTATGGTGAAAAATGAAATATCTTCAGTTAAAAACTGGAAGGAAGCTTTCTGAGAAACTGCTTTGCGTTCTGTTAATTCATCTCACAGAGTTACAGCTTTCCCCTCAAGAAGCCTCTACCTAAGACTGTTCTTGTGGAATTTTCAAAGTGATATTTGAAAGCCCTTAGAGGGCTATGGTGAAAAAGGAAATATCCTACATAAAACCTGAAAAGAAGCTTTCTGAGAAACTACTTTGTGTTCTGTTAATTCATCTCACAGAGTTACAGCTTTCACCTAAAGAAGCCATTCAATAAGACTGTTCTTGTGGAATTTGCAAAGTGATATTTGGAAGCATATAGAGGGCTATGGTGAAAAAGGAAATATCCTACAATAAAAACCAAAAGAAGCTTTCTGAGAAACTGCATTGTGTTCTATTAATTCATCGCACGGAGTTGTAGCATTCCCCTCAAGAAGCCGATCACTAAGATTGTTCTTGTGGAATTTGCAACGTGATATCTAGAAGCCCATAGAGGGCTTTGGTGAGAAAGGAAATATCTTCCGTTAAAAACTGGAAAGAGACTTTCTGAGAAACTGCTTTGTGTTCTGTTAATTCATCTCACAGAGTTACAGCTTTCCCCTCAAGAAGGCTTTCGGTAAGACTGTTCTTGTGGAATTTGCAAAGTGATATTTGGAAGCCCAAAGAGGTCTACCGTGAAAAGGAAAATATCTTCCGTTAAAAACTGGAAAAAAGCTTTCTGAGAAACTGCTTTGTGTTCTGTTAATTCATTTCACAGAGTTACAGCTTTCCCCTCCAAAAGCCTTTCGACAAGACTGCTCTTGTGGAATTTTCAGAGTGATATTTGGAAGCCCTTAGAGGGCTATGGTGAAAAAGGAAATATCTTCAGTTAAAAACTCGAAGGAAGCTTTCTGAGAAACTGCTTTGTGTTCTGTTAATTCATCTCACATAGTTACAGCTTTCCCCTCAAGAAGCCTTTCACTACGACTGTTCTTGTGCAATTTGCAAATTGATATTTGGGAGCCGAAAGAGGGCTACGGTGAAAAAGGAAATATCTTAAGTTAAAATCTGGAAAAAAGCTTTCTGAGAAACTGCTTTGTGTTCTGTTAATTTATCTCAAAGAGATACAGCTTTCCCCTCAAGAAACCTTTCGCTAAGACTGTTCTTGTGCTATTTTCAAGGTGATATTTGGAAGCCAGAAGAGGGCTATGGTGAAATAGAAAATATCTTCAGTTAAAATGTGGAAATAAGCTTTCTAAGAAACTGTTTGTGTTCTGTGAATTCATCTCACAAAGTTACAGATTTCCCCTCAAAAAGCCTTTCACTAAGACGGCTCTTGTGGAATTTTCAAAGTGATATTTGGAAGCCCATAGAAGGCTATGGTGAAAACGGAAATATCCTAAGATAAAAACTGAAAAGAAGCTTTCTGAGAAACTGCTTTGTGTTCTGTTAATTCACCTCACAGAGTTACATCTTTCCCCTCAAGAAGCCTTTCTGTAAGACTGTTCTTGTGGAATTTGCATAGTGATATTTGGAAGGCGATAGAGGGCTATGGTGAAAGAAGAAATATCTTCTGTTAAAAACTGGAAAGAAGCTTTCTGAGAAACTGCTTTGTGTTCTGTTAATTTATCTTATAGAGATAAACTTTCCCCTCAAGAAGCCTTTCTGTAAGGCTCTTCTTGTGTAATTTGCAAAGTGATATTTGGAAGCCCATAGAGGGCTATGGTGAAAAAGGAAATATCTTCAGTTACAAACTGGAAAGAAGATTTCTGAAAAACTGCTTTGTGATCTGTTAATTCATCTCACAGTGTTACAGCTTTCCCTCAAGACGCCTTTCGCGAAGACTGTTCTTGTGGAATTTGCAAACTGATAATTGGACGACCATAGAGGGCTATGGTGACAAAGAAAATATCCTCAGTTAAAAACTGGAAAGAAGCTTTCTGAGAAACTGCTTTGAGTTCTGTTAATTCACATCACGGAGATACAGCTTTCCCCTCAAGAAGCCTTTCGCTAAGACACTTCTTGTGGAATTTGCAAAGTGATATTTGGAAGCCATTAGAGGGCTATAGTGAAAAAGGAAATATCCTCAGTTAAAAAGTTGAAAGGAGATTTCTGAGAAACTGCTTTGTGTTTTGTTAATTCATCTCATAGAGTTACTGCTTTCCGCTCAAGAAGCCTTTCGCTAAGACTGTTCCTCTGGAATATGCAAAGTGTTATTTTGGAGCCCATAGGGGGCTACGGTGAAAAGGAAATATCTTCAGTTTAAAACTGGAAAGAAGATTTTTGAGAATCTGCTTTGTGTTCTTTAAATTCATCTCACAGAGTAACAGCTTTCCCCTCTAGAAGCCTTTCGTTAAGACTGTTCTTGTGGAATTTGCAATGTGATATATGGAAGCCCATAGAAGGCTATGGTGAAAAAGGAAATATCTTCCGTTAAAACTCTGAAGAAGCATTCTGTGAAACTGCCGTGTGTTCTGTTAATACATCTCACCGAGATACAGCTTTCCCCTCAAGAAGCCTTTCGCAAAGACTGTTCTTGTGTGATTTTCTAAGTGATATTTGGAAACCCATAGAGGCTTAAGGGGAAAAAGGAAATATCTTCGGTTGAAAACTGCAAAGAAGCTTTCTGAGAAACAGCTCTGTGTTCTGTTAATTCATTTCAGAGAGTTACAGCCTTCCGCTCCAGAAGCCTTTCGATAAGACTGCTCTTTTGGAATTTGCAAAGTGATATTTGGAAGCCCTTAGAGGGCTATGGTGAAAAAGGAAATATCTTCCGTTAAAAACTGGAAAGAAGCATTCTGAGATACTGCCGTGTGTTCTGTTAATAAGTCTAACCGAGTTACAGCATTCCCCTCAAGAAGTCTTTCGTTAAGACTGTTCTTGTGTGATTTGCAATGTGATATTTGGAAGCCCATAGAGGGCTACGGTGAAAAAGGAAATATCTTCAGTTAAAAACTGGAAAGAAGCTTTCTGAGAAACTGCTTTGAGTTCTGTTAATTCATCTCACAGAGTTAAAACTTTCCCCTCCAGAAGCCTTTCGCTAAGACTGTTCTTGTGGAATTTGCAAAATGATGTTTGGAAGCCAAAGAGAGCTATGGTGAAAAAGAAAATATCCTAAGATAAAAACTGAAAAGAAGCTTTCTGAGGAACTGCTTTGTGTTCTCTTATTTCGTATCCCAGAGTTACAAATTTTCCCTCAAGAAGCCATTCGCTAAGACTGTTCTTGTGCAATTTGCAAAGTGATATTTGGAGCCCATAGAGGGCCATGATGAAAAAGGAAATATCTTCAGTTAAAAACTGGAAAGAAACTTTCGGAGAAACTGCTTTGTGTTCTGGTAATTCATCTCACAGGGTTACAGACTTCTTCTCAAGAAGCTTTTCGGTAAGTCTGTTATGTGGAATTTGCAAAGTGATATTTGGAAGCCCATAGTGGGCTACGGAGAAAAAGGAAATATCATCTGTTAAAAACTGGGAAGAAGATTTCTAAGACACTGCTTTGTGTTCTGTTAATTTATCTAACAGACTTACAGCATTCCCCTACAGAAGTCATTCGCTAAGATTGTTTTTGTGGAATTTGCAAAGTGATATTTGGAAGCCCCTAGAGGGCTTCGGTGAAAAAGGAAATATCTTCAGTTAAAAACTGGAAAGAAGATTTCTGAGAAACTGCTTTGTGTTCTGATAATTCATCTCACAGAATTACAGCTTTCCCTTCAAGAAGCCTTTCGATAAGACTGGTCTTGTGGGATTTGCAAAGTGATATTTGGAAGCCCAAATAGGACTATGGTGAAAAAGGAAATTTCTTCAGTTAAAAACTGGAAAGAACTTTCTCAGAAACTGCTTTGTGTTCTGTTAATTTAACTCACTGAGTTACAGCTTTCCCCTCCAGAAGCCTTTCCCTAAGACTGTTCTTCTGGAATTTGCAAAGTGATATTTGTAAGCCCTTAGAGGGCTATGGTGAAAAAGGAAATATCCTCCGTTAAAAACGGGAAAGAAGCTTTCTGAGACACTGCTTTGTTTTCTGTTAATTCATCTAACAGAGTTACAGATTTCCCTTCACGAAGCCTTTCACTAAGGCTGTTCTTGGGGTATTTACAAAGTGATATTTGGAGCCCATAGAGGGCTATGGTGAAAAAGGAAATATCTTCAGTTAAAAACTAGAAAGAAGCAGTCTGAGAAACTGCTTTGTTCTGTGTTAATTCATCTCACAGAGTTACAGCATTCCCCTGAAGAAGCCTTTTGCTATGCCTGTTCTTTTGGAATTGGCAAGGTGATATTTGGAAGCCCATAGAGGGCTATGGTGAAAAAGGAATATCTTCAGTTAAAAACTGGAAAGAAGCTGTCTGAGAAACTGCTTTGTGTTCTGTTAATTCATCTCACAGAGTTACAGCTTTCCCCTCAAGAAGCCTTTCGGTAAGACTGTTCTTGTGGAATTTGCAAAGTGATATTTGGAAGCCCATAGAGGGCTATGGTGAAAAAGGAAATATCTTCCGTTAAAAACTGGAAAGAAGCTTTCTTTGAAACTACATTGTGTTCTGTTAATTCATCTCACAGAGTTACAGATTTCCCCTCAAAAAGCCTTTCGCAAAGACTGTTCCTGTGGAATTTGCAAAGAGATATTTGGAAGCCCATAGAGGGCTATGGTGAAAAAGGAAATATCTTCCGTTAAAAACTGGAAAGAAACTTTCTGAGAAACTGCTTTGTGTTCTGTTAATTCATCTCTCTGAGTTACTGCTTTCCCCTCAAGAAGCGTTTCGCTAAGACTCTTCTTGTGAAATTTGCAAAGTGATATTTGGAAGCCCATAGAGGGCTACGGTGAAAAAGGAAATATCCTAAGTTAAAAACTGGAAAGAAGCTGTCTGAGAAACTGCTTTGTGTTCTTTTAATTCATGTCACAGAGTTACAGCTTTCCCTTCAAGAAGCCTTTCGCTAAGGCTGTTCTTGGGGAATTGGCAAAGTGATATTTGGAAGCCCATAGAGGGCTATGGAGAGCATGGAAATATCTTCAGTTAAAAACTGGAAAGAAGCTTTCTGAGAGACTGCTTTGTGTTCTGTTAATTCATGTCACAGAATTACAGCATTCCCCTCAAGAAGCCTTTCGCTAAGACTGTTCTTGTGGAATTTGCAAAGGGATATTTCGAAACCCATAGAGGGCTATTTTGAAAAAGTCAATATCTTCCTTTAATAACTGGAATGAAGCTTTCTGAGAAACTGCTTTGTGTTCGGTTAATTCAACTCACAGAGTTACAGCTTTTCCTTCATGAGGCCTTTCGCTAAGGCTGTTCTTGTGGAATTTGCAAAGTGATATTTGGAAGACCATAGAGGGCTATATGGAAAAAGGAATTATCTTCTGTTAAAAACTGGAAAGAAGCTGTCTGAGAAACTGCTTTGTGTTCTGTTAATTCATCTCACAGAGTTACAGCTTTCCCTTCAACAATCCTTTTGCTAAGTCTGTTCTTGTGGAATTTGCAAAGTGATATTTGGAAGCCATTGGCGGCTACGGAGAAAAAGGAAATATCTTCAGTTAAAAACTCGAAGGAAGCTTTCTGAGAAACTGCTTTCTGTTCTGTTAATTCACCTCACAGAGTTACTGCTTTCCCTTCAAGAAGCCTTTCACTAAGGCTGTTATTATGGAATTTGCAAAGTGATATTTGTAAGTCCTTAGAGGGCGATGATGAAAAAGGAAATATCTTCCGTTAAAAACCGGAAAGAAGCTTTCTAGAAATTGCTTTGTGTTCTCTTTATTCATCTCACTGAATTGCAGCATTCCCCTCAAGAAGCCTTTCGCTAAGACTGTTCTTGTGGAATTTGCAAAGTGATATTCAGAAGCCCATAGAGGGCTATGGTGAAAAAGAAAGTATCTTCCGTTAAAAACAGGAAAGATTTTTTCTGAGTTACAGCTTTCCCTTCAAGAAGCCTTTTGCTAAGGCTGTTCTTGTGGAATTTGCAAAGTGATAATTGGAAGCCCATAGAGGGCTATGTTGAAAAAGGAAATATCTTCCGTTAAAACCTGGAAAGAAGCTTTCTGAGAAACTGCTTTGTGTTCTCTTAATTCATCTCACAAATTTACAGCTATCCCCTCAAGAAGCCTTTCGCTAAGACTGTTCTTGTGGAATTTGCAAAGTTATATTTGGAAGCCCATAGAGGGCTACGGTGAAAAAGGAAATATCTTCCGTTAAAAACGGGAAAGAAGCTTTCTGAGAAACTACTTTGTGTTCTGTTAATTCATGTCGCCGAGTTACAGCTTTCCCCTCAACAAGCCTTTTGCTAAGACTGTTTTTGTGGAATTGGCAAAGTGATATTTGGAAGCCCTTAGATGGCTATGGTGTAAAAGGAAGTATCTTCCGTTAAAAATTGGAAAGAAACTTTCTGAGAAACTGTTTCGTGTTTTGTTAATTCATCTCACAGAGTTACTGCTTTCCCCTCATGAAGCCTTTCGCTAAGACTGTTCTTGTGGAATTTGCAAAGTGATATTTGGAAGCCCATAGAGGGCGATGGTGAAAATGGAATTATCTTCCGTTAAAAATTGGGAAGAAGCTTTCTGAGAAACTGCTTTGTGTTCTTTAATTCATCTCACAGAGTTACAGCTTTCCCCTCCAGAAGCCTTTCGATAAGACTGTTCTTGTGTAATTTGCAAAGTGATATTTGGAAGCCCATAGAGGGCTATGGTGAAAAAGGGAATATCTTCAGTTAAAAACTGGAAAGTAGCTTTCAGAGAAACAGCGTTGTTTTCCGTTAATTCATCAGACAGTGTTACAGCTCTCCCCTCAAGAAGCCTTTCGCTAAGACTGTTCTTCTGTAATTTGCAAAGTGATATTTGCAAGCCCATAGAGGGCTATGGTGAAAAGGAAATATCTTCCGTTAAAAACGGGAAAGAGGCTTTCTGAGAAACTGCTCTGTGTTCTGTTAATTCGTCTCACACAGTTACAGCTTTCCCACCAGGAAGCCTTTCCCTAAGACAGTTCTTTTGGAATGTGCAATGTGTTATTTGGCAGTCCATGCAGGGCTATGGTGAAAAATGAAATATCTTCAGTTAAAAACTGGAAGGAAGCTTTCTGAGAAACTGCTTTGTGTTCTGTTAATTCATCTCACAGAGTTACAGCTTTCCCCTCAAGAAGCCTCTCCCTAAGACTGTTCTTGTGGAATTTTCAAAGTGATATTTGAAAGCCCTTAGAGGGCTATGGTGAAAACGGAAATATCCTACAAAAAACCTGAAAAGAAGCTTTCTGAGAAACTGCTTTGTGTTCTGTTAATTCATCTCACAGAGTTACAGCTTTCACCTAAAGAAGCCATTCAATAAGACTGTTCTTGTGGAATTTGCAAAGTGATATTTGGAAGCCCATAGAGGGCTATGGTGAAAAAGGAAATATCCTACAATAAAAACCGAAAAGAAGCTTTCTGAGAAACTGCATTGTGTTCTATTAATTCATCGCACGGAGTTGTAGCATTCCCCTCAAGAAGCCGATCACTAAGATTGTTCTTGTGGAATTTGCAAGGTGATATCTAGAAGCCCATAGAGGGCTTTGGTGAGAAAGGAAATATCTTCCGTTAAGAACTGGAAAGAGACTTTCTGAGAAACTGCTTTGTGTTCTGTTAATTCATCTCACAGAGTTACAGCTTTCCCCTCAAGAAGGCTTTCGGTAAGACTGTTCTTGTGGAATTTGCAAAGTGATATTTGGAAGCCCAAAGAGGTCTACCGTGAAAAGGAAAATATCTTCCGTTAAAAACTGGAAAAAAGCTTTCTGAGAAACTGCTTTGTGTTCTGTTAATTCATTTCACAGAGTTACAGCTTTCCCCTCCAAAAGCCTTTCGACAAGACTGCTCTTGTGGAATTTTCAGAGTGATATTTGGAAGCCCTTAGAGGGCTATGGTGAAAAAGGAAATATCTTCAGTTAAAAACTCGAAGGAAGCTTTCTGAGAAACTGCTTTGTGTTCTGTTAATTCATCTCACATAGTTACAGCTTTCCCCTCAAGAAGCCTTTCACTACGACTGTTCTTGTGCAATTTGCAAATTGATATTTGGGAGCCGAAAGAGGGCTACGGTGAAAAAGGAAATATCTTAAGTTAAAATCTGGAAAAAAGCTTTCTGAGAAACTGCTTTGTGTTCTGTTAATTTATCTCAAAGAGATACAGCTTTCCCCTCAAGAAACCTTTCGCTAAGACTGTTCTTGTGCTATTTTCAAGGTGATATTTGGAAGCCAGAAGAGGGCTATGGTGAAATAGAAAATATCTTCAGTTAAAATGTGGAAATAAGCTTTCTAAGAAACTGTTTGTGTTCTGTGAATTCATCTCACAAAGTTACAGATTTCCCCTCAAAAAGCCTTTCACTAAGACGGCTCTTGTGGAATTTTCAAAGTGATATTTGGAAGCCCATAGAAGGCTATGGTGAAAACGGAAATATCCTAAGATAAAAACTGAAAAGAAGCTTTCTGAGAAACTGCTTTGTGTTCTGTTAATTCACCTCACAGAGTTACATCTTTCCCCTCAAGAAGCCTTTCTCTAAGACTGTTCTTGTGGAATTTGCATAGTGATATTTGGAAGGCGATAGAGGGCTATGGTGAAAGAAGAAATATCTTCTGTTAAAAACTGGAAAGAAGCTTTCTGAGAAACTGCTTTGTGTTCTGTTAATTTATCTTATAGAGATAAACTTTCCCCTCAAGAAGCCTTTCTGTAAGGCTCTTCTTGTGTAATTTGCAAAGTGATATTTGGAAGCCCATAGAGGGCTATGGTGAAAAAGGAAATATCTTCAGTTACAAACTGGAAAGAAGATTTCTGAAAAACTGCTTTGTGATCTGTTAATTCATCTCACAGTGTTACAGCTTTCCCTCAAGACGCCTTTCGCGAAGACTGTTCTTGTGGAATTTGCAAACTGATAATTGGACGACCATAGAGGGCTATGGTGACAAAGAAAATATCCTCAGTTAAAAACTGGAAAGAAGCTTTCTGAGAAACTGCTTTGAGTTCTGTTAATTCACATCACGGAGATACAGCTTTCCCCTCAAGAAGCCTTTCGCTAAGACACTTCTTGTGGAATTTGCAAAGTGATATTTGGAAGCCATTAGAGGGCTATAGTGAAAAAGGAAATATCCTCAGTTAAAAAGTTGAAAGGAGATTTCTGAGAAACTGCTTTGTGTTTTGTTAATTCATCTCATAGAGTTACTGCTTTCCGCTCAAGAAGCCTTTCGCTAAGACTGTTCCTCTGGAATATGCAAAGTGTTATTTTGGAGCCCATAGGGGGCTACGGTGAAAAGGAAATATCTTCAGTTTAAAACTGGAAAGAAGATTTTTGAGAATCTGCTTTGTGTTCTTTAAATTCATCTCACAGAGTAACAGCTTTCCCTTCTAGAAGCCTTTCGTTAAGACTGTTCTTGTGGAATTTGCAATGTGATATATGGAAGCCCATAGAAGGCTATGGTGAAAAAGGAAATATCTTCCGTTAAAACTCTGAAGAAGCATTCTGTGAAACTGCCGTGTGTTCTGTTAATACATCTCACCGAGATACAGCTTTCCCCTCAAGAAGCCTTTCGCAAAGACTGTTCTTGTGTGATTTTCTAAGTGATATTTGGAAACCCATAGAGGCTTAAGGGGAAAAAGGAAATATCTTCGGTTGAAAACTGCAAAGAAGCTTTCTGAGAAACAGCTCTGTGTTCTGTTAATTCATTTCAGAGAGTTACAGCCTTCCGCTCCAGAAGCCTTTCGATAAGACTGCTCTTTTGGAATTTGCAAAGTGATATTTGGAAGCCCTTAGAGGGCTATGGTGAAAAAGGAAATATCTTCCGTTAAAAACTGGAAAGAAGCATTCTGAGATACTGCCGTGTGTTCTGTTAATAAGTCTAACCGAGTTACAGCATTCCCCTCAAGAAGTCTTTCGTTAAGACTGTTCTTGTGTGATTTGCAATGTGATATTTGGAAGCCCATAGAGGGCTACGGTGAAAAAGGAAATATCTTCAGTTAAAAACTGGAAAGAAGCTTTCTGAGAAACTGCTTTGAGTTCTGTTAATTCATCTCACAGAGTTAAAACTTTCCCCTCCAGAAGCCTTTCGCTAAGACTGTTCTTGTGGAATTTGCAAAATGATGTTTGGAAGCCCAAAGAGAGCTATGGTGAAAAAGAAAATATCCTAAGATAAAAACTGAAAAGAAGCTTTCTGAGGAACTGCTTTGTGTTCTCTTATTTCGTATCCCAGAGTTACAAATTTTCCCTCAAGAAGCCATTCGCTAAGACTGTTCTTGTGCAATTTGCAAAGTGATATTTGGAGCCCATAGAGGGCCATGATGAAAAAGGAAATATCTTCAGTTAAAAACTGGAAAGAAACTTTCGGAGAAACTGCTTTGTGTTCTGGTAATTCATCTCACAGGGTTACAGATTTCTTCTCAAGAAGCTTTTCGGTAAGTCTGTTATGTGGAATTTGCAAAGTGATATTTGGAAGCCCATAGTGGGCTACGGAGAAAAAGGAAAATATCATCCGTTAAAAACTGGGAAGAAGATTTCTAAGACACTGCTTTGTGTTCTGTTAATTTATCTAACAGACTTACAGCATTCCCCTACAGAAGTCATTCGCTAAGATTGTTTTTGTGGAATTTGCAAAGTGATATTTGGAAGCCCCTAGAGGGCTTCGGTGAAAAAGGAAATATCTTCAGTTAAAAACTCGAAAGAAGATTTCTGAGAAACTGCTTTGTGTTCTGATAATTCATCTCACAGAATTACAGCTTTCCCTTCAAGAAGCCTTTCGATAAGACTGGTCTTGTGGGATTTGCAAAGTGATATTTGGAAGCCCAAATAGGACTATGGTGAAAAAGGAAATTTCTTCAGTTAAAAACTGGAAAGAACTTTCTCAGAAACTGCTTTGTGTTCTGTTAATTTAACTCACTGAGTTACAGCTTTCCCCTCCAGAAGCCTTTCCCTAAGACTGTTCTTCTGGAATTTGCAAAGTGATATTTGTAAGCCCTTAGAGGGCTATGGTGAAAAAGGAAATATCCTCCGTTAAAAACGGGAAAGAAGCTTTCTGAGACACTGCTTTGTTTTCTGTTAATTCATCTAACAGAGTTACAGATTTCCCTTCACGAAGCCTTTCACTAAGGCTGTTCTTGGGGTATTTACAAAGTGATATTTGGAGCCCATAGAGGGCTATGGTGAAAAAGGAAATATCTTCAGTTAAAAACTAGAAAGAAGCAGTCTGAGAAACTGCTTTGTTCTGTGTTAATTCACCTCACAGAGTTACAGCATTCCCCTGAAGAAGCCTTTTGCTATGCCTGTTCTTTTGGAATTGGCAAGGTGATATTTGGAAGCCCATAGAGGGCTATGGTGAAAAAGGAATATCTTCAGTTAAAAACTGGAAAGAAGCTGTCTGAGAAACTGCTTTGTGTTCTGTTAATTCATCTCACAGAGTTACAGCTTTCCCCTCAAGAAGCCTTTCGGTAAGACTGTTCTTGTGGAATTTGCAAAGTGATATTTGGAAGCCCATAGAGGGCTATGGTGAAAAAGGAAATATCTTCCGTTAAAAACTGGAAAGAAGCTTTCTTTGAAACTACATTGTGTTCTGTTAATTCATCTCACAGAGTTACAGATTTCCCCTCAAAAAGCCTTTCGCTAAGACTGTTCCTGTGGAATTTGCAAAGAGATATTTGGAAGCCCATAGAGGGCTATGGTGAAAAAGGAAATATCTTCCGTTAAAAACTGGAAAGAAACTTTCTGAGAAACTGCTTTGTGTTCTGTTAATTCATCTCTCTGAGTTACTGCTTTCCCCTCAAGAAGCGTTTCGCTAAGACTCTTCTTGTGAAATTTGCAAAGTGATATTTGGAAGCCCATAGAGGGCTACGGTGAAAAAGGAAATATCCTAAGTTAAAAACTGGAAAGAAGCTGTCTGAGAAACTGCTTTGTGTTCTGTTAATTCATGTCACAGAGTTACAGCTTTCCCTTCAAGAAGCCTTTCGCTAAGGCTGTTCTTGGGGAATTGGCAAAGTGATATTTGGAAGCCCATAGAGGGCTATGGAGAGCATGGAAATATCTTCAGTTAAAAACTGGAAAGAAGGTTTCTGAGAGACTGCTTTGTGTTCTGTTAATTCATGTCACAGAATTACAGCATTCCCCTCAAGAAGCCTTTCGCTAAGACTGTTCTTGTGGAATTTGCAAAGGGATATTTCGAAACCCATAGAGGGCTATTTTGAAAAAGGCAATATCTTCCTTTAATAACTGGAAAGAAGCTTTCTGAGAAACTGCTTTGTGTTCGGTTAATTCAACTCACAGAGTTACAGCTTTTCCTTCATGAGGCCTTTCGCTAAGGCTGTTCTTGTGGAATTTGCAAAGTGATATTTGGAAGACCATAGAGGGCTATATGGAAAAAGGAATTATCTTCAGTTAAAAACTGGAAAGAAGCTGTCTGAGAAACTGCTTTGTGTTCTGTTAATTCATCTCACAGAGTTACAGCTTTCCCTTCAACAATCCTTTTGCTAAGTCTGTTCTTGTGGAATTTGCAAAGTGATATTTGGAAGCCATTGGCGGCTACGGAGAAAAAGGAAATATCTTCAGTTAAAAACTCGAAGGAAGCTTTCTGAGAAACTGCTTTCTGTTCTGTTAATTCACCTCACAGAGTTACTGCTTTCCCTTCAAGAAGCCTTTCACTAAGGCTGTTATTATGGAATTTGCAAAGTGATATTTGTAAGTCCTTAGAGGGCGATGATGAAAAAGGAAATATCTTCCGTTAAAAACCGGAAAGAAGCTTTCTAGAAATTGCTTTGTGTTCTCTTTATTCATCTCACTGAATTGCAGCATTCCCCTCAAGAAGCCTTTCGCTAAGACTGTTCTTGTGGAATTTGCAAAGTGATATTCAGAAGCCCATAGAGGGCTATGGTGAAAAAGAAAGTATCTTCCGTTAAAAACAAGAAAGATTTTTTCTGAGTTACAGCTTTCCCTTCAAGAAGCCTTTTGCTAAGGCTGTTCTTGTGGAATTTGCAAAGTGATAATTGGAAGCCCATAGAGGGCTATGTTGAAAAAGGAAATATCTTCCGTTAAAACCTGGAAAGAAGCTTTCTGAGAAACTGCTTTGTGTTCTCTTAATTCATCTCACAAATTTACAGCTATCCCCTCAAGAAGCCTTTCGCTAAGACTGTTCTTGTGGAATTTGAAAAGTTATATTTGGAAGCCCATAGAGGGCTACGGTGAAAAAGGAAATATCTTCCGTTAAAAACGGGAAAGAAGCTTTCTGAGAAACTACTTTGTGTTCTGTTAATTCATGTCGCCGAGTTACAGCTTTCCCCTCAACAAGCCTTTTGCTAAGACTGTTTTTGTGGAATTGGCAAAGTGATATTTGGAAGCCCTTAGATGGCTATGGTGTAAAAGGAAGTATCTTCCGTTAAAAATTGGAAAGAAACTTTCTGAGAAACTGTTTCGTGTTTTGTTAATTCATCTCACAGAGTTACTGCTTTCCCCTCATGAAGCCTTTCGCTAAGACTGTTCTTGTGGAATTTGCAAAGTGATATTTGGAAGCCCATAGAGGGCGATGGTGAAAATGGAATTATCTTCCGTTAAAAACTGGGAAGAAGCTTTCTGAGAAACTGCTTTGTGTTCTTTAATTCATCTCACAGAGTTACAGCTTTCCCCTCCAGAAGCCTTTCGATAAGACTGTTCTTGTGTAATTTGCAAAGTGATATTTGGAAGCCCATAGAGGGCTATGGTGAAAAAGGGAATATCTTCAGTTAAAAACTGGAAAGTAGCTTTCAGAGAAACAGCGTTGTTTTCCGTTAATTCATCAGACAGTGTTACAGCTCTCCCCTCAAGAAGCCTTTCGCTAAGACTGTTCTTCTGTAATTTGAAAAGTGATATTTGCAAGCCCATAGAGGGCTATGGTGAAAAGGAAATATCTTCCGTTAAAAACGGGAAAGAGGCTTTCTGAGAAACTGCTCTGTGTTCTGTTAATTCGTCTCACACAGTTACAGCTTTCCCACCAAAAAGCCTTTCCCTAAGACAGTTCTTTTGGAATGTGCAATGTGTTATTTGGCAGTCCATGCAGGGCTATGGTGAAAAATGAAATATCTTCAGTTAAAAACTGGAAGGAAGCTTTCTGAGAAACTGCTTTGCGTTCTGTTAATTCATCTCACAGAGTTACAGCTTTCCCCTCAAGAAGCCTCTACCTAAGACTGTTCTTGTGGAATTTTCAAAGTGATATTTGAAAGCCCTTAGAGGGCT
The DNA here is from genome assembly GCF_047675955.1 of Chlorocebus sabaeus. Classification (NCBI taxonomy): domain Eukaryota; kingdom Metazoa; phylum Chordata; class Mammalia; order Primates; family Cercopithecidae; genus Chlorocebus; species Chlorocebus sabaeus. The sequence continues at coordinate 162,476 of NW_027327507.1, forward strand.
ATGGTGAAAAAGGAAATATCCTACATAAAACCTGAAAAGAAGCTTTCTGAGAAACTACTTTGTGTTCTGTTAATTCATCTCACAGAGTTACAGCTTTCACCTAAAGAAGCCATTCAATAAGACTGTTCTTGTGGAATTTGCAAAGTGATATTTGGAAGCATATAGAGGGCTATGGTGAAAAAGGAAATATCCTACAATAAAAACCAAAAGAAGCTTTCTGAGAAACTGCATTGTGTTCTATTAATTCATCGCACGGAGTTGTAGCATTCCCCTCAAGAAGCCGATCACTAAGATTGTTCTTGTGGAATTTGCAACGTGATATCTAGAAGCCCATAGAGGGCTTTGGTGAGAAAGGAAATATCTTCCGTTAAAAACTGGAAAGAGACTTTCTGAGAAACTGCTTTGTGTTCTGTTAATTCATCTCACAGAGTTACAGCTTTCCCCTCAAGAAGGCTTTCGGTAAGACTGTTCTTGTGGAATTTGCAAAGTGATATTTGGAAGCCCAAAGAGGTCTACCGTGAAAAGGAAAATATCTTCCGTTAAAAACTGGAAAAAAGCTTTCTGAGAAACTGCTTTGTGTTCTGTTAATTCATTTCACAGAGTTACAGCTTTCCCCTCCAAAAGCCTTTCGACAAGACTGCTCTTGTGGAATTTTCAGAGTGATATTTGGAAGCCCTTAGAGGGCTATGGTGAAAAAGGAAATATCTTCAGTTAAAAACTCGAAGGAAGCTTTCTGAGAAACTGCTTTGTGTTCTGTTAATTCATCTCACATAGTTACAGCTTTCCCCTCAAGAAGCCTTTCACTACGACTGTTCTTGTGCAATTTGCAAATTGATATTTGGGAGCCGAAAGAGGGCTACGGTGAAAAAGGAAATATCTTAAGTTAAAATCTGGAAAAAAGCTTTCTGAGAAACTGCTTTGTGTTCTGTTAATTTATCTCAAAGAGATACAGCTTTCCCCTCAAGAAACCTTTCGCTAAGACTGTTCTTGTGCTATTTTCAAGGTGATATTTGGAAGCCAGAAGAGGGCTATGGTGAAATAGAAAATATCTTCAGTTAAAATGTGGAAATAAGCTTTCTAAGAAACTGTTTGTGTTCTGTGAATTCATCTCACAAAGTTACAGATTTCCCCTCAAAAAGCCTTTCACTAAGACGGCTCTTGTGGAATTTTCAAAGTGATATTTGGAAGCCCATAGAAGGCTATGGTGAAAACGGAAATATCCTAAGATAAAAACTGAAAAGAAGCTTTCTGAGAAACTGCTTTGTGTTCTGTTAATTCACCTCACAGAGTTACATCTTTCCCCTCAAGAAGCCTTTCTGTAAGACTGTTCTTGTGGAATTTGCATAGTGATATTTGGAAGGCGATAGAGGGCTATGGTGAAAGAAGAAATATCTTCTGTTAAAAACTGGAAAGAAGCTTTCTGAGAAACTGCTTTGTGTTCTGTTAATTTATCTTATAGAGATAAACTTTCCCCTCAAGAAGCCTTTCTGTAAGGCTCTTCTTGTGTAATTTGCAAAGTGATATTTGGAAGCCCATAGAGGGCTATGGTGAAAAAGGAAATATCTTCAGTTACAAACTGGAAAGAAGATTTCTGAAAAACTGCTTTGTGATCTGTTAATTCATCTCACAGTGTTACAGCTTTCCCTCAAGACGCCTTTCGCGAAGACTGTTCTTGTGGAATTTGCAAACTGATAATTGGACGACCATAGAGGGCTATGGTGACAAAGAAAATATCCTCAGTTAAAAACTGGAAAGAAGCTTTCTGAGAAACTGCTTTGAGTTCTGTTAATTCACATCACGGAGATACAGCTTTCCCCTCAAGAAGCCTTTCGCTAAGACACTTCTTGTGGAATTTGCAAAGTGATATTTGGAAGCCATTAGAGGGCTATAGTGAAAAAGGAAATATCCTCAGTTAAAAAGTTGAAAGGAGATTTCTGAGAAACTGCTTTGTGTTTTGTTAATTCATCTCATAGAGTTACTGCTTTCCGCTCAAGAAGCCTTTCGCTAAGACTGTTCCTCTGGAATATGCAAAGTGTTATTTTGGAGCCCATAGGGGGCTACGGTGAAAAGGAAATATCTTCAGTTTAAAACTGGAAAGAAGATTTTTGAGAATCTGCTTTGTGTTCTTTAAATTCATCTCACAGAGTAACAGCTTTCCCCTCTAGAAGCCTTTCGTTAAGACTGTTCTTGTGGAATTTGCAATGTGATATATGGAAGCCCATAGAAGGCTATGGTGAAAAAGGAAATATCTTCCGTTAAAACTCTGAAGAAGCATTCTGTGAAACTGCCGTGTGTTCTGTTAATACATCTCACCGAGATACAGCTTTCCCCTCAAGAAGCCTTTCGCAAAGACTGTTCTTGTGTGATTTTCTAAGTGATATTTGGAAACCCATAGAGGCTTAAGGGGAAAAAGGAAATATCTTCGGTTGAAAACTGCAAAGAAGCTTTCTGAGAAACAGCTCTGTGTTCTGTTAATTCATTTCAGAGAGTTACAGCCTTCCGCTCCAGAAGCCTTTCGATAAGACTGCTCTTTTGGAATTTGCAAAGTGATATTTGGAAGCCCTTAGAGGGCTATGGTGAAAAAGGAAATATCTTCCGTTAAAAACTGGAAAGAAGCATTCTGAGATACTGCCGTGTGTTCTGTTAATAAGTCTAACCGAGTTACAGCATTCCCCTCAAGAAGTCTTTCGTTAAGACTGTTCTTGTGTGATTTGCAATGTGATATTTGGAAGCCCATAGAGGGCTACGGTGAAAAAGGAAATATCTTCAGTTAAAAACTGGAAAGAAGCTTTCTGAGAAACTGCTTTGAGTTCTGTTAATTCATCTCACAGAGTTAAAACTTTCCCCTCCAGAAGCCTTTCGCTAAGACTGTTCTTGTGGAATTTGCAAAATGATGTTTGGAAGCCAAAGAGAGCTATGGTGAAAAAGAAAATATCCTAAGATAAAAACTGAAAAGAAGCTTTCTGAGGAACTGCTTTGTGTTCTCTTATTTCGTATCCCAGAGTTACAAATTTTCCCTCAAGAAGCCATTCGCTAAGACTGTTCTTGTGCAATTTGCAAAGTGATATTTGGAGCCCATAGAGGGCCATGATGAAAAAGGAAATATCTTCAGTTAAAAACTGGAAAGAAACTTTCGGAGAAACTGCTTTGTGTTCTGGTAATTCATCTCACAGGGTTACAGACTTCTTCTCAAGAAGCTTTTCGGTAAGTCTGTTATGTGGAATTTGCAAAGTGATATTTGGAAGCCCATAGTGGGCTACGGAGAAAAAGGAAATATCATCTGTTAAAAACTGGGAAGAAGATTTCTAAGACACTGCTTTGTGTTCTGTTAATTTATCTAACAGACTTACAGCATTCCCCTACAGAAGTCATTCGCTAAGATTGTTTTTGTGGAATTTGCAAAGTGATATTTGGAAGCCCCTAGAGGGCTTCGGTGAAAAAGGAAATATCTTCAGTTAAAAACTGGAAAGAAGATTTCTGAGAAACTGCTTTGTGTTCTGATAATTCATCTCACAGAATTACAGCTTTCCCTTCAAGAAGCCTTTCGATAAGACTGGTCTTGTGGGATTTGCAAAGTGATATTTGGAAGCCCAAATAGGACTATGGTGAAAAAGGAAATTTCTTCAGTTAAAAACTGGAAAGAACTTTCTCAGAAACTGCTTTGTGTTCTGTTAATTTAACTCACTGAGTTACAGCTTTCCCCTCCAGAAGCCTTTCCCTAAGACTGTTCTTCTGGAATTTGCAAAGTGATATTTGTAAGCCCTTAGAGGGCTATGGTGAAAAAGGAAATATCCTCCGTTAAAAACGGGAAAGAAGCTTTCTGAGACACTGCTTTGTTTTCTGTTAATTCATCTAACAGAGTTACAGATTTCCCTTCACGAAGCCTTTCACTAAGGCTGTTCTTGGGGTATTTACAAAGTGATATTTGGAGCCCATAGAGGGCTATGGTGAAAAAGGAAATATCTTCAGTTAAAAACTAGAAAGAAGCAGTCTGAGAAACTGCTTTGTTCTGTGTTAATTCATCTCACAGAGTTACAGCATTCCCCTGAAGAAGCCTTTTGCTATGCCTGTTCTTTTGGAATTGGCAAGGTGATATTTGGAAGCCCATAGAGGGCTATGGTGAAAAAGGAATATCTTCAGTTAAAAACTGGAAAGAAGCTGTCTGAGAAACTGCTTTGTGTTCTGTTAATTCATCTCACAGAGTTACAGCTTTCCCCTCAAGAAGCCTTTCGGTAAGACTGTTCTTGTGGAATTTGCAAAGTGATATTTGGAAGCCCATAGAGGGCTATGGTGAAAAAGGAAATATCTTCCGTTAAAAACTGGAAAGAAGCTTTCTTTGAAACTACATTGTGTTCTGTTAATTCATCTCACAGAGTTACAGATTTCCCCTCAAAAAGCCTTTCGCAAAGACTGTTCCTGTGGAATTTGCAAAGAGATATTTGGAAGCCCATAGAGGGCTATGGTGAAAAAGGAAATATCTTCCGTTAAAAACTGGAAAGAAACTTTCTGAGAAACTGCTTTGTGTTCTGTTAATTCATCTCTCTGAGTTACTGCTTTCCCCTCAAGAAGCGTTTCGCTAAGACTCTTCTTGTGAAATTTGCAAAGTGATATTTGGAAGCCCATAGAGGGCTACGGTGAAAAAGGAAATATCCTAAGTTAAAAACTGGAAAGAAGCTGTCTGAGAAACTGCTTTGTGTTCTTTTAATTCATGTCACAGAGTTACAGCTTTCCCTTCAAGAAGCCTTTCGCTAAGGCTGTTCTTGGGGAATTGGCAAAGTGATATTTGGAAGCCCATAGAGGGCTATGGAGAGCATGGAAATATCTTCAGTTAAAAACTGGAAAGAAGCTTTCTGAGAGACTGCTTTGTGTTCTGTTAATTCATGTCACAGAATTACAGCATTCCCCTCAAGAAGCCTTTCGCTAAGACTGTTCTTGTGGAATTTGCAAAGGGATATTTCGAAACCCATAGAGGGCTATTTTGAAAAAGTCAATATCTTCCTTTAATAACTGGAATGAAGCTTTCTGAGAAACTGCTTTGTGTTCGGTTAATTCAACTCACAGAGTTACAGCTTTTCCTTCATGAGGCCTTTCGCTAAGGCTGTTCTTGTGGAATTTGCAAAGTGATATTTGGAAGACCATAGAGGGCTATATGGAAAAAGGAATTATCTTCTGTTAAAAACTGGAAAGAAGCTGTCTGAGAAACTGCTTTGTGTTCTGTTAATTCATCTCACAGAGTTACAGCTTTCCCTTCAACAATCCTTTTGCTAAGTCTGTTCTTGTGGAATTTGCAAAGTGATATTTGGAAGCCATTGGCGGCTACGGAGAAAAAGGAAATATCTTCAGTTAAAAACTCGAAGGAAGCTTTCTGAGAAACTGCTTTCTGTTCTGTTAATTCACCTCACAGAGTTACTGCTTTCCCTTCAAGAAGCCTTTCACTAAGGCTGTTATTATGGAATTTGCAAAGTGATATTTGTAAGTCCTTAGAGGGCGATGATGAAAAAGGAAATATCTTCAGTTAAAAACCGGAAAGAAGCTTTCTAGAAATTGCTTTGTGTTCTCTTTATTCATCTCACTGAATTGCAGCATTCCCCTCAAGAAGCCTTTCGCTAAGACTGTTCTTGTGGAATTTGCAAAGTGATATTCAGAAGCCCATAGAGGGCTATGGTGAAAAAGAAAGTATCTTCCGTTAAAAACAGGAAAGATTTTTTCTGAGTTACAGCTTTCCCTTCAAGAAGCCTTTTGCTAAGGCTGTTCTTGTGGAATTTGCAAAGTGATAATTGGAAGCCCATAGAGGGCTATGTTGAAAAAGGAAATATCTTCCGTTAAAACCTGGAAAGAAGCTTTCTGAGAAACTGCTTTGTGTTCTCTTAATTCATCTCACAAATTTACAGCTATCCCCTCAAGAAGCCTTTCGCTAAGACTGTTCTTGTGGAATTTGCAAAGTTATATTTGGAAGCCCATAGAGGGCTACGGTGAAAAAGGAAATATCTTCCGTTAAAAACGGGAAAGAAGCTTTCTGAGAAACTACTTTGTGTTCTGTTAATTCATGTCGCCGAGTTACAGCTTTCCCCTCAACAAGCCTTTTGCTAAGACTGTTTTTGTGGAATTGGCAAAGTGATATTTGGAAGCCCTTAGATGGCTATGGTGTAAAAGGAAGTATCTTCCGTTAAAAATTGGAAAGAAACTTTCTGAGAAACTGTTTCGTGTTTTGTTAATTCATCTCACAGAGTTACTGCTTTCCCCTCATGAAGCCTTTCGCTAAGACTGTTCTTGTGGAATTTGCAAAGTGATATTTGGAAGCCCATAGAGGGCGATGGTGAAAATGGAATTATCTTCCGTTAAAAATTGGGAAGAAGCTTTCTGAGAAACTGCTTTGTGTTCTTTAATTCATCTCACAGAGTTACAGCTTTCCCCTCCAGAAGCCTTTCGATAAGACTGTTCTTGTGTAATTTGCAAAGTGATATTTGGAAGCCCATAGAGGGCTATGGTGAAAAAGGGAATATCTTCAGTTAAAAACTGGAAAGTAGCTTTCAGAGAAACAGCGTTGTTTTCCGTTAATTCATCAGACAGTGTTACAGCTCTCCCCTCAAGAAGCCTTTCGCTAAGACTGTTCTTCTGTAATTTGCAAAGTGATATTTGCAAGCCCATAGAGGGCTATGGTGAAAAGGAAATATCTTCCGTTAAAAACGGGAAAGAGGCTTTCTGAGAAACTGCTCTGTGTTCTGTTAATTCGTCTCACACAGTTACAGCTTTCCCACCAGGAAGCCTTTCCCTAAGACAGTTCTTTTGGAATGTGCAATGTGTTATTTGGCAGTCCATGCAGGGCTATGGTGAAAAATGAAATATCTTCAGTTAAAAACTGGAAGGAAGATTTCTGAGAAACTGCTTTGTGTTCTGTTAATTCATCTCACAGAGTTACAGCTTTCCCCTCAAGAAGCCTCTCCCTAAGACTGTTCTTGTGGAATTTTCAAAGTGATATTTGAAAGCCCTTAGAGGGCTATGGTGAAAAAGGAAATATCCTACATAAAACCTGAAAAGAAGCTTTCTGAGAAACTGCTTTGTGTTCTGTTAATTCATCTCACAGAGTTACAGCTTTCACCTAAAGAAGCCATTCAATAAGACTGTTCTTGTGGAATTTGCAAAGTGATATTTGGAAGCCCATAGAGGGCTATGGTGAAAAAGGAAATATCCTACAATAAAAACCGAAAAGAAGCTTTCTGAGAAACTGCATTGTGTTCTATTAATTCATCGCACGGAGTTGTAGCATTCCCCTCAAGAAGCCGATCACTAAGATTGTTCTTGTGGAATTTGCAAGGTGATATCTAGAAGCCCATAGAGGGCTTTGGTGAGAAAGGAAATATCTTCCGTTAAGAACTGGAAAGAGACTTTCTGAGAAACTGCTTTGTGTTCTGTTAATTCATCTCACAGAGTTACAGCTTTCACCTAAAGAAGCCATTCAATAAGACTGTTCTTGTGGAATTTGCAAAGTGATATTTGGAAGCATATAGAGGGCTATGGTGAAAAAGGAAATATCCTACAATAAAAACCAAAAGAAGCTTTCTGAGAAACTGCATTGTGTTCTATTAATTCATCGCACGGAGTTGTAGCATTCCCCTCAAGAAGTCGATCACTAAGATTGTTCTTGTGGAATTTGCAAGGTGATATCTAGAAGCCCATAGAGGGCTTTGGTGAGAAAGGAAATATCTTCCGTTAAAAACTGGAAAGAGACTTTCTGAGAAACTGCTTTGTGTTCTGTTAATTCATCTCACAGAGTTACAGCTTTCCCCTCAAGAAGGCTTTCGGTAAGACTGTTCTTGTGGAATTTGCAAAGTGATATTTGGAAGCCCAAAGAGGTCTACCGTGAAAAGGAAAATATCTTCCGTTAAAAACTGGAAAAAAGCTTTCTGAGAAACTGCTTTGTGTTCTGTTAATTCATTTCACAGAGTTACAGCTTTCCCCTCCAAAAGCCTTTCGACAAGACTGCTCTTGTGGAATTTTCAGAGTGATATTTGGAAGCCCTTAGAGGGCTATGGTGAAAAAGGAAATATCTTCAGTTAAAAACTCGAAGGAAGCTTTCTGAGAAACTGCTTTGTGTTCTGTTAATTCATCTCACATAGTTACAGCTTTCCCCTCAAGAAGCCTTTCACTACGACTGTTCTTGTGCAATTTGCAAATTGATATTTGGGAGCCGAAAGAGGGCTACGGTGAAAAAGGAAATATCTTAAGTTAAAATCTGGAAAAAAGCTTTCTGAGAAACTGCTTTGTGTTCTGTTAATTTATCTCAAAGAGATACAGCTTTCCCCTCAAGAAACCTTTCGCTAAGACTGTTCTTGTGCTATTTTCAAGGTGATATTTGGAAGCCAGAAGAGGGCTATGGTGAAATAGAAAATATCTTCAGTTAAAATGTGGAAATAAGCTTTCTAAGAAACTGTTTGTGTTCTGTGAATTCATCTCACAAAGTTACAGATTTCCCCTCAAAAAGCCTTTCACTAAGACGGCTCTTGTGGAATTTTCAAAGTGATATTTGGAAGCCCATAGAAGGCTATGGTGAAAACGGAAATATCCTAAGATAAAAACTGAAAAGAAGCTTTCTGAGAAACTGCTTTGTGTTCTGTTAATTCACCTCACAGAGTTACATCTTTCCCCTCAAGAAGCCTTTCTCTAAGACTGTTCTTGTGGAATTTGCATAGTGATATTTGGAAGGCGATAGAGGGCTATGGTGAAAGAAGAAATATCTTCTGTTAAAAACTGGAAAGAAGCTTTCTGAGAAACTGCTTTGTGTTCTGTTAATTTATCTTATAGAGATAAACTTTCCCCTCAAGAAGCCTTTCTGTAAGGCTCTTCTTGTGTAATTTGCAAAGTGATATTTGGAAGCCCCTAGAGGGCTATGGTGAAAAAGGAAATATCTTCAGTTACAAACTGGAAAGAAGATTTCTGAAAAACTGCTTTGTGATCTGTTAATTCATCTCACAGTGTTAAAGCTTTCCCTCAAGACGCCTTTCGCGAAGACTGTTCTTTTGGAATTTGCAAACTGATAATTGGACGACCATAGAGGGCTATGGTGACAAAGAAAATATCCTCAGTTAAAAACTGGAAAGAAGCTTTCTGAGAAACTGCTTTGAGTTCTGTTAATTCACATCACGGAGATACAGCTTTCCCCTCAAGAAGCCTTTCGCTAAGACACTTCTTGTGGAATTTGCAAAGTGATATTTGGAAGCCATTAGAGGGCTATAGTGAAAAAGGAAATATCCTCAGTTAAAAAGTTGAAAGGAGATTTCTGAGAAACTGCTTTGTGTTTTGTTAATTCATCTCATAGAGTTACTGCTTTCCGCTCAAGAAGCCTTTCGCTAAGACTGTTCCTCTGGAATATGCAAAGTGTTATTTTGGAGCCCATAGGGGGCTACGGTGAAAAGGAAATATCTTCAGTTTAAAACTGGAAAGAAGATTTTTGAGAATCTGCTTTGTGTTCTTTAAATTCATCTCACAGAGTAACAGCTTTCCCCTCTAGAAGCCTTTCGTTAAGACTGTTCTTGTGGAATTTGCAATGTGATATATGGAAGCCCATAGAAGGCTATGGTGAAAAAGGAAATATCTTCCGTTAAAACTCTGAAGAAGCATTCTGTGAAACTGCCGTGTGTTCTGTTAATACATCTCACCGAGATACAGCTTTCCCCTCAAGAAGCCTTTCGCAAAGACTGTTCTTGTGTGATTTTCTAAGTGATATTTGGAAACCCATAGAGGCTTAAGGGGAAAAAGGAAATATCTTCGGTTGAAAACTGCAAAGAAGCTTTCTGAGAAACAGCTCTGTGTTCTGTTAATTCATTTCAGAGAGTTACAGCCTTCCGCTCCAGAAGCCTTTCGATAAGACTGCTCTTTTGGAATTTGCAAAGTGATATTTGGAAGCCCTTAGAGGGCTATGGTGAAAAAGGAAATATCTTCCGTTAAAAACTGGAAAGAAGCATTCTGAGATACTGCCGTGTGTTCTGTTAATAAGTCTAACCGAGTTACAGCATTCCCCTCAAGAAGTCTTTCGTTAAGACTGTTCTTGTGTGATTTGCAATGTGATATTTGGAAGCCCATAGAGGGCTACGGTGAAAAAGGAAATATCTTCAGTTAAAAACTGGAAAGAAGCTTTCTGAGAAACTGCTTTGAGTTCTGTTAATTCATCTCACAGAGTTAAAACTTTCCCCTCCAGAAGCCTTTCGCTAAGACTGTTCTTGTGGAATTTGCAAAATGATGTTTGGAAGCCCAAAGAGAGCTATGGTGAAAAAGAAAATATCCTAAGATAAAAACTGAAAAGAAGCTTTCTGAGGAACTGCTTTGTGTTCTCTTATTTCGTATCCCAGAGTTACAAATTTTCCCTCAAGAAGCCATTCGCTAAGACTGTTCTTGTGCAATTTGCAAAGTGATATTTGGAGCCCATAGAGGGCCATGATGAAAAAGGAAATATCTTCAGTTAAAAACTGGAAAGAAACTTTCGGAGAAACTGCTTTGTGTTCTGGTAATTCATCTCACAGGGTTACAGATTTCTTCTCAAGAAGCTTTTCGGTAAGTCTGTTATGTGGAATTTGCAAAGTGATATTTGGAAGCCCATAGTGGGCTACGGAGAAAAAGGAAAATATCATCCGTTAAAAACTGGGAAGAAGATTTCTAAGACACTGCTTTGTGTTCTGTTAATTTATCTAACAGACTTACAGCATTCCCCTACAGAAGTCATTCGCTAAGATTGTTTTTGTGGAATTTGCAAAGTGATATTTGGAAGCCCCTAGAGGGCTTCGGTGAAAAAGGAAATATCTTCAGTTAAAAACTGGAAAGAAGATTTCTGAGAAACTGCTTTGTGTTCTGATAATTCATCTCACAGAATTACAGCTTTCCCTTCAAGAAGCCTTTCGATAAGACTGGTCTTGTGGGATTTGCAAAGTGATATTTGGAAGCCCAAATAGGACTATGGTGAAAAAGGAAATTTCTTCAGTTAAAAACTGGAAAGAACTTTCTCAGAAACTGCTTTGTGTTCTGTTAATTTAACTCACTGAGTTACAGCTTTCCCCTCCAGAAGCCTTTCCCTAAGACTGTTCTTCTGGAATTTGCAAAGTGATATTTGTAAGCCCTTAGAGGGCTATGGTGAAAAAGGAAATATCCTCCGTTAAAAACGGGAAAGAAGCTTTCTGAGACACTGCTTTGTTTTCTGTTAATTCATCTAACAGAGTTACAGATTTCCCTTCACGAAGCCTTTCACTAAGGCTGTTCTTGGGGTATTTACAAAGTGATATTTGGAGCCCATAGAGGGCTATGGTGAAAAAGGAAATATCTTCAGTTAAAAACTAGAAAGAAGCAGTCTGAGAAACTGCTTTGTTCTGTGTTAATTCATCTCACAGAGTTACAGCATTCCCCTGAAGAAGCCTTTTGCTATGCCTGTTCTTTTGGAATTGGCAAGGTGATATTTGGAAGCCCATAGAGGGCTATGGTGAAAAAGGAATATCTTCAGTTAAAAACTGGAAAGAAGCTGTCTGAGAAACTGCTTTGTGTTCTGTTAATTCATCTCACAGAGTTACAGCTTTCCCCTCAAGAAGCCTTTCGGTAAGACTGTTCTTGTGGAATTTGCAAAGTGATATTTGGAAGCCCATAGAGGGCTATGGTGAAAAAGGAAATATCTTCCGTTAAAAACTGGAAAGAAGCTTTCTTTGAAACTACATTGTGTTCTGTTAATTCATCTCACAGAGTTACAGATTTCCCCTCAAAAAGCCTTTCGCTAAGACTGTTCCTGTGGAATTTGCAAAGAGATATTTGGAAGCCCATAGAGGGCTATGGTGAAAAAGGAAATATCTTCCGTTAAAAACTGGAAAGAAACTTTCTGAGAAACTGCTTTGTGTTCTGTTAATTCATCTCCCTGAGTTACTGCTTTCCCCTCAAGAAGCGTTTCGCTAAGACTCTTCTTGTGAAATTTGCAAAGTGATATTTGGAAGCCCATAGAGGGCTACGGTGAAAAAGGAAATATCCTAAGTTAAAAACTGGAAAGAAGCTGTCTGAGAAACTGCTTTGTGTTCTGTTAATTCATGTCACAGAGTTACAGCTTTCCCTTCAAGAAGCCTTTCGCTAAGGCTGTTCTTGGGGAATTGGCAAAGTGATATTTGGAAGCCCATAGAGGGCTATGGAGAGCATGGAAATATCTTCAGTTAAAAACTGGAAAGAAGCTTTCTGAGAGACTGCTTTGTGTTCTGTTAATTCATGTCACAGAATTACAGCATTCCCCTCAAGAAGCCTTTCGCTAAGACTGTTCTTGTGGAATTTGCAAAGGGATATTTCGAAACCCATAGAGGGCTATTTTGAAAAAGTCAATATCTTCCTTTAATAACTGGAAAGAAGCTTTCTGAGAAACTGCTTTGTGTTCGGTTAATTCAACTCACAGAGTTACAGCTTTTCCTTCATGAGGCCTTTCGCTAAGGCTGTTCTTGTGGAATTTGCAAAGTGATATTTGGAAGACCATAGAGGGCTATATGGAAAAAGGAATTATCTTCAGTTAAAAACTGGAAAGAAGCTGTCTGAGAAACTGCTTTGTGTTCTGTTAATTCATCTCACAGAGTTACAGCTTTCCCTTCAACAATCCTTTTGCTAAGTCTGTTCTTGTGGAATTTGCAAAGTGATATTTGGAAGCCATTGGCGGCTACGGAGAAAAAGGAAATATCTTCAGTTAAAAACTCGAAGGAAGCTTTCTGAGAAACTGCTTTCTGTTCTGTTAATTCACCTCACAGAGTTACTGCTTTCCCTTCAAGAAGCCTTTCACTAAGGCTGTTATTATGGAATTTGCAAAGTGATATTTGTAAGTCCTTAGAGGGCGATGATGAAAAAGGAAATATCTTCCGTTAAAAACCGGAAAGAAGCTTTCTAGAAATTGCTTTGTGTTCTCTTTATTCATCTCACTGAATTGCAGCATTCCCCTCAAGAAGCCTTTCGCTAAGACTGTTCTTGTGGAATTTGCAAAGTGATATTCAGAAGCCCATAGAGGGCTATGGTGAAAAAGAAAGTATCTTCCGTTAAAAACAGGAAAGATTTTTTCTGAGTTACAGCTTTCCCTTCAAGAAGCCTTTTGCTAAGGCTGTTCTTGTGGAATTTGCAAAGTGATAATTGGAAGCCCATAGAGGGCTATGTTGAAAAAGGAAATATCTTCCGTTAAAACCTGGAAAGAAGCTTTCTGAGAAACTGCTTTGTGTTCTCTTAATTCATCTCACAAATTTACAGCTATCCCCTCAAGAAGCCTTTCGCTAAGACTGTTCTTGTAGAATTTGCAAAGTTATATTTGGAAGCCCATAGAGGGCTACGGTGAAAAAGGAAATATCTTCCGTTAAAAACGGGAAAGAAGCTTTCTGAGAAACTACTTTGTGTTCTGTTAATTCATGTCGCCGAGTTACAGCTTTCCCCTCAACAAGCCTTTTGCTAAGACTGTTTTTGTGGAATTGGCAAAGTGATATTTGGAAGCCCTTAGATGGCTATGGTGTAAAAGGAAGTATCTTCCGTTAAAAATTGGAAAGAAACTTTCTGAGAAACTGTTTCGTGTTTTGTTAATTCATCTCACAGAGTTACTGCTTTCCCCTCATGAAGCCTTTCGCTAAGACTGTTCTTGTGGAATTTGCAAAGTGATATTTGGAAGCCCATAGAGGGCGATGGTGAAAATGGAATTATCTTCCGTTAAAAACTGGGAAGAAGCTTTCTGAGAAACTGCTTTGTGTTCTTTAATTCATCTCACAGAGTTACAGCTTTCCCCTCCAGAAGCCTTTCGATAAGACTGTTCTTGTGTAATTTGCAAAGTGATATTTGGAAGCCCATAGAGGGCTATGGTGAAAAAGGGAATATCTTCAGTTAAAAACTGGAAAGTAGCTTTCAGAGAAACAGCGTTGTTTTCCGTTAATTCATCAGACAGTGTTACAGCTCTCCCCTCAAGAAGCCTTTCGCTAAGACTGTTCTTCTGTAATTTGCAAAGTGATATTTGCAAGCCCATAGAGGGCTATGGTGAAAAGGAAATATCTTCCGTTAAAAACGGGAAAGAGGCTTTCTGAGAAACTGCTCTGTGTTCTGTTAATTCGTCTCACACAGTTACAGCTTTCCCACCAAAAAGCCTTTCCCTAAGACAGTTCTTTTGGAATGTGCAATGTGTTATTTGGCAGTCCATGCAGGGCTATGGTGAAAAATGAAATATCTTCAGTTAAAAACTGGAAGGAAGCTTTCTGAGAAACTGCTTTGTGTTCTGTTAATTCATCTCACAGAGTTACAGCTTTCCCCTCAAGAAGCCTCTCCCTAAGACTGTTCTTGTGGAATTTTCAAAGTGATATTTGAAAGCCCTTAGAGGGCTATGGTGAAAAAGGAAATATCCTACATAAAACCTGAAAAGAAGCTTTCTGAGAAACTGCTTTGTGTTCTGTTAATTCATCTCACAGAGTTACAGCTTTCACCTAAAGAAGCCATTCAATAAGACTGTTCTTGTGGAATTTGCAAAGTGATATTTGGAAGCATATAGAGGGCTATGGTGAAAAAGGAAATATCCTACAATAAAAACCAAAAGAAGCTTTCTGAGAAACTGCATTGTGTTCTATTAATTCATCGCACGGAGTTGTAGCATTCCCCTCAAGAAGCCGATCACTAAGATTGTTCTTGTGGAATTTGCAAGGTGATATCTAGAAGCCCATAGAGGGCTTTGGTGAGAAAGGAAATATCTTCCGTTAAGAACTGGAAAGAGACTTTCTGAGAAACTGCTTTGTGTTCTGTTAATTCATCTCACAGAGTTACAGCTTTCCCCTCAAGAAGGCTTTCGGTAAGACTGTTCTTGTGGAATTTGCAAAGTGATATTTGGAAGCCCAAAGAGGTCTACCGTGAAAAGGAAAATATCTTCCGTTAAAAACTGGAAAAAAGCTTTCTGAGAAACTGCTTTGTGTTCTGTTAATTCATTTCACAGAGTTACAGCTTTCCCCTCCAAAAGCCTTTCGACAAGACTGCTCTTGTGGAATTTTCAGAGTGATATTTGGAAGCCCTTAGAGGGCTATTTTGAAAAAGGAAATATCTTCAGTTAAAAACTCGAAGGAAGCTTTCTGAGAAACTGCTTTGTGTTCTGTTAATTCATCTCACATAGTTACAGCTTTCCCCTCAAGAAGCCTTTCACTACGACTGTTCTTGTGCAATTTGCAAATTGATATTTGGGAGCCGAAAGAGGGCTACGGTGAAAAAGGAAATATCTTAAGTTAAAATCTGGAAAAAAGCTTTCTGAGAAACTGCTTTGTGTTCTGTTAATTCATCTCACAGAGTTACAGCTTTCCCCTCAAGAAGCCTTTCGGTAAGACTGTTCTTGTGGAATTTGCAAAGTGATATTTGGAAGCCCATAGAGGGCTATGGTGAAAAAGGAAATATCTTCCGTTAAAAACTGGAAAGAAGCTTTCTTTGAAACTACATTGTGTTCTGTTAATTCATCTCACAAAGTTACAGATTTCCCCTCAAAAAGCCTTTCACTAAGACGGCTCTTGTGGAATTTTCAAAGTGATATTTGGAAGCCCATAGAAGGCTATGGTGAAAACGGAAATATCCTAAGATAAAAACTGAAAAGAAGCTTTCTGAGAAACTGCTTTGTGTTCTGTTAATTCACCTCACAGAGTTACATCTTTCCCCTCAAGAAGCCTTTCTCTAAGACTGTTCTTGTGGAATTTGCATAGTGATATTTGGAAGGCGATAGAGGGCTATGGTGAAAGAAGAAATATCTTCTGTTAAAAACTGGAAAGAAGCTTTCTGAGAAACTGCTTTGTGTTCTGTTAATTTATCTTATAGAGATAAACTTTCCCCTCAAGAAGCCTTTCTGTAAGGCTCTTCTTGTGTACTTTGCAAAGTGATATTTGGAAGCCCATAGAGGGCTATGGTGAAAAAGGAAATATCTTCAGTTACAAACTGGAAAGAAGATTTCTGAAAAACTGCTTTGTGATCTGTTAATTCATCTCACAGTGTTACAGCTTTCCCTCAAGACGCCTTTCGCGAAGACTGTTCTTGTGGAATTTGCAAACTGATAATTGGACGACCATAGAGGGCTATGGTGACAAAGAAAATATCCTCAGTTAAAAACTGGAAAGAAGCTTTCTGAGAAACTGCTTTGAGTTCTGTTAATTCACATCACGGAGATACAGCTTTCCCCTCAAGAAGCCTTTCGCTAAGACACTTCTTGTGGAATTTGCAAAGTGATATTTGGAAGCCATTAGAGGGCTATAGTGAAAAAGGAAATATCCTCAGTTAAAAAGTTGAAAGGAGATTTCTGAGAAACTGCTTTGTGTTTTGTTAATTCATCTCATAGAGTTACTGCTTTCCGCTCAAGAAGCCTTTCGCTAAGACTGTTCCTCTGGAATATGCAAAGTGTTATTTTGGAGCCCATAGGGGGCTACGGTGAAAAGGAAATATCTTCAGTTTAAAACTGGAAAGAAGATTTTTGAGAATCTGCTTTGTGTTCTTTAAATTCATCTCACAGAGTAACAGCTTTCCCCTCTAGAAGCCTTTCGTTAAGACTGTTCTTGTGGAATTTGCAATGTGATATATGGAAGCCCATAGAAGGCTATGGTGAAAAAGGAAATATCTTCCGTTAAAACTCTGAAGAAGCATTCTGTGAAACTGCCGTGTGTTCTGTTAATACATCTCACCGAGATACAGCTTTCCCCTCAAGAAGCCTTTCGCAAAGACTGTTCTTGTGTGATTTTCTAAGTGATATTTGGAAACCCATAGAGGCTTAAGGGGAAAAAGGAAATATCTTCGGTTGAAAACTGCAAAGAAGCTTTCTGAGAAACAGCTCTGTGTTCTGCTAATTCATTTCAGAGAGTTACAGCCTTCCGCTCCAGAAGCCTTTCGATAAGACTGCTCTTTTGGAATTTGCAAAGTGATATTTGGAAGCCCTTAGAGGGCTATGGTGAAAAAGGAAATATCTTCCGTTAAAAACTGGAAAGAAGCATTCTGAGATACTGCCGTGTGTTCTGTTAATAAGTCTAACCGAGTTACAGCATTCCCCTCAAGAAGTCTTTCGTTAAGACTGTTCTTGTGTGATTTGCAATGTGATATTTGGAAGCCCATAGAGGGCTACGGTGAAAAAGGAAATATCTTCAGTTAAAAACTGGAAAGAAGCTTTCTGAGAAACTGCTTTGTGTTCTGTTAATTCATCTCACAGAGTTAAAACTTTCCCCTCCAGAAGCCTTTCACTAAGACTGTTCTTGTGGAATTTGCAAAATGATGTTTGGAAGCCCAAAGAGAGCTATGGTGAAAAAGAAAATATCCTAAGATAAAAACTGAAAAGAAGCTTTCTGAGGAACTGCTTTGTGTTCTCTTATTTCGTATCCCAGAGTTACAAATTTTCCTTCAAGAAGCCATTCGCTAAGACTGTTCTTGTGCAATTTGCAAAGTGATATTTGGAGCCCATAGAGGGCCATGGTGAAAAAGGAAATATCTTCAGTTAAAAACTGGAAAGAAACTTTCTGAGAAACTGCTTTGTGTTCTGGTAATTCATCTCACAGGGTTACAGTTTTCTTCTCAAGAAGCTTTTTCGGTAAGTCTGTTATGTGGAATTTGCAAAGTGATATTTGGAAGCCCATAGTGGGCTACGGAGAAAAAGGAAATATCTTCCGTTAAAAACTGGGAAGAAGATTTCTAAGACACTGCTTTGTGTTCTGTTAATTTATCTAACAGACTTACAGCATTCCCCTACAGAAGTCATTCGCTAAGATTGTTTTTGTGGAATTTGCAAAGTGATATTTGGAAGCCCCTAGAGGGCTTCGGTGAAAAAGGAAATATCTTCAGTTAAAAACTCGAAAGAAGATTTCTGAGAAACTGCTTTGTGTTCTGATAATTCATCTCACAGAATTACAGCTTTCCCTTCAAGAAGCCTTTCGATAAGACTGGTCTTGTGGGATTTGCAAAGTGATATTTGGAAGCCCAAATAGGACTATGGTGAAAAAGGAAATTTCTTCAGTTAAAAACTGGAAAGAACTTTCTCAGAAACTGCTTTGTGTTCTGTTAATTTAACTCACTGAGTTACAGCTTTCCCCTCCAGAAGCCTTTCCCTAAGACTGTTCTTCTGGAATTTGCAAAGTGATATTTGTAAGCCCTTAGAGGGCTATGGTGAAAAAGGAAATATCCTCCGTTAAAAACGGGAAAGAAGCTTTCTGAGACACTGCTTTGTTTTCTGTTAATTCATCTAACAGAGTTACAGCTTTCCCTTCAAGAATCCTTTTGCTAAGGCTGTTCTTGTGGAATTTACAAAATGATATTTGTAAGCCCTTAGAGGGCTATGTTGGAAAAGGAAATATCTTCCGTTAAAAACGTGAAAGAAGCTTTCTGAGAAACTGCTTTGTTTTCTGTTAATTCATCTAACAGAGTTACAGATTTCCCTTCACGAAGCCTTTCACTAAGGCTGTTCTTGGGGTATTTACAAAGTGATATTTGGAGCCCATAGAGGGCTATGGTGAAAAAGGAAATATCTTCAGTTAAAAACTAGAAAGAAGGAGTCTGAGAAACTGCTTTGTTCTGTGTTAATTCATCTCACAGAGTTACAGCATTCCCCTGAAGAAGCCTTTTGCTAAGCCTGTTCTTTTGGAATTGGCAAGGTGATATTTGGAAACCCATAGAGGGCTATGGTGAAAAAGGAATATCTTCAGTTAAAAACTGGAAAGAAGCTGTCTGAGAAACTGCTTTGTGTTCTGTTAATTCATCTCACAGAGTTACAGCTTTCCCCTCAAGAAGCCTTTCGGTAAGACTGTTCTTGTGGAATTTGCAAAGTGATATTTGGAAGCCCATAGAGGGCTATGGTGAAAAAGGAAATATCTTCCGTTAAAAACTGGAAAGAAGCTTTCTTTGAAACTACATTGTGTTCTGTTAATTCATCTCACAGAGTTACAGCTTTCCCCTCAAGAAGGCTTTCGGTAAGACTGTTCTTGTGGAATTTGCAAAGTGATATTTGGAAGCCCAAAGAGGTCTACCGTGAAAAGGAAAATATCTTCCGTTAAAAACTGGAAAATAGCTTTCTGAGAAACTGCTTTGTGTTCTGTTAATTCATTTCACAGAGTTACAGCTTTCCCCTCCAAAAGCCTTTCGATAAGACTGCTCTTGTGGAATATTCAGAGTGATATTTGGAAGCCCTTAGAGGGCTATGGTGAAAAAGGAAATATCTTCAGTTAAAAACTCGAAGGAAGCTTTCTGAGAAACTGCTTTGTGTTCTGTTAATTCATCTCACATAGTTAGAGCTTTCCCCTCAAGAAGCCTTTCACTACGACTGTTCTTGTGCAATTTGCAAATTCATATTTGGGAGCCGAAAGAGGGCTACGTTGAAAAAGGAAATATCTTAAGTTAAAATCTGGAAAAAAGCTTTCTGAGAAACTGCTTTGTGTTCTGTTAATTTATCTCAAAGAGATACAGCTTTCCCCTCAAGAAACCTTTCGCTAAGACTGTTCTTGTGCTATTTTCAAGGTGATATTTGGAAGCCAGAAGAGGGCTATGGTGAAATAGAAAATATCTTCAGTTAAAATGTGGAAATAAGCTTTCTAAGAAACTCTTTGTGTTCTGTGAATTCATCTCACAAAGTTACAGATTTCCCCTCAAAAAGCCTTTCACTAAGACGGCTCTTGTGGAATTTTCAAAGTGATATTTGGAAGCCCATAGAAGGCTATGGTAAAAACGGAAATATCCTAAGATAAAAACTGAAAAGAAGCTTTCTGAGAAACTGCTTTGTGTTCTGTTAATTCACCTCACAGAGTTACATCTTTCCCCTCAAGAAGCCTTTCTCTAAGACTGTTCTTGTGGAATTTGCATAGTGATATTTGGAAGGCGATAGAGGGCTATGGTGAAAGAAGAAATATCTTCTGTTAAAAACTGGAAAGAAGCTTTCTGAGAAACTGCTTTGTGTTCTGTTAATTTATCTTATAGAGATAAACTTTCCCCTCAAGAAGCCTTTCTGTAAGGCTCTTCTTGTGTAATTTGCAAAGTGATATTTGGAAGCCCATAGAGGGCTATGGTGAAAAAGGAAATATCTTCAGTTACAAACTGGAAAGAAGATTTCTGAAAAACTGCTTTGTGATCTGTTAATTCATCTCACAGTGTTACAGCTTTCCCTCAAGACGCCTTTCGCGAAGACTGTTCTTGTGGAATTTGCAAACTGATAATTGGACGACCATAGAGGGCTATGGTGACAAAGAAAATATCCTCAGTTAAAAACTGGAAAGAAGCTTTCTGAGAAACTGCTTTGAGTTCTGTTAATTCACATCACGGAGATACAGCTTTCCCCTCAAGAAGCCTTTCGCTAAGACACTTCTTGTGGAATTTGCAAAGTGATATTTGGAAGCCATTAGAGGGCTATAGTGAAAAAGGAAATATCCTCAGTTAAAAAGTTGAAAGGAGATTTCTGAGAAACTGCTTTGTGTTTTGTTAATTCATCTCATAGAGTTACTGCTTTCCGCTCAAGAAGCCTTTCGCTAAGACTGTTCCTCTGGAATATGCAAAGTGCTATTTTGGAGCCCATAGGGGGCTACGGTGAAAAGGAAATATCTTCAGTTTAAAACTGGAAAGAAGATTTTTGAGAATCTGCTTTGTGTTCTTTAAATTCATCTCACAGAGTAACAGCTTTCCCCTCTAGAAGCCTTTCGTTAAGACTGTTCTTGTGGAATTTGCAATGTGATATATGGAAGCCCATAGAAGGCTATGGTGAAAAAGGAAATATCTTCCGTTAAAACTCTGAAGAAGCATTCTGTGAAACTGCCGTCTGTTCTGTTAATACATCTCACCGAGATACAGCTTTCCCCTCAAGAAGCCTTTCGCAAAGACTGTTCTTGTGTGATTTTCTAAGTGATATTTGGAAACCCATAGAGGCTTAAGGGGAAAAAGGAAATATCTTCGGTTGAAAACTGCAAAGAAGCTTTCTGAGAAACAGCTCTGTGTTCTGTTAATTCATTTCACAGAGTTACAGCCTTCCGCTCCAGAAGCCTTTCGATAAGACTGCTCTTTTGGAATTTGCAAAGTGATATTTGGAAGCCCTTAGAGGGCTATGGTGAAAAAGGAAATATCTTCCGTTAAAAACTGGAAAGAAGCATTCTGAGATACTGCCGTGTGTTCTGTTAATAAGTCTAACCGAGTTACAGCATTCCCCTCAAGAAGTCTTTCGTTAAGACTGTTCTTGTGTGATTTGCAATGTGATATTTGGAAGCCCATAGAGGGCTACGGTGAAAAAGGAAATATCTTCAGTTAAAAACTGGAAAGAAGCTTTCTGAGAAACTGCTTTGTGTTCTGTTAATTCATCTCACAGAGTTAAAACTTTCCCCTCCAGAAGCCTTTCGCTAAGACTGTTCTTGTGGAATTTGCAAAATGATGTTTGGAAGCCCAAAGAGAGCTATGGTGAAAAAGAAAATATCCTAAGATAAAAACTGAAAAGAAGCTTTCTGAGGAACTGCTTTGTGTTCTCTTATTTCGTATCCCAGAGTTACAAATTTTCCTTCAAGAAGCCATTCGCTAAGACTGTTCTTGTGCAATTTGCAAAGTGATATTTGGAGCCCATAGAGGGCCATGGTGAAAAAGGAAATATCTTCAGTTAAAAACTGGAAAGAAACTTTCTGAGAAACTGCTTTGTGTTCTGGTAATTCATCTCACAGGGTTACAGTTTTCTTCTCAAGAAGCTTTTTCGGTAAGTCTGTTATGTGGAATTTGCAAAGTGATATTTGGAAGCCCATAGTGGGCTACGGAGAAAAAGGAAATATCTTCCGTTAAAAACTGGGAAGAAGATTTCTAAGACACTGCTTTGTGTTCTGTTAATTTATCTAACAGACTTACAGCATTCCCCTACAGAAGTCATTCGCTAAGATTGTTTTTGTGGAATTTGCAAAGTGATATTTGGAAGCCCCTAGAGGGCTTCGGTGAAAAAGGAAATATCTTCAGTTAAAAACTGGAAAGAAGATTTCTGAGAAACTGCTTTGTGTTCTGATAATTCATCTCACAGAATTACAGCTTTCCCTTCAAGAAGCCTTTCGATAAGACTGGTCTTGTGGGATTTGCAAAGTGATATTTGGAAGCCCAAATAGGACTATGGTGAAAAAGGAAATTTCTTCAGTTAAAAACTGGAAAGAACTTTCTCAGAAACTGCTTTGTGTTCTGTTAATTTAACTCACTGAGTTACAGCTTTCCCCTCCAGAAGCCTTTCCCTAAGACTGTTCTTCTGGAATTTGCAAAGTGATATTTGTAAGCCCTTAGAGGGCTATGGTGAAAAAGGAAATATCCTCCGTTAAAAACGGGAAAGAAGCTTTCTGAGACACTGCTTTGTTTTCTGTTAATTCATCTAACAGAGTTACAGCTTTCCCTTCAAGAATCCTTTTGCTAAGGCTGTTCTTGTGGAATTTACAAAATGATATTTGTAAGCCCTTAGAGGGCTATGTTGGAAAAGGAAATATCTTCCGTTAAAAACGTGAAAGAAGCTTTCTGAGAAACTGCTTTGTTTTCTGTTAATTCATCTAACAGAGTTACAGATTTCCCTTCACGAAGCCTTTCACTAAGGCTGTTCTTGGGGTATTTACAAAGTGATATTTGGAGCCCATAGAGGGCTATGGTGAAAAAGGAAATATCTTCAGTTAAAAACTAGAAAGAAGCAGTCTGAGAAACTGCTTTGTTCTGTGTTAATTCATCTCACAGAGTTACAGCATTCCCCTGAAGAAGCCTTTTGCTAAGCCTGTTCTTTTGGAATTGGCAAGGTGATATTTGGAAGCCCATAGAGGGCTATGGTGAAAAAGGAATATCTTCAGTTAAAAACTGGAAAGAAGCTGTCTGAGAAACTGCTTTGTGTTCTGTTAATTCATCTCACAGAGTTACAGCTTTCCCCTCAAGAAGCCTTTCGGTAAGACTGTTCTTGTGGAATTTGCAAAGTGATATTTGGAAGCCCATAGAGGGCTATGGTGAAAAAGGAAATATCTTCCGTTAAAAACTTTAAAAGAAGCTTTCTTT
This sequence comes from Chlorocebus sabaeus, assembly GCF_047675955.1. Taxonomy (NCBI): domain Eukaryota; kingdom Metazoa; phylum Chordata; class Mammalia; order Primates; family Cercopithecidae; genus Chlorocebus; species Chlorocebus sabaeus. The sequence continues at coordinate 185,453 of NW_027327507.1, forward strand.
GAAACTACATTGTGTTCTGTTAATTCATCTCACAGAGTTACAGCTTTCCCCTCAAGAAGGCTTTCGGTAAGACTGTTCTTGTGGAATTTGCAAAGTGATATTTGGAAGCCCAAAGAGGTCTACCGTGAAAAGGAAAATATCTTCCGTTAAAAACTGGAAAATAGCTTTCTGAGAAACTGCTTTGTGTTCTGTTAATTCATTTCACAGAGTTACAGCTTTCCCCTCCAAAAGCCTTTCGATAAGACTGCTCTTGTGGAATTTTCAGAGTGATATTTGGAAGCCCTTAGAGGGCTATGGTGAAAAAGGAAATATCTTCAGTTAAAAACTCGAAGGAAGCTTTCTGAGAAACTGCTTTGTGTTCTGTTAATTCATCTCACATAGTTACAGCTTTCCCCTCAAGAAGCCTTTCACTACGACTGTTCTTGTGCAATTTGCAAATTGATATTTGGGAGCCGAAAGGGGGCTATGGTGAAAAAGGAAATATCTTAAGTTAAAATCTGGAAAAAAGCTTTCTGAGAAACTGCTTTGTGTTCTGTTAATTTATCTCAAAGAGATACAGCTTTCCCCTCAAGAAACATTTCGCTAAGACTGTTCTTGTGGAATTTGCAAAATGATGTTTGGAAGCCCAAAGAGAGCTATGGTGAAAAAGAAAATATCCTAAGATAAAAACTGAAAAGAAGCTTTCTGAGGAACTGCTTTGTGTTCTCTTATTTCGTATCCCAGAGTTACAAATTTTCCTTCAAGAAGCCATTCGCTAAGGCTGTTCTTGTGCAATTTGCAAAGTGATATTTGGAGCCCATAGAGGGCCATGGTGAAAAAGGAAATATCTTCAGTTAAAAACTGGAAAGAAACTTTCTGAGAAACTGCTTTGTGTTCTGGTAATTCATCTCACAGGGTTACAGTTTTCTTCTCAAGAAGCTTTTTCGTTAAGTCTGTTATGTGGAATTTGCAAAGTGATATTTGGAAGCCCATAGTGGGCTACGGAGAAAAAGGAAATATCTTCCGTTAAAAACTGGGAAGAAGATTTCTAAGACACTGCTTTGTGTTCTGTTAATTTATCTAACAGACTTACAGCATTCCCCTACAGAAGTCATTCGCTAAGATTGTTTTTGTGGAATTTGCAAAGTGATATTTGGAAGCCCCTAGAGGGCTTCGGTGAAAAAGGAAATATCTTCAGTTAAAAACTGGAAAGAAGATTTCTGAGAAACTGCTTTGTGTTCTGATAATTCATCTCACAGAATTACAGCTTTCCCTTCAAGAAGCCTTTCGATAAGACTGGTCTTGTGGGATTTGCAAAGTGATATTTGGAAGCCCAAATAGGACTATGGTGAAAAAGGAAATTTCTTCAGTTAAAAACTGGAAAGAACTTTCTCAGAAACTGCTTTGTGTTCTGTTAATTTAACTCACTGAGTTACAGCTTTCCCCTCCAGAAGCCTTTCCCTAAGACTGTTCTTCTGGAATTTGCAAAGTGATATTTGTAAGCCCTTAGAGGGCTATGGTGAAAAAGGAAATATCCTCCGTTAAAAACGGGAAAGAAGCTTTCTGAGACACTGCTTTGTTTTCTGTTAATTCATCTAACAGAGTTACAGCTTTCCCTTCAAGAATCCTTTTGCTAAGGCTGTTCTTGTGGAATTTACAAAATGATATTTGTAAGCCCTTAGAGGGCTATGTTGGAAAAGGAAATATCTTCCGTTAAAAACGTGAAAGAAGCTTTCTGAGAAACTGCTTTGTTTTCTGTTAATTCATCTAACAGAGTTACAGATTTCCCTTCACGAAGCCTTTCACTAAGGCTGTTCTTGGGGTATTTACAAAGTGATATTTGGAGCCCATAGAGGGCTATGGTGAAAAAGGAAATATCTTCAGTTAAAAACTAGAAAGAAGGAGTCTGAGAAACTGCTTTGTTCTGTGTTAATTCATCTCACAGAGTTACAGCATTCCCCTGAAGAAGCCTTTTGCTAAGCCTGTTCTTTTGGAATTGGCAAGGTGATATTTGGAAGCCCATAGAGGGCTATGGTGAAAAAGGAATATCTTCAGTTAAAAACTGGAAAGAAGCTGTCTGAGAAACTGCTTTGTGTTCTGTTAATTCATCTCACAGAGTTACAGCTTTCCCCTCAAGAAGCCTTTCGGTAAGACTGTTCTTGTGGAATTTGCAAAGTGATATTTGGAAGCCCATAGAGGGCTATGGTGAAAAAGGAAATATCTTCCGTTAAAAACTGGAAAGAAGCTTTCTTTGAAACTACATTGTGTTCTGTTAATTCATCTCACAGAGTTACAGCTTTCCCCTCAAGAAGGCTTTCGGTAAGACTGTTCTTGTGGAATTTGCAAAGTGATATTTGGAAGCCCAAAGAGGTCTACCGTGAAAAGGAAAATATCTTCCGTTAAAAACTGGAAAATAGCTTTCTGAGAAACTGCTTTGTGTTCTGTTAATTCATTTCACAGAGTTACAGCTTTCCCCTCCAAAAGCCTTTCGATAAGACTGCTCTTGTGGAATATTCAGAGTGATATTTGGAAGCCCTTAGAGGGCTATGGTGAAAAAGGAAATATCTTCAGTTAAAAACTCGAAGGAAGCTTTCTGAGAAACTGCTTTGTGTTCTGTTAATTCATCTCACATAGTTAGAGCTTTCCCCTCAAGAAGCCTTTCACTACGACTGTTCTTGTGGAATTTGCAAAGGGATATTTCGAAACCCATAGAGGGCTATTTTGAAAAAGGCAATATCTTCCTTTAATAACTGGAAAGAAGCTTTCTGAGAAACTGCTTTGTGTTCGGTTAATTCAAGTCACAGAGTTACAGCTTTTCCTTCATGAGGCCTTTCGCTAAGGCTGTTCTTGTGGAATTTGCAAAGTGATATTTGGAAGACCATAGAGGGCTATATGGAAAAAGGAATTATCTTCAGTTAAAAACTGGAAAGAAGCTGTCTGAGAAACTGCTTTGTGTTCTGTTAATTCATCTCACAGAGTTACAGCTTTCCCTTCAACAATCCTTTTGCTAAGTCTGTTCTTGTGGAATTTGCAAAGTGATATTTGGAAGCCATTGGCGGCTACGGAGAAAAAGGAAATATCTTCAGTTAAAAACTCGAAGGAAGCTTTCTGAGAAACTGCTTTCTGTTCTGTTAATTCACCTCACAGAGTTACTGCTTTCCCTTCAAGAAGCCTTTCACTAAGGCTGTTATTATGGAATTTGCAAAGTGATATTTGTAAGTCCTTAGAGGGCGATGATGAAAAAGGAAATATCTTCCGTTAAAAACCGGAAAGAAGCTTTCTAGAAATTGCTTTGTGTTCTCTTAATTCATCTCACTGAATTACAGCATTCCCCTCAAGAAGCCTTTCGCTAAGACTGTTCTTGTGGAATTTGCAAAGTGATATTCAGAAGCCCATAGAGGGCTATGGTGAAAAAGAAAATATCTTCCGTTAAAAACAGGAAAGATTTTTTCTGAGTTACAGCTTTCCCTTCAAGAAGCCTTTTGCTAAGGCTGTTCTTGTGGAATTTGCAAAGTGATAATTGGAAGCCCATAGAGGGCTATGGTGAAAAAGGAAATATCTTCCGTTAAAAACTGGAAAGAAGCTTTCTGAGAAACTGCTTTGTGTTCTCTTAATTCATCTCACAGATTTACAGCTATCCCCTCAAGAAGCCTTTCGCTAAGACTGCTCTTGTGGAATTTGCAAAGTGACATTTGTAAGCCCATAGAGGGCTACGGTGAAAAAGGAAATATCTTCCGTTAAAAACGGGAAAGAAGCTTTCTGAGAAACTACTTTGTGTTCTGTTAATTCATGTCGCCGAGTTACAGCTTTCCCCTCAACAAGCCTTTTGCTAAGACTGTTTTTGTGGAATTGGCAAAGTGATATTTGGAAGCCCTTAGATGGCTATGGTGTAAAAGGAAATATCTTCCGTTAAAAATTGGAAAGAAACTTTCTGAGAAACTGTTTCGTGTTCTGTTAATTCATCTCACAGAGTTACTGCTTTCCCCTCATGAAGCCTTTCGCTAAGACTGTTCTTGTGGGATTTGCAAAGTGATATTTGGAAGCCCTTAGAGGGCGATGGTGAAAATGGAATTATCTTCCGTTAAAAACTGGGAAGAAGCTTTCTGAGAAACTGCTTTGTGTTCTTTAATTCATCTCACAGAGTTACAGCTTTCCCCTCCAGAAGCCTTTCTCTAAGACTGTTCTTGTGTAATTTGCAAAGTGATATTTGGAAGCCCATAGAGGGCTATGGTGAAAAAGGGAATATCTTCAGTTAAAAACTGGAAAGTAGCTTTCAGAGAAACAGCGTTGTTTTCCCTTAATTCATCAGACAGTGTTACAGCTCTCCCCTCAAGAAGCCTTTCGCTAAGACTGTCCTTCTGTAATTTGCAAAGTGATATTTGGAAGCCCATAGAGGGCTATGGTGAAAAGGAAATATCTTCCGTTAAAAACGGGAAAGAGGCTTTCTGAGAAACTGCTCTGTGTTCTGCTAATTCGTCTCACACAGTTACAGCTTTCCCACCAAGAAGCCTTTCCCTAAGACAGTTCTTTTGGAATGTGCAATGTGTTATTTGGAAGTCCATGCAGGGCTATGGTGAAAAATGAAATATCTTCAGTTAAAAACTGGAAGGAAGCTTTCTGAGAAACTGCTTTGTGTTCTGTTAATTCATCTCACAGAGTTACAGCTTTCCCCTCAAGAAGCCTCTCCCTAAGACTGTTCTTGTGGAATTTTCAAAGTGATATTTGAAAGCCCTTAGAGGGCTATGGTGAAAAAGGAAATATCCTACATAAAACCTGAAAAGAAGCTTTCTGAGAAACTGCTTTGTGTTCTGTTAATTCATCTCACAGAGTTACAGCTTTCACCTAAGGAAGCCATTCAATAAGACTGTTCTTGTGGAATTTGCAAAGTGATATTTGGAAGCCCATAGAGGGCTATGGTGAAAAAGGAAATATCCTACAATAAAAACCGAAAAGAAGCTTTCTGAGAAACTGCATTGTGTTCTATTAATTCATCGCACGGAGTTGTAGCATTCCCCTCAAGAAGCCGATCACTAAGATTGTTCTTGTGGAATTTGCAAGGTGATATCTAGAAGCCCATAGAGGGCTTTGGTGAGAAAGGAAATATCTTCCGTTAAAAACTGGAAAGCGACTTTCTGAGAAACTGCTTTGTGTTCTGTTAATTCATCTCACAGAGTTACAGCTTTCACCTAAAGAAGCCATTCAATAAGACTGTTCTTGTGGAATTTGCAAAGTGATATTTGGAAGCATATAGAGGGCTATGGTGAAAAAGAAAATATCCTACAATAAAAACCAAAAGAAGCTTTCTGAGAAACTGCATTGTGTTCTATTAATTCATCGCACGGAGTTGTAGCATTCCCCTCAAGAAGCCGATCACTAAGATTGTTCTTGTGGAATTTGCAAGGTGATATCTAGAAGCCCATAGAGGGCTTTGGTGAGAAAGGAAATATCTTCCGTTAAAAACTGGAAAGAGACGTTCCGAGAAACTGCTTTGTGTTCTGTTAATTCATCTCACAGAGTTACAGCTTTGCCCTCAAGAAGGCTTTCGGTAAGACTGTTCTTGTGGAATTTGCAAAGTGATATTTGGAAGCCCAAAGAGGTCTACCGTGAAAAGGAAAATATCTTCCGTTAAAAACTGGAAAAAAGCTTTCTGAGAAACTGCTTTGTGTTCTGTTAATTCATTTCACAGAGTTACAGCTTTCCCCTCCAAAAGCCTTTCGATAAGACTGCTCTTGTGGAATTTTCAGAGTGATATTTGGAAGCCCTTAGAGGGCTATGGTGAAAAAGGAAATATCTTCAGTTAAAAACTCGAAGGAAGCTTTCTGAGAAACTGCTTTGTGTTCTGTTAATTCATCTCACATAGTTACAGCTTTCCCCTCAAGAAGCCTTTCACTACGACTGTTCTTGTGCAATTTGCAAATTGATATTTGGGAGCCGAAAGAGGGCTATGGTGAAAAAGGAAATATCTTAAGTTAAAATCTGGAAAAAAGCTTTCTGAGAAACTGCTTTGTGTTCTGTTAATTTATCTCAAAGAGATACAGCTTTCCCCTCAAGAAACCTTTCGCTAAGACTGTTCTTGTGCTATTTTCAAGGTGATATTTGGAAGCCAGAAGAGGGCTATGGTGAAATAGAAAATATCTTCAGTTAAAATGTGGAAACAAGCTTTCTAAGAAACTGTTTGTGTTCTGTGAATTCATCTCACAAAGTTACAGATTTCCCCTCCAAAAGCCTTTCACTAAGACGGCTCTTGTGGAATTTTCAAAGTGATATTTGGAAGCCCATAGAAGGCTATGGTGAAAACGGAAATATCCTAAGATAAAAACTGAAAAGAAGCTTTCTGAGAAACTGCTTTGTGTTCTGTTAATTCACCTCACAGAGTTACATCTTTCCCCTCAAGAAGCCTTTCTCTAAGACTGTTCTTGTGGAATTTGCATAGTGATATTTGGAAGGCGATAGAGGGCTATGGTGAAAGAAGAAATATCTTCTGTTAAAAACTGGAAAGAAGCTTTCTGAGAAACTGCTTTGTGTTCTGTTAATTTATCTTATAGAGATAAACTTTCCCCTCAAGAAGCCTTTCTGTAAGGCTCTTCTTGTGTAATTTGCAAAGTGATATTTGGAAGCCCATAGAGGGCTATGGTGAAAAAGGAAATATCTTCAGTTACAAACTGGAAAGAAGATTTCTGAAAAACTGCTTTGTGATCTGTTAATTCATCTCACAGTGTTACAGCTTTCCCTCAAGACGCCTTTCGCGAAGACTGTTCTTGTGGAATTTGCAAACTGATAATTGGACGACCATAGAGGGCTATGGTGACAAAGAAAATATCCTCAGTTAAAAACTGGAAAGAAGCTTTCTGAGAAACTGCTTTGAGTTCTGTTAATTCACATCACGGAGATACAGCTTTCCCCTCAAGAAGCCTTTCGCTAAGACACTTCTTGTGGAATTTGCAAAGTGATATTTGGAAGCCATTAGAGGGCTATAGTGAAAAAGGAAATATCCTCAGTTAAAAAGTTGAAAGGAGATTTCTGAGAAACTGCTTTGTGTTTTGTTAATTCATCTCATAGAGTTACTGCTTTCCGCTCAAGAAGCCTTTCGCTAAGACTGTTCCTCTGGAATATGCAAAGTTTTATTTTGGAGCCCATAGGGGGCTACGGTGAAGAGGAAATATCTTCAGTTTAAAATTGGAAAGAAGATTTTTGAGAATCTGCTTTGTGTTCTTTAAATTCATCTCACAGAGTAACAGCTTTCCCCTCTAGAAGCCTTTCGTTAAGACTGTTCTTGTGGAATTTGCAATATGATATATGGAAGCCCATAGAAGGCTATGGTGAAAAAGGAAATATCTTCCGTTAAAATCTGAAGAAGCATTCTGTGAAACTGCCGTGTGTTCTGTTAATACATCTCACCGAGATACAGCTTTCCCCTCAAGAAGCCTTTCGCAAAGACTGTTCTTGTGTGATTTTCTAAGTGATATTTGGAAACCCATAGAGGCTTAAGGGGAAAAAGGAAATATCTTCGGTTGAAAACTGCAAAGAAGCTTTCTGAGAAACAGCTCTGTGTTCTGTTAATTCATTTCAGAGAGTTACAGCCTTCCGCTCCAGAAGCCTTTCGATAAGGCTGCTCTTTTGGAATTTGCAAAGTGATATTTGGAAGCCCTTAGAGGGCTATGGTGAAAAAGGAAATATCTTGCGTTAAAAACTGGAAAGAAGCATTCTGAGATACTGCCGTGTTTTCTGTTAATAAGTCTAACCGAGTTACAGCATTCCCCTCAAGAAGTCTTTCGTTAAGACTATTCTTGTGTGATTTGCAATGTGATATTTGGAAGCCCATAGAGGGCTACGGTGAAAAAGGAAATATCTTCAGTTAAAAACTGGAAAGAAGCTTTCTGAGAAACTGCTTTGTGTTCTGTTAATTCATCTCACAGAGTTAAAACTTTCCCCTCCAGAAGCCTTTCGCTAAGACTGTTCTTGTGGAATTTGCAAAATGATGTTTGGAAGCCCAAAGAGAGCTATGGTGAAAAAGAAAATATCCTAAGATAAAAACTGAAAAGAAGCTTTCTGAGGAACTGCTTTGTGTTCTCTTATTTCGTATCCCAGAGTTACAAATTTTCCTTCAAGAAGCCATTCGCTAAGACTGTTCTTGTGCAATTTGCAAAGTGATATTTGGAGCCCATAGAGGGCCATGGTGAAAAAGGAAATATCTTCAGTTAAAAACTGGAAAGAAACTTTCTGAGAAACTGCTTTGTGTTCTGGTAATTCATCTCACAGGGTTACAGTTTTCTTCTCAAGAAGCTTTTTCGGTAAGTCTGTTATGTGGAATTTGCAAAGTGATATTTGGAAGCCCATAGTGGGCTACGGAGTAAAAGGAAATATCTTCCGTTAAAAACTGGGAAGAAGATTTCTAAGACACTGCTTTGTGTTCTGTTAATTTATCTAACAGACTTACAGCATTCCCCTACAGAAGTCATTCGCTAAGATTGTTTTTGTGGAATTTGCAAAGTGATATTTGGAAGCCCCTAGAGGGCTTCGGTGAAAAAGGAAATATCTTCAGTTAAAAACTGGAAAGAAGATTTCTGAGAAACTGCTTTGTGTTCTGATAATTCATCTCACAGAATTACAGCTTTCCCTTCAAGAAGCCTTTCGATAAGACTGGTCTTGTGGGATTTGCAAAGTGATATTTGGAAGCCCAAATAGGACTATGGTGAAAAAGGAAATTTCTTCAGTTAAAAACTGGAAAGAACTTTCTCAGAAACTGCTTTGTGTTCTGTTAATTTAACTCACTGAGTTACAGCTTTCCCCTCCAGAAGCCTTTCCCTAAGACTGTTCTTCTGGAATTTGCAAAGTGACATTTGTAAGCCCTTAGAGGGCTATGGTGAAAAAGGAAATATCCTCCGTTAAAAACGGGAAAGAAGCTTTCTGAGACACTGCTTTGTTTTCTGTTAATTCATCTAACAGAGTTACAGCTTTCCCTTCAAGAATCCTTTTGCTAAGGCTGTTCTTGTGGAATTTACAAAATGATATTTGTAAGCCCTTAGAGGGCTATGTTGGAAAAGGAAATATCTTCCGTTAAAAACGTGAAAGAAGCTTTCTGAGAAACTGCTTTGTTTTCTGTTAATTCATCTAACAGAGTTACAGATTTCCCTTCACGAAGCCTTTCACTAAGGCTGTTCTTGGGGTATTTACAAAGTGATATTTGGAGCCCATAGAGGGCTATGGTGAAAAAGGAAATATCTTCAGTTAAAAACTAGAAAGAAGCAGTCTGAGAAACTGCTTTGTTCTGTGTTAATTCATCTCACAGAGTTACAGCATTCCCCTGAAGAAGCCTTTTGCTAAGCCTGTTCTTTTGGAATTGGCAAGGTGATATTTGGAAGCCCATAGAGGGCTATGGTGAAAAAGGAATATCTTCAGTTAAAAACTGGAAAGAAGCTGTCTGAGAAACTGCTTTGTGTTCTGTTAATTCATCTCACAGAGTTACAGCTTTCCCCTCAAGAAGCCTTTCGGTAAGACTGTTCTTGTGGAATTTGCAAAGTGATATTTGGAAGCCCATAGAGGGCTATGGTGAAAAAGGAAATATCTTCCGTTAAAAACTGGAAAGAAGCTTTCTTTGAAACTACATTGTGTTCTGTTAATTCATCTCTCTGAGTTACTGCTTTCCCCTCAAGAAGCGTTTCGCGAAGACTCTTCTTGTGAAATTTGCAAAGTGATATTTGGAAGCCCATAGAGGGCTACGGTGAAAAAGGAAATATCCTAAGTTAAAAACTGGAAAGAAGCTGTCTGAGAAACTGCTTTGTGTTCTGTTAATTCATGTCACAGAGTTACAGCTTTCCCTTCAAGAAGCCTTTCGCTAAGGCTGTTCTTGGGGAATTGGCAAAGTGATATTTGGAAGCCCATAGAGGGCTATGGAGAGAATGGAAATATCTTCAGTTAAAAACTGGAAAGAAGCTTTCTGAGAGACTGCTTTGTGTTCTGTTAATTCATCTCACAGAGTTACAGCATTCCCCTCAAGAAGCCTTTCGCTAAGACTGTTCTTGTGGAATTTGCAAAGGGATATTTCGAAACCCATAGAGGGCTATTTTGAAAAAGGCAATATCTTCCTTTAATAACTGGAAAGAAGCTTTCTGAGAAACTGCTTTGTGTTCGGTTAATTCAACTCACAGAGTTACAGCTTTTCCTTCATGAGGCCTTTCGCTAAGGCTGTTCTTGTGGAATTTGCTAAGTGATATTTGGAAGACCATAGAGGGCTATATGGAAAAAGGAATTATCTTCAGTTAAAAACTGGAAAGAAGCTGTCTGAGAAACTGCTTTGTGTTCTGTTAATTCATCTCACAGAGTTACAGCTTTCCCTTCAACAATCCTTTTGCTAAGTCTGTTCTTGTGGAATTTGCAAAGTGATATTTGGAAGCCATTGGCGGCTACGGAGAAAAAGGAAATATCTTCAGTTAAAAACTCGAAGGAAGCTTTCTGAGAAACTGCTTTCTGTTCTGTTAATTCACCTCACAGAGTTACTGCTTTCCCTTCAAGAAGCCTTTCAATAAGGCTGTTATTATGGAATTTGCAAAGTGATATTTGTAAGTCCTTAGAGGGCGATGATGAAAAAGGAAATATCTTCCGTTAAAAACCGGAAAGAAGCTTTCTAGAAATTGCTTTGTGTTCTCTTAATTCATCTCACTGAATTACAGCATTCCCCTCAAGAAGCCTTTCGCTAAGACTGTTCTTGTGGAATTTGCAAAGTGATATTCAGAAGCCCATAGAGGGCTATGGTGAAAAAGAAAATATCTTCCGTTAAAAACAGGAAAGATTTTTTCTGAGTTACAGCTTTCCCTTCAAGAAGCCTTTTGCTAAGGCTGTTCTTGTGGAATTTGCAAAGTGATAATTGGAAGCCCATAGAGGGCTATGGTGAAAAAGGAAATATCTTCCGTTAAAAACTGGAAAGAAGCTTTCTGAGAAACTGCTTTGTGTTCTCTTAATTCATCTCACAGATTTACAGCTATCCCCTCAAGAAGCCTTTCGCTAAGACTGTTCTTGTGGAATTTGCAAAGTGACATTTGTAAGCCCATAGAGGGCTACGGTGAAAAAGGAAATATCTTCCGTTAAAAACGGTAAAGAAGCTTTCTGAGAAACTACTTTGTGTTCTGTTAATTCATGCCGCCGAGTTACAGCTTTCCCCTCAACAAGCCTTTTGCTAAGACTGTTTTTGTGGAATTGGCAAAGTGATATTTGGAAGCCCTTAGATGGCTATGGTGTAAAAGGAAATGTCTTCCGTTAAAAATTGGAAAGAAACTTTCTGAGAAACTGTTTCTTGTTCTGTTAATTCATCTCACAGAGTTACTGCTTTCCCCTCATGAAGCCTTTCGCTAAGACTGTTCTTGTGGAATTTGCAAAGTGATATTTGGAAGCCCATAGAGGGCGATGGTGAAAATGGAATTATCTTCCGTTAAAAACTGGGAAGAAGCTTTCTGAGAAACTGCTTTGTGTTCTTTAATTCATCTCACAGAGTTACAGCTTTCCCCTCCAGAAGCCTTTCGATAAGACTGTTCTTGTGTAATTTGCAAAGTGATATTTGGAAGCCCATAGAGGGCTATGGTGTAAAAGGGAATATCTTCAGTTAAAAAGTGGAAAGTAGCTTTCAGAGAAACAGCGTTGTTTTCCGTTAATTCATCAGACAGTGTTACAGCTCTCCCCTCAAGAAGCCTTTCGCTAAGACTGTTCTTCTGTAATTTGCAAAGTGATATTTGGAAGCCCATAGAGGGCTATGGTGAAAAGGAAATATCTTCCGTTAAAAACGGGAAAGAGGCTTTCTGAGAAACTGCTCTGTGTTCTGTTAATTCGTCTCACACAGTTACAGCTTTCTCACCAAGAAGCCTTTCCCTAAGACAGTTCTTTTGGAATGTGCAATGTGATATTTGGATGTCCATGCAGGGCTATGGTGAAAAATGAAATATCTTCAGTTAAAAACAGGAAGGAAGCTTTCTGAGCAACTGCTTTGTGTTCTGCTAATTCTTCCCACAGAGTTACAGCTTTCCCCTCAAGAAGCCTCTCCCTAAGACTGTTCTTGTGGAATTTTCAAAGTGATATTTGAAAGCCCTTAGAGGGCTATGGTGAAAAAGGAAATATCCTACATAAAACCTGAAAAGAAGCTTTCTGAGAAAGTGCTTTGTGTTCTGTTAATTCATCTCACAGAGTTACAGATTTCCCCTCAAAAAGCCTTTCGCTAAGACTGTTCTTGTGGAATTTGCAAAGTGATATTTGGAAGCCCATAGAGGGCTATGGTGAAAAAGGAAATATCTTCCGTTAAAAACTGGAAAGAAGCTTTCTGAGAAACTGCTTTGTGTTCTGTTAATTCATCTCTGTGAGTTACTGCTTTCCCCTCAAGAAGCGTTTCGCTAAGACTCTTCTTGTGGAATTTGCAAAGTGATATTTGGAAGCCCATAGAGGGCTACGGTGAAAAAGGAAATATCCTAAGTTAAAAACTGTAAAGAAGCATTCTGAGAATCTGCTTTGTGTTCTCTTAATTCATGTCACAGAGTTACAGCTTTCCCTTCAAGAAGCCTTTCGCTAAGGCTGTTCTTGTGGAATTTGCAAAGGGATATTTCGAAACCCATAGAGGGCTATTTTGAAAAAGGCAATATCTTCCTTTAAAAACTGGAAAGAGACTTTCTGAGAAACTGCTTTGTGTTCTGTTAATTCATCTCACAGAGTTACAGCTTTCACCTAAAGAAGCCATTCAATAAGACTGTTCCTGTGGAATTTGCAAAGTGATATTTGGAAACCCATAGAGGGCTATGGTGAAAAAGGAAATATGCTTCAATAAAAACCGAAAAGAAGCTTTCTGAGAAACTGCATTGTGTTCTATTAATTCATTGCACGGAGTTGTAGCATTCCCCTCAAGAAGCCGATCACTAAGATTGTTCTTGTGGAATTTGCAAGGTGATATCTAGAAGTCCATAGAGGGCTTTGGTGAGAAAGGAAATATCTTCAGTTAAAAACTGGAAAGAGACTTTCTGAGAAACTGCTTTGTGTTCTGTTAATTCATCTCACAGAGTTACAGCTTTCCCCTCAAGAAGGCTTTCGCTAAGATTGTTTTGTGGAATTTGCTAAGTGATATTTGGAAGCCCATAGAGGTCTATGGTGCAAAACAAAATATCCTAAGATAAACCTGAAAAGAAGCTTTCTGTGAAACTGCTTTGTATTCTGTTGATTCATTTCACAGAGTTACAGCTTTCCCTCCAAGAAGCCTTTCGCTAAGAATGTTTTGTGGAATTTGTAAGGTGATATTTGGAAGCCCTTAGAGGGCTATGGTGAAAAAGGAAATATCTTCAGTTAAAAACTGGAAAGAAGCTTTGTGAGAAACTGCTTTGTGTTCTGTTAATTCAACTCACAGAGTTACAGCTTTACCTTCAAGAAGCCTTTTGCTGAGGCTGCTGTTGTGGTATTTGCAAAGTGATATTTGGAAGCCCTTAGAGGGCAATGGTGAAAAAGGAAATATCTTCAGTTAAAAACTGAAAAGAAGCATTCTGAGATACTGCTTTGTGTTCTGTTAATTCTTCTCAAAGAATCACAGCTTTCCCCTGAAGAAACCTTCCGCTAAGACTGTTCATGTGGAATTTGCAAAGTGATATTTCGAAGCCCATAGATGGCTATGGTGATAAAGGAAATATCCTAAGATTAAAACCGAGAAGAATCTTTCGGAGAAACTGCTTTGTGTTCTGTTAGTTAATCTCACAGTGTTAGAGCTTTCCCCTCAAGGAACCATTCAGTAAGACTGTTCTTGTGCAATTTTCAAAGTGACATTTGGAAGCCCATAGAGGGCTACAGTGAAAAAGGAAATATCTTCCGTTAAAAACTGAAAAGAAGCACTCTGAGAAACTGCCGTGTGTTCTCTTAATATATCTCACCGAGTTACAGCTTTCTCCACAAGAAGCCTTTCACTAAGACTGTTCCTGTGGGATTTGCGTGGTGATATTGGGAAGCCCATAGAGGGCTATGGTGAAAAAGGAAATATCCTAAGATAAAAACTGGAAAGAAGATTTCTGAGAAACTGCTTTATGTTCTGTTTATTCACAGCACAGAATTACAGCTTTTCTCTCCAGAAGTCTTTCGCTAAGACTGTTCTTGTGGAATTTGCAAAGTGATCCTGGAAGCCCATAGAGGGCTATGGTGAAAAGGGAAATAGCTTTAGTTAAAAACTGGAAAGAAACTTTCTGAGAAACTGCTTTTGTTCTGTTTATTCATCTCACAGATTTACAGCTTTCCCCTCATAAAGCCGTTAACTAAGACTGTTCTTGTGGAATTTGCAAAGTGATATTTGGAAGCCCAGAGAGAGCTACGGTGAAAAAGGAAATATCTTCCGTTAAAAACTGGAAAGAAGACTTCTGAGAAACTGCTTTGTGTTTTGTTAATTCATCTCACAGAGTTACAGCGTTCCCCTGAAGAACCCTTTCACTAAGACTGTTCTTGTGGAATTTGCAAAGTGATATTTCGAAGCCCATTGTGGGCTATGGTGAAAAAGGAAATACCCTAAGATAAAAACTGAAAAGAAGCTTTCTGAGAAACTGCTTTGTTTTCTGTTAATTCAACTCACAGAGTTACAGCTTTCCCCTCAAGAGGCCTGTCGCTAAGGCTGTTTTTGTGGAATTTGCAAGGTGATAGTTGGAAGCCCATAGATGCCTATGGTGAAAATGGAAATATCCTAATTTAAAAATCGAAAAGAAGCTTTCTGAGAAACTGCCTTGTGTTCTGTTAGTTCATCTCACAGAGTTACAGCTTTACCCTCAAGAAGCCGTTCACTAAGACTGTTCTTGTGAAATTTGCAAGGTGATATTGGAAGCCCTTAGAGGGCTATGATGAAAAAGGAAATATCTTCAGTTAAAAACTGGAACGAAGCTTTCTGAGAAACTACTTTGTGGTCTCTTAATTCAACTCACAGAGTTACAGCTTTCCCTTCAAGAAGCCTTTCGCTAAGACTGTTCTTGTGGAATTTTCAAAGTTATATTTGGAGCCCTTAGAAGGCTATGGTGAAAAAGGAAATACCCTAAGATAAAAACTGAACAGAAGCTTTCTGAGAAGCTGCTTTGTGTATGTTAATTCATCTCACAGAGTTACAGCTTGTCCCTGCAGAAGCCTTTCACTAAGACTGTTCTTGTGGAATTTACAAAGTGATATTTGGAAGCCCATAGAGGGCAATGGTGAAAATGGAAATATCGTAAGATAAAAAAAAGAAAAGTAGCTTTCTGTGAAACTGCCTTGTGTTCTGTTAGTTCATCTCACAGAGTTATCGCTTTCCACTCAAGAAACTGTTCACTAAGACTGTTCTTGTGTAATTTGCAAAGAATTATTTGGAAGCACGTAGAGGGCTATGGTGAAAATGGAAATATCTTGCGTTAAGAACTGGAAAGAAGAATTCTGAGAGACTGCCGTGTGTTGTGTTAATACATCTCACAGTGTTACAGCTTTCCCCTCAAAAAGCCTTTCGCTAAGACTGTTCTTGTGGGATTTCCAAAGTGATATTTGGAAGCCCATAGACGGTTATGGTGAAAAAGGAAATATCTTCCGTTAAAAAACTGGAAAGAAGCTTTCTGAGACACTGCTTTGTGTTCTGTTAATTCATCTCACAGAGTTATAGCTTTCCCCTCAAAAAGCCTTTCGCTAAGGCTGTTGTTGTGGAACTTGCAAAGTGATATTTTTAATCACATAGAGGGCTATGGTGTAAATGGAAATATCCTAAGATAAAAACCGAAAAGAACCTTTCTGAGAAACTGCTTTCTGTTCTGTTAGTTCATCTCACAGAGTTACAGCTTTCCGCTCAAGGAGCCGTTCAATAAGACTGTTCTTGTGGAATTTGCCAAGTGATGTTTGGAAGCCATTAGAGGTCTAGGGTGAAAAAGGAAATATCCTAAGATAAAAACTGAAAAGAATCTTTCTGAGGAACTGCTGTGTTTTCTCTTAATTCAACTCACAGAGTTACAGCTTTACCCTCAAGAAGCCTTTTGCTGAGGCTGCTGTTGTGGTATTTGCAAAGTGATATTTGGAAGCCCTTAGAGGGCAATGGTGAAAAAGGAAATATCTTCAGTTAAAAACTGAAAAGAAGCATTCTGAGATACTGCTTTGTGTTCTGTTAATTCTTCTCAAAGAATCACAGCTTTCCCCTGAAGAAACCTTCCGCTAAGACTGTTCTTGTGGAATTTGCAAAGTGATAATTCGAAGCCCATAGATGGCTATGGTGAAAAAGGAAATATCCTAAGATTAAAACCGAGAAGAAGCTTTCTGAGAAACTGCTTTGTGTTCTGTTAGTTAATCTCACAGTGTTAGAGCTTTCCCCTCAAGGAACCATTCAGTAAGACTGTTCTTGTGCAATTTTCAAAGTGACATTTGGAAGCCCATAGAGGGCTACAGTGAAAAAGGAAATATCTTCCGTTAAAAACTGAAAAGAAGCACTCTGAGAAACTGCCGTGTGTTCTGTTAATATATCTCACCGAGTTACAGCTTTCTCCACAAGAAGCCTTTCGCTAAGACTGTTCCTGTGGGATTTGCATAGTGATATTTGGAAGCCCATAGAGGGCTATGTTGAAAAAGGAAATATCCTAAGATAAAAACTGGAAAGAAGATTTCTGAGAAACTGCTTTATGTTCTGTTTATTCACAGCACAGAATTACAGCTTTTCTCTCCAGAAGTCTTTCGCTAAGACTGTTCTTGTGGAATTTGCAAAGTGATCTTGGAAGCCCATAGAGGGCTCTGGTGAAAAAGGAAATACCTTTAGTTAAAAACTGGAAAGAAACTTTCTGAGAAACTGCTTTTGCTCTGTTTATTCATCTCACAGATTTACAGCTTTCCCCTCATAAAGCCGTTAACTAAGACTGTTCTTGTGGAATTTGCAAAGTGATATTTGGGAGCCCAGAGAGAGCTACGGTGAAAAAGGAAATATCTTCCGTTAAACACTGGAAAGAAGACTTCTGAGAAACTGCTTTGTGTTTTGTTAATTCATCTCACAGAGTTACAGCGTTCCCCTGAAGAACCCTTTCACTAAGACTGTTCTTGTGGAATTTGCAAAGTGATATTTCGAAGCCCATTGTGGGCTATGGTGAAAAAGGAAATACCCTAAGATAAAAAATGAAAAGAAGCTTTCTGAGAAACTGCTTTGTTTTCTGTTAATTCAACTCACAGAGTTACAGCTTTCCCCTCAAGAGGCCTGTCGCTAAGGCTGTTTTTGTGGAATTTGCAAGGTGATATTTGGAAGCCCATAGAGGGCTTTGGTGAAAGAGGAAATATCTTCAGTTAAAAACTGAAAAAAAGGTTTCTGAGAAGCTGCTTTGTGGTCTGTTAATTCAACTCACAGAGTTACAGATTTCCCCTTAATAAGCCTTTCACTAAGGCCGTTGTTGTGGAATTAGAAAAGTGATATTTGGAAGCCCATAGAGGGCTTTGGTGAAAAAGGAAATATCTTCAGTTAAAAGCTAAAGAGAAGCTTTCTGAGAAACTTCTTTGTGTTCTGTAAATTCAACTCACAGAGTTTGAGCTTTCCTATAAAGAATGCTTTCGCTAAGGATGTTGTTGTGGAAATTGCAAAGTGATATTTGGAAGCCCATAGAGGGCAATGGTGAAAATGGAAATATCCTAAGATAAAAAAAGAAAAGAAGCTTTCTGAGAAACCGCTTTTGGTTCTGTTAGTTCATCTCACAGAGTTACAGCTTTCCACTCAAGAAGCAGTTCACTAAGACAATTCTTGTGAAATTTCCAAAGTGATATTTGGAAGCCCGTAGTCGGCTATGGTGAAAAAGGAATATCTTCCGTTAAAAACTGGAAAGAAGATTTCTGAGAAACTGCATTGTGTTCTGTTAATTCATCTCACAGAGTCACAGCTTTCCCCTCAAGAAGCCTTTCGCTAAGACTGTTCTTGTGGAATTTGCAAGGTGATATTTGGAGGCACATAGAGGGCTATGGTGAAAAAGGAAATATCTTCCGTTAAAAACTGGAAAGAAGCTCTCTTAGAAACTGCTTTGTGTTCTGTGAATTCATCTCACAGAGTTACAGCTTTCCCCTCTAGAAGCCTTTCGCTAAGACTGTTCTTGTGGAATTTGCAAAGTGAAATTTGGAAGCCCTTAGAGAGCTATGTTGAAAAAGGAAATATCTTCCGTTAAAAAACGAAAAGAAGATCTCTGAGAAACTGCGTTGTGTTCTGTTATTTCATTTCACAGGGTTACAGCTTTCCTCTCAGGAAGCCTTTCTCTAAGACTGTTCTTGTGGAATTTGCAAAGTGATATTTGGAAGCCCTTAGAGGGCTATGGTGAAAAACGAAATATCTTCCATTATAAACTGGAAAGAACCTTTCTGAGAAACTGCCTTGTGTTCTGTTAGTTCATCTCACAGAGTTACAGCTTTCCCCTCAAGAAGCCTTTCGATAAGACAGATCTGGAGGAATTTGCAAAGTGATATTTTTAATCACATAGAGGGCTATGGTGTAAATGGAAATATCCTAAGATAAAAACCGAAAAGAACCTTTCTGAGAAACTGCTTTCTGTTCTGTTAGTTCATCTCACAGAGTTACAGCTTTCCGCTCAAGGAGCCGTTCAATAAGACTGTTCTTGTGGAATTTGCCAAGTGATGTTTGGAAGCCATTAGAGGTCTAGGGTGAAAAAGGAAATATCCTAAGATAAAAACTGAAAAGAATCTTTCTGAGGAACTGCTGTGTTTTCTCTTAATTCAACTCACAGAGTTACAGCTTTACCCTCAAGAAGCCTTTTGCTGAGGCTGCTGTTGTGGTATTTGCAAAGTGATATTTGGAAGCCCTTAGAGGGCAATGGTGAAAAAGGAAATATCTTCAGTTAAAAGTTGAAAAGAAGCATTCTGAGATACTGCTTTGTGTTCTGTTAATTCTTCTCAAAGAATCACAGCTTTCCCCTAAAGGAACCTTCCGCTAAGACTGTTCTTGCGGAATTTGCAAAGTGATATTTCGAAGCCCATAGTTGGCTATGGTGATAAAGGAAATATCCTAAGATTAAAACCGAGAAGAATCTTTCTGAGAAATTGCTTTGTGTTCTGTTAGTTAATCTCACAGTGTTAGAGCTTTCCCCTCAAGGAACCATTCAGTAAGACTGTTCTTGTGCAATTTTCAAAGTGACATTTGGAAGCCCATAGAGGGCTACAGTGAAAAAGGAAATATCTTCCGTTAAAAACTGAAAAGAAGCACTCTGAGAAACTGCCGTGTGTTCTGTTAATATATCTCACCGAGTTACAGCTTTCTCCACAAGAAGCCTTTCGCTAAGACTGTCCCTGTGGGATTTGCATAGTGATATTGGGAAGCCCATAGAGGGCTATGGTGAAAAAGGAAATATCCTAAGATAAAAACTGGAAAGAAGATTTCTGAGAAACTGCTTTATGTTCTGTTTATTCACAGCACAGAATTACCGCTTTTCTCTCCAGAAGTCTTTCGCTAAGACTGTTCTTGTGGAATTTGCAAAGTGATCCTGGAAGCCCATAGAGGGCTATGGTGAAAAAGGAAATAGCTTTAGTTAAAAACTGGAAAGAAACTTTCTGAGAAACTGCTTTTGTTCTGTTTATTCATCTCACAGATTTACAGCTTTCCCCTCATAAAGCCGTTAACTAAGACTGTTCTTGTGGAATTTGCAAAGTGATATTTGGAAGCCCAGAGAGAGCTACGGTGAAAAAGGAAATATCTTCCGTTAAAAACTGGAAAGAAGACTTCTGAGAAACTGCTTTGTGTTTTGTTAATTCATCTCACAGAGTTACAGCGTTCCCCTGAAGAACCCTTTCACTAAGACTGTTCTTGTGGAATTTGCAAAGTGATATTTCGAAGCCCATTGTGGGCTATGGTGAAAAAGGAAATACCCTAAGATAAAAACTGAAAAGAAGCTTTCTGAGAAACTGCTTTGTTTTCTGTTAATTCAACTCACAGAGTTACAGCTTTCCCCTCAAGAGGCCTGTCGCTAAGGCTGTTTTTGTGGAATTTGCAAGGTGATAGTTGGAAGCCCATAGATGCCTATGGTGAAAATGGAAATATCCTAATTTAAAAATCGAAAAGAAGCTTTCTGAGAAACTGCCTTGTGTTCTGTTAGTTCATCTCACAGAGTTACAGCTTTACCCTCAAGAAGCCGTTCACTAAGACTGTTCTTGTGAAATTTGCAAGGTGATATTGGAATCCCTTAGAGGGCTATGATGAAAAAGAAATATGTTCAGTTAAAAACTGGAACGAAGCTTTCTGAGAAACTACTTTGTGGTCTCTTAATTCAACTCACAGAGTTACAGCTTTCCCTTCAAGAAGCCTTTCGCTAAGACTGTTCTTGTGGAATTTTCAAAGTTATATTTGGAGCCCTTAGAAGGCTATGGTGAAAAAGGAAATACCCTAAGATAAAAACTGAACAGAAGCTTTCTGAGAAGCTGCTTTGTGTATGTTAATTCATCTCACAGAGTTACAGCTTGTCCCTGCAGAAGCCTTTCACTAAGACTGTTCTTGTGGAATTTACAAAGTGATATTTGGAAGCCCATAGAGGGCAATGGTGAAAATGGAAATATCATAAGATAAAAAAAGAAAAGTAGCTTTCTGTGAAACTGCCTTGTGTTCTGTTAGTTCATCTCACAGAGTTATCGCTTTCCACTCAAGAAACTGTTCACTAAGACTGTTCTTGTGTAATTTGCAAAGAATTATTTGGAAGCACGTAGAGGGCTATGGTGAAAATGGAAATATCTTGCGTTAAGAACTGGAAAGAAGAATTCTGAGAAACTGCCGTGTGTTGTGTTAATACATCCCACCGTGTTACAGCTTTCCCCTCAAAAAGCCTTTCGCTAAGACTGTTCTTGTGGGATTTCCAAAGTGATATTTGGAAGCCCATAGAGGGCTTTGGTGAAAGAGGAAATATCTTCAGTTAAAAACTGAAAAAAAGGTTTCTGAGAAGCTGCTTTGTGGTCTGTTAATTCAACTCACAGAGTTACAGATTTCCTCTTAATAAGCCTTTCACTAAGGCCGTTGTTGTGGAATTAGAAAAGTGATATTTGGAAGCCCATAGAGGGCTTTGGTGAAAAAGGAAATATCTTCAGTTAAAAGCTAAAGAGAAGCTTTCTGAGAAACTGCTTTGTGTTCTGTAAATTCAACTCACAGAGTTTGAGCTTTCCTATAAAGAATGCTTTCGCTAAGGATGTTGTTGTGGAAATTGCAAAGTGATATTTGGAAGCCCATAGAGGGCAATGGTGAAAATGGAAATATCCTAAGATAAAAAAAGAAAAGAAGCTTTCTGAGAAACCGCTTTTGGTTCTGTTAGTTCAACTCACAGAGTTACAGCTTTCCACTCAAGAAGCAGTTCACTAAGACAATTCTTGTGAAATTTCCAAAGTGATATTTGGAAGCCCGTAGTCGGCTATGGTGAAAAAGGAATATCTCCCGTTAAAAACTGGAAAGAAGATTTCTGAGAAACTGCATTGTGTTCTGTTAATTCATCTCACAGAGTCACAGCTTTCCCCTCAAGAAGCCTTTCGCTAAGACTGTTCTTGTGGAATTTGCAAGGTGATATTTGGAGGCACATAGAGGGCTATGGTGAAAAAGGAAACATCTTCCGTTAAAAACTGGAAAGAAGCTCTCTTAGAAACTGCTTTGTGTTCTGTGAATTCATCTCACAGAGTTACAGCTTTCCCCTCTAGAAGCCTTTCGCTAAGACTGTTCTTGTGGAATTTGCAAAGTGAAATTTGGAAGCCCTTAGAGAGCTATGGTGAAAAAGGAAATATCTTCTGTTAAAAACCGAAAAGAAGATCTCTGAGAAACTGCGTTGTGTTCTGTTATTTCATTTCACAGGGTTACAGCTTTCCTCTCAGGAAGCCTTTCTCTAAGACTGTTCTTGTGGAATTTGCAAAGTGATATTTGGAAGCCCTTAGAGGGCTATGGTGAAAAACGAAATATCTTCCATTATAAACTGGAAAGAACCTTTCTGAGAAACTGCCTTGTGTTCTGTTAGTTCATCTCACAGAGTTACAGCTTTCCCCTCAAGAAGCCTTTCGATAAGACAGATCTGGAGGAATTTGCAAAGTGATATTTTTAATCACATAGAGGGCTATGGTGTAAATGGAAATATCCTAAGATAAAAACCGAAAGGAACCTTTCTGAGAAACTGCTTTCTGTTCTGTTAGTTCATCTCACAGAGTTACAGCTTTCCGCTCAAGGAGCCGTTCAATAAGACTGTTCTTGTGGAATTTGCCAAGTGATGTTTGGAAGCCATTAGAGGTCTAGGGTGAAAAAGGAAATATCCTAAGATAAAAACTGAAAAGAATCTTTCTGAGGAACTGCTGTGTTTTCTCTTAATTCAACTCACAGAGTTACAGCTTTACCCTCAAGAAGCCTTTTGCTGAGGCTGCTGTTGTGGTATTTGCAAAGTGATATTTGGAAACCCTTAGAGGGCAATGGTGAAAAAGGAAATATCTTCAGTTAAAAACTGAAAAGAAGCATTCTGAGATACTGCTTTGTGTTCTGTTAATTCTTCTCAAAGAATCACAGCTTTCCCCTGAAGAAACCTTCCGCTAAGACTGTTCTTGTGGAATTTGCAAAGTGATATTTCGAAGCCCATAGATGGCTATGGTGAAAAAGGAAATATCCTAAGATTAAAACCGAGAAGAAGCTTTCTGAGAAACTGCTTTGTGTTCTGTTAGTTAATCTCACAGTGTTAGAGCTTTCCCCTCAAGGAACCATTCAGTAAGACTGTTCTTGTGCAATTTTCAAAGTGACATTTGGAAGCCCATAGAGGGCTACAGTGAAAAAGGAAATATCTTCCTTTAAAAACTGAAAAGAAGCACTCTGAGAAACTGCCGTGTGTTCTGTTAATATATCTCACCGAGTTACAGCTTTCTCCACAAGAAGCCTTTCGCTAAGACTGTTCCTGTGGGATTTGCATAGTGATATTTGGAAGCCCATAGAGGGCTATGTTGAAAAAGGAAATATCCTAAGATAAAAACTGGAAAGAAGATTTCTGAGAAACTGCTTTATGTTCTGTTTATTCACAGCACAGAATTACAGCTTTTCTCTCCAGAAGTCTTTCGCTAAGACTGTTCTTGTGGAATTTGCAAAGTGATCCTGGAAGCCCATAGAGGGCTATGGTGAAAAAGGAAATAGCTTTAGTTAAAAACTGGAAAGAAACTTTCTGAGAAACTGCTTTTGTTCTGTTTATTCATCTCACAGATTTACAGCTTTCCCCTCATAAAGCCGTTAACTAAGACTGTTCTTGTGGAATTTGCAAAGTGATATTTGGGAGCCCAGAGAGAGCTACGGTGAAAAAGGAAATATCTTCCGTTAAAAACTGGAAAGAAGACTTCTGAGAAACTGCTTTGTGTTTTGTTAATTCATCTCACAGAGTTACAGCGTTCCCCTGAAGAACCCTTTCACTAAGACTGTTCTTGTGGAATTTGCAAAGTGATATTTCGAAGCCCATTGTGGGCTATGGTGAAAAAGGAAATACCCTAAGATAAAAACTGAAAAGAAGCTTTCTGAGAAACTGCTTTGTTTTCTGTTAATTCAACTCACAGAATTACAGCTTTCCCCTCAAGAGGCCTGTCGCTAAGGCTGTTTTTGTGGAATTTGCAAGGTGATAGTTGGAAGCCCATAGATGCCTATGGTGAAAATGGAAATATCCTAATTTAAAAATCGAAAAGAAGCTTTCTGAGAAACTGCCTTGTGTTCTGTTAGTTCATCTCACAGAGTTACAGCTTTACCCTCAAGAAGCCGTTCACTAAGACTGTTCTTGTGAAATTTGCAAGGTGATATTGGAAACCCTTAGAGGGCTATGATTAAAAAGGAAATATGTTCAGTTAAAAATTGGAAAGAAGCTTTCTGAGAAACTACTTTGTGGTCTCTTAATTCAACTCACAGAGTTACAGCTTTCCCTTCAAGAAGCCTTTCGCTAAGACTGTTCTTGTGGAATTTTCAAAGTTATATTTGGAGTCCTTAGAAGGCTATGGTGAAAAAGGAAATACCCTAAGATAAAAACTGAACAGAAGCTTTCTGAGAAGCTGCTTTGTGTATGTTAATTCATCTCACAGAGTTACAGCTTGTCCCTGCAGAAGCCTTTCACTAAGACTGTTCTTGTGGAATTTACAAAGTGATATTTGGAAGCCCATAGAGGGCAATGGTGAAAATGGAAATATCATAAGATAAAAAAAGAAAAGTAGCTTTCTGTGAAACTGCCTTGTGTTCTGTTAGTTCATCTCACAGAGTTATCGCTTTCCACTCAAGAAACTGTTCACTAAGACTGTTCTTGTGTAATTTGCAAAGAATTATTTGGAAGCACGTAGAGGGCTATGGTGAAAATGGAAATATCTTGCGTTAAGAACTGGAAAGAAGAATTCTGAGAAACTGCCGTGTGTTGTGTTAATACACCTCACCGTGTTACAGCTTTCCCCTCAAAAAGCCTTTCGCTAAGACTGTTCTTGTGGGATTTCCAAAGTGATATTTGGAAGCCCATAGAGGGCTTTGGTGAAAGAGGAAATATCTTCAGTTAAAAACTGAAAAAAAGGTTTCTGAGAAGCTGCTTTGTGGTCTGTTAATTCAACTCACAGAGTTACAGATTTCCCCTTAATAAGCCTTTCACTAAGGCTGTTGTTGTGGAATTAGAAAAGTGATATTTGGAAGCCCATAGAGGGCTTTGGTGAAAAAGGAAATATCTTCAGTTAAAAGCTAAAGAGAAGCTTTCTGAGAAACTGCTTTGTGTTCTGTAAATTCAACTCACAGAGTTTGAGCTTTCCTATAAAGAATGCTTTCGCTAAGGATGTTGTTGTGGAAATTGCAAAGTGATATTTGGAAGCCCATAGAGGGCAATGGTGAAAATGGAAATATCCTAAGATAAAAAAAGAAAAGAAGCTTTCTGAGAAACCGCTTTTGGTTCTGTTAGTTCATCTCACAGAGTTACAGCTTTCCACTCAAGAAGCAGTTCACTAAGACAATTCTTGTGAAATTTCCAAAGTGATATTTGGAAGCCCGTAGTCGGCTATGGTGAAAAAGTAATATCTTCCGTTAAAAACTGGAAAGAAGATTTCTGAGAAACTGCATTGTGTTCTGTTAATTCATCTCACAGAGTCACAGCTTTCCCCTCAAGAAGCCTTTCGCTAAGACTGTTCTTGTGGAATTTGCAAGGTGATATTTGGAGGCACATAGAGGGCTATGGTGAAAAAGGAAATATCTTCCGTTAAAAACTGGAAAGAAGCTCTCTTAGAAACTGCTTTGTGTTCTGTGAATTCATCTCACAGAGTTACAGCTTTCCCCTCTAGAAGCCTTTCGCTAAGACTGTTCTTGTGGAATTTGCAAAGTGAAATTTGGAAGCCCTTAGAGAGCTATGGTGAAAAAGGAAATATCTTCCGTTAAAAACCGAAAAGAAGATCTCTGAGAAACTGCGTTGTGTTCTGTTATTTCATTTCACAGGGTTACAGCTTTCCTCTCAGGAAGCCTTTCTCTAAGACTGTTCTTGTGGAATTTGCAAAGTGATATTTGGAAGCCCTTAGAGGGCTATGGTGAAAAACGAAATATCTTCCATTATAAACTGGAAAGAACCTTTCTGAGAAACTGCCTTGTGTTCTGTTAGTTCATCTCACAGAGTTACAGCTTTCCCCTCAAGAAGCCTTTCGATAAGACAGATCTGGAGGAATTTGCAAAGTGATATTTTTAATCACATAGAGGGCTATGGTGTAAATGGAAATATCCTAAGATAAAAACCGAAAAGAACCTTTCTGAGAAACTGCTTTCTGTTCTGTTAGTTCATCTCACAGAGTTACAGCTTTCCGCTCAAGGAGCCGTTCAATAAGACTGTTCTTGTGGAATTTGCCAAGTGATGTTTGGAAGCCATTAGAGGTCTAGGGTGAAAAAGGAAATATCCTAAGATAAAAACTGAAAAGAATCTTTCTGAGGAACTGCTGTGTTTTCTCTTAATTCAACTCACAGAGTTACAGCTTTACCCTCAAGAAGCCTTTTGCTGAGGCTGCTGTTGTGGTATTTGCAAAGTGATATTTGGAAGCCCTTAGAGGGCAATGGTGAAAAAGGAAATATCTTCAGTTAAAAACTGAAAAGAAGCATTCTGAGATACTGCTTTGTGTTCTGTTAATTCTTCTCAAAGAATCACAGCTTTCCCCTGAAGAAACCTTCCGCTAAGACTGTTCTTGTGGAATTTGCAAAGTGATATTTCGAAGCCCATAGATGGCTATGGTGAAAAAGGAAATATCCTAAGATTAAAACCGAGAAGAAGCTTTCTGAGAAACTGCTTTGTGTTCTGTTAGTTAATCTCACAGTGTTAGAGCTTTCCCCTCAAGGAACCATTCAGTAAGACTGTTCTTGTGCAATTTTCAAAGTGACATTTGGAAGCCCATAGAGGGCTACAGTGAAAAAGGAAATATCTTCCGTTAAAAACTGAAAAGAAGCACTCTGAGAAACTACCGTGTGTTCTGTTAATATAACTCACCGAGTTACAGCTTTCTCCACAAGAAGCCTTTCGCTAAGACTGTTCCTGTGGGATTTGCGTAGTGATATTTGGAAGCCCATAGAGGGCTATGGTGAAAAAGGAATTATCCTAAGATAAAAACTGGAAAGAAGATTTCTGAGAAACTGCTTTATGTTCTGTTTATTCACAGCACAGAATTACAGCTTTTCTCTCCAGAAGCCTTTCGCTAAGACTGTTCTTCTGGAATTTGCAAGGTGATATTTGGAGGCACATAGAGGGCTATGGTGATAAAGGAAATATCTTCCGTTAAAAACTGGAAAGAAGCTCTCTTAGAAACTGCTTTGTGTTCTGTGAATTCATCTCACAGAGTTACAGCTTTCCCCTCTGGAAGCCTTTCGCTAACACTGTTCTTTTGGAATTTGCAAAGTGAAATTTGGAAGCCCTTAGAGAGCTATGGTGAAAAAGGAAATATCTTCCGTTAAAAACCGAGAAGAAGATCTCTGAGAAACTGCTTTCTGTTCTGTTAATTCATCTCACAGAGTTTCAGGTTTCCCCTCAAGAAGCCGTTCACTAACACTATTCTTGTGAAATTTGCAAAGTGATATTTCGAAACCCATAGATGGCTATGGTAAAATAGTAAATATCTTCCGTTAAAAACTGGAAAGAAGTTTTTGAGAACCTGCCGTGTGTTCTGTTAATACATCTCACCGAGTTGAAGCTTTCACTTCAAGAAGCCTTTAACTAAGACTGTTCTTGAGGCAATTGCAAAGTGATATTTGGAAGCCCATAGAGGACTATGATGAAAGAGGATATATCCTTAGAAAAACACTGAAAAGAAGCTTTCTGAGAAGCTGCTTTGTTTTCTCTTAATTCATTTCACAGAGTTACAGCTTTCCCCTCAAGAAGCCCTTCACTAGGACCTTCCTTCTGAAATTTGTAAAGTGATATTTGGAAGCCCATAGAGGGCTATTGTGAAAAAGGAAATATCTTCGGGTAAAAACTGGAGAGAAGCATTCTGGGAAACTGCCGTGTGTTCTGTATATATATCTCACCGCGTTACAGCTTTCACCTCAAGAAGCCATTCGGTAAGACTGTTCTTGTGGGATTTGCAATGTGATATTTGGAAGCCCCTAGAGGGCAATGGTGAAAATGGAAATATCCTAAGTTAAAAAAAGAAAAGAAGCTTTCTGAGAAACCGCTTTTCGTTCTGTTAGTTCATCTCGCCGAGTTACAGCTTTCCACTCAAGAACGTATTCACTAAGACTTTTCTTGTGAAATTTGCAAAGTGATATTTGGAAGCCCGTAGAAAGCTATGGTGAAAGAGGAAATATCTTCTGTTAAAAACTGGAAAGAGGATTTCCGAGAAACTGCATTGTGTTCTGTTAATTCATCTCACACAGTCACAGCTCTCCCCTCAAGAAGCCTTTCGCTAAGACTGTTCTTGTGGAATTTGCAAAGTGATATTTGGAGGCCCATAGACGGTTATGGTGAAAAAGTAAATATATTCCGTTAAAAACTGGAAAGAATATTTCTGAGAGACTGCTTTGAGTTCTGTTAATTCATCTCACAGAGTTACAGCTTTTACCTCAAGAAGCCTGTCGATAAGAATGTTGTGGAATTTGCAAAGTGATATTTGGAAGCCGACTGAGGCCTATGGTGAAAAAGGAAATATCCTAAGATAAAATCTAAAAAGAAGCTTTCTGAGAAACTGCTTTGTGTTCTGTTAATTCATCTCACAGAGTTACAGCTTTCCCCTCAAGAGGCCTGTCGCTAAGGCTGTTTTTGTGGAATTTGCAAGGTGATATTTGGAAGCCCATAGATGCCTATGGTGAAAATGGAAATATCCTAATTTAAAAATCGAAAAGAAGCTTTCTGAGAAACTGCCTTGTGTTCTGTTAGTTCATCTCACAGAGTTACAGCTTTACCCTCAAGAAGCCGTTCACTAAGACTGTTCTTGTGAAATTTGTAAAGTGATATTGGAAGCCCTTAGAGGGCTATGATGAAAAAGGAAATATCTTCAGTTAAAAACTGGAAAGAAGCTTTCTGAGAAACTACTTTATGGTCTCTTAATTCAACTCACAGAGTTACAGCTTTCCCTTCAAGAAGCCTTTCGCTAAGACTGTTCTTGTGGAATTTTCAAAGTTATATTTGGAGCCCTTAGAAGGCTATGGTGAAAAAGGAAATAGCCTAAGATAAAAACTGAACAGAAGCTTTCTGAGAAGCTGCTTTGTGTATGTTAATTCATCTCACAGAGTTACAGCTTGTCCCTGCAGAAGCCTTTCACTAAGACTGTTCTTGTGGAATTTACAAAGTGATATTTGGAAGCCCATAGAGGGCAATGGTGAAAATGGAAATATCATAAGATAAAAAAAGAAAAGTAGCTTTCTGTGAAACTGCCTTGTGTTCTGTTAGTTCATCTCACAGAGTTATCGCTTTCCACTCAAGAAACTGTTCACTAAGACTGTTCTTGTGTAATTTGCAAAGAATTATTTGGAAGCACGTAGAGGGCTATGGTGAAAATGGAAATATCTTGCGTTAAGAACTGGAAAGAAGAATTCTGAGAAACTGCCGTGTGTTGTGTTAATACATCTCACCGTGTTACAGCTTTCCCCTCAAAAAGCCTTTCGCTAAGACTGTTCTTGTGGGATTTCCAAAGTGATATTTGGAAGCCCATAGAGGGCTTTGGTGAAAGAGGAAATATCTTCAGTTAAAAACTGAAAAAAAGGTTTCTGAGAAACTGCTTTGTGGTCTGTTAATTCAACTCACAGAGTTACAGATTTCCCCTTAATAAGCCTTTCACTAAGGCTGTTGTTGTGGAATTAGAAAAGTGATATTTGGAAGCCCATAGAGGGCTTTGGTGAAAAAGGAAATATCTTCAGTTAAAAGCTAAAGAGAAGCTTTCTGAGAAACTGCTTTGTGTTCTGTAAATTCAACTCACAGAGTTTGAGCTTTCCTATAAAGAATGCTTTCGCTAAGGATGTTGTTGTGGAAATTGCAAAGTGATATTTGGAAGCCCATAGAGGGCAATGGTGAAAATGGAAATATCCTAAGATAAAAAAAGAAAAGAAGCTTTCTGAGAAACCGCTTTTGGTTCTGTTAGTTCATCTCACAGAGTTACAGCTTTCCACTCAAGAAGCAGTTCACTAAGACAATTCTTGTGAAATTTCCAAAGTGATATTTGGAAGCCCGTAGTCGGCTATGGTGAAAAAGGAATATCTCCCGTTAAAAACTGGAAAGAAGATTTCTGAGAAACTGCATTGTGTTCTGTTAATTCATCTCACAGAGTCACAGCTTTCCCCTCAAGAAGCCTTTCGCTAAGACTGTTCTTGTGGAATTTGCAAGGTGATATTTGGAGGCACATAGAGGGCTATGGTGAAAAAGGAAATACCTTCCGTTAAAAACTGGAAAGAAGCTCTCTTAGAAACTGCTTTGTGTTCTGTGAATTCATCTCACAGAGTTACAGCTTTCACCTCTAGAAGCCTTTCGCTAAGACTGTTCTTGTGGAATTTGCAAAGTGAAATTTGGAAGCCCTTAGAGAGCTATGGTGAAAAAGGAAATATCTTCCGTTAAAAACCGAAAAGAAGATCTCTGAGAAACTGCGTTGTGTTCTGTTATTTCATTTCACAGGGTTACAGCTTTCCTCTCAAGAAGCCTTTCCCTAAGACTGTTCTTGTGGAATTTGCAAAGTGATATTTGGAAGCCCTTAGAGGGCTATGGTGAAAAACGAAATATCTTCCATTATAAACTGGAAAGAACCTTTCTGAGAAACTGCCTTGTGTTCTGTTAGTTCATCTCACAGAGTTACAGTTTTCCCCTCAAGAAGCCTTTCGATAAGACAGATCTGGAGGAATTTGCAAGTGATATTTGGAAGGCCATAGACGGTTATGGTGAAAAAGGAAATATCTTCCGTTAAAAACTGGAAAGAAGCTTTCTGAGACACTGCTTTGTGTTCTGTTAATTCATCTCACAGAGTTATAGCTTTCCCCTCAAAAAGCCTTTCGCTAAGGCTGTTGTTGTGGAACTTGCAAAGTGATATTTTTAATCACATAGAGGGCTATGGTGTAAATGGAAATATCCTAAGATAAAAACCGAAAAGAACCTTTCTGAGAAACTGCTTTCTGTTCTGTTAGTTCATCTCACAGAGTTACAGCTTTCCGCTCAAGGAGCCGTTCAATAAGACTGTTCTTGTGGAATTTGTCAAGTGATGTTTGGAAGCCATTAGAGGTCTAGGGTGAAAAAGGAAATATCCTAAGATAAAAACTGAAAAGAATCTTTCTGAGGAACTGCTGTGTTTTCTCTTACTTCATCTCACAGAGTTACAGCTTTACCCTCAAGAAGCCTTTTGCTGAGGCTGCTGTTGTGGTATTTGCAAAGTGATATTTGGAAGCCCTTAGAGGGCAATGCTGAAAAAGGAAATATCTTCAGTTAAAAACTGAAAAGAAGCATTCTGAGATACTGCTTTGTGTTCTGTTAATTCTTCTCAAAGAATCACAGCTTTCCTCTAAAGAAACCTTCCGCTAAGACTGTTCTTGTGGAATTTGCAAAGTGATATTTCGAAGCCCATAGATGGCTATGGTGAAAAAGGAAATATCCTAAGATTAAAACCGAGAAGAAGCTTTCTGAGAAACTGCTTTGTGTTCTGTTAGTTAATCTCACAGTGTTAGAGCTTTCCCCTCAAGGAACCATTCAGTAAGACTGTTCTTGTGCAATTTTCAAAGTGACATTTGGAAGCCCATTGAGGGCTACAGTGAAAAAGGAAATATCTTCCGTTAAAAACTGAAAAGAAGCACTCTGAGAAACTGCCGTGTGTTCTGTTAATATATCTCACCGAGTTACAGCTTTCTCCACAAGAAGCCTTTCGCTAAGACTGTTCCTGTGGGATTTGCATAGTGATATTTGGAAGCCCATAGAGGGCTATGTTGAAAAAGGAAATATCCTAAGATAAAAACTGGAAAGAAGATTTCTGAGAAACTGCTTTATGTTCTGTTTATTCACAGCACAGAATTACAGCTTTTCTCTCCAGAAGTCTTTCGCTAAGACTGTTCTTGTGGAATTTGCAAAGTGATCTTGGAAGCCCATAGAGGGCTATGGTGAAAAAGGAAATAGCTTTAGATAAAAACTGGAAAGAAACTTTCTGAGAAACTGCTTTTGTTCTGTTTATTCATCTCACAGATTTACAGCTTTCCCCTCATAAAGCCGTTAACTAAGACTGTTCTTGTGGAATTTGCAAAGTGATATTTGGGAGCCCAGAGAGAGCTACGGTGAAAAAGGAAATATCTTCCGTTAAAAACTGGAAAGAAGACTTCTGAGAAACTGCTTTGTGTTTTGTTAATTCATCTCACAGAGTTACAGCGTTCCCCTGAAGAACCCTTTCACTAAGACTGTTCTTGTGGAATTTGCAAAGTGATATTTCGAAGCCCATTGTGGGCTATGGTGAAAAAGGAAATACCCTAAGATAAAAACTGAAAAGAAGCTTTCTGAGAAACTGCTTTGTTTTCTGTTAATTCAACTCACAGAGTTACAGCTTTCCCCTCAAGAGGCCTGTCGCTAAGGCTGTTTTTGTGGAATTTGCAAGGTGATAGTTGGAAGCCCATAGATGCCTATGGTGAAAATGGAAATATCCTAATTTAAAAATCGAAAAGAAGCTTTCTGAGAAACTGCCTTGTGTTCTGTTAGTTCATCTCACAGAGTTACAGCTTTACCCTCAAGAAGCCGTTCACTAAGACTGTTCTTGTGAAATTTGCAAGGTGATATTGGAAACCCTTAGAGGGCTATGATTAAAAAGGAAATATGTTCAGTTAAAAATTGGAAAGAAGCTTTCTGAGAAACTACTTTGTGGTCTCTTAATTCAACTCACAGAGTTACAGCTTTCCCTTCAAGAAGCCTTTCGCTAAGACTGTTCTTGTGGAATTTTCAAAGTTATATTTGGAGCCCTTAGAAGGCTATGGTGAAAAAGGAAATACCCTAAGATAAAAACTGAACAGAAGCTTTCTGAGAAGCTGCTTTCTGTATGTTAATTCATCTCACAGAGTTACAGCTTGTCCCTGCAGAAGCCTTTCACTAAGACTGTTCTTGTGGAATTTACAAAGTGATATTTGGAAGCCCATAGATGGCAATGGTGAAAATGGAAATATCATAAGATAAAAAAAGAAAAGTAGCTTTCTGTGAAACTGCCTTGTGTTCTGTTAGTTCATCTCACAGAGTTATCGCTTTCCACTCAAGAAACTGTTCACTAAGACTGTTCTTGTGTAATTTGCAAAGAATTATTTGGAAGCACGTAGAGGGCTATGGTGAAAATGGAAATATCTTGCGTTAAGAACTGGAAAGAAGAATTCTGAGAAACTGCCGTGTGTTGTGTTAATACATCTCACCGTGTTACAGCTTTCCCCTCAAAAAGCCTTTCGCTAAGACTGTTCTTGTGGGATTTCCAAAGTGATATTTGGAAGCCCATAGAGGGCTTTGGTGAAAGAGGAAATATCTTCAGTTAAAAACTGAAAAAAAGGTTTCTGAGAAGCTGCTTTGTGGTCTGTTAATTCAACTCACAGAGTTACAGATTTCCCCTTAATAAGCCTTTCACTAAGGCTGTTGTTGTGGAATTAGAAAAGTGATATTTGGAAGCCCATAGAGGGCTTTGGTGAAAAAGGAAATATCTTCAGTTAAAAGCTAAAGAGAAGCTTTCTGAGAAACTGCTTTGTGTTCTGTAAATTCAACTCACAGAGTTTGAGCTTTCCTATAAAGAATGCTTTCGCTAAGGATGTTGTTGTGGAAATTGCAAAGTGATATTTGGAAGCCCATAGAGGGCAATGGTGAAAATGGAAATATCCTAAGATAAAAAAAGAAAAGAAGCTTTCTGAGAAACCGCTTTTGGTTCTGTTAGTTCATCTCACAGAGTTACAGCTTTCCACTCAAGAAGCAGTTCACTAAGACAATTCTTGTGAAATTTCCAAAGTGATATTTGGAAGCCCGTAGTCGGCTATGGTGAAAAAGGAATATCTTCCGTTAAAAACTGGAAAGAAGATTTCTGAGAAACTGCATTGTGTTCTGTTAATTCATCTCACAGAGTCACAGCTTTCCCCTCAAGAAGCCTTTCGCTAAGACTGTTCTTGTGGAATTTGCAAGGTGATATTTGGAGGCACATAGAGGGCTATGGTGAAAAAGGAAATATCTTCCGTTAAAAACTGGAAAGAAGCTCTCTTAGAAACTGCTTTGTGTTCTGTGAATTCATCTCACAGAGTTACAGCTTTCCCCTCTAGAAGCCTTTCGCTAAGACTGTTCTTGTGGAATTTGCAAAGTGAAATTTGGAAGCCCTTAGAGAGCTATGGTGAAAAAGGAAATATCTTCCGTTAAAAACCGAAAAGAAGATCTCTGAGAAACTGCGTTGTGTTCTGTTATTTCATTTCACAGGGTTACAGCTTTCCTCTCAGGAAGCCTTTCTCTAAGACTGTTCTTGTGGAATTTGCAAAGTGATATTTGGAAGCCCTTAGAGGGCTATGGTGAAAAACGAAATATCTTCCATTATAAACTGGAAAGAACCTTTCTGAGAAACTGCCTTGTGTTCTGTTAGTTCATCTCACAGAGTTACAGCTTTCCCCTCAAGAAGCCTTTCGATAAGACAGATCTGGAGGAATTTGCAAAGTGATATTTTTAATCACATAGAGGGCTATGGTGTAAATGGAAATATCCTAAGATAAAAACCGAAAAGAACCTTTCTGAGAAACTGCTTTCTGTTCTGTTAGTTCATCTCACAGAGTTACAGCTTTCCGCTCAAGGAGCCGTTCAATAAGACTGTTCTTGTGGAATTTGCCAAGTGATGTTTGGAAGCCATTAGAGGTCTAGGGTGAAAAAGGAAATATCCTAAGATAAAAACTGAAAAGAATCTTTCTGAGGAACTGCTGTGTTTTCTCTTAATTCAACTCACAGAGTTACAGCTTTACCCTCAAGAAGCCTTTTGCTGAGGCTGCTGTTGTGGTATTTGCAAAGTGATATTTGGAAGCCCTTAGAGGGCAATGGTGAAAAAGGAAATATCTTCAGTTAAAAACTGAAAAGAAGCATTCTGAGATACTGCTTTGTGTTCTGTTAATTCTTCTCAAAGAATCACAGCTTTCCCCTGAAGAAACCTTCCGCTAAGACTGTTCTTGTGGAATTTGCAAAGTGATATTTCGAAACCCATAGATGGCTATGGTGAAAAAGGAAATATCCTAAGATTAAAACCGAGAAGAAGCTTTCTGAGAAACTGCTTTGTGTTCTGTTAGTTAATCTCACAGTGTTAGAGCTTTCCCCTCAAGGAACCATTCAGTAAGACTGTTCTTGTGCAATTTTCAAAGTGACATTTGGAAGCCCATAGAGGGCTACAGTGAAAAAGGAAATATCTTCCGTTAAAAACTGAAAAGAAGCACTCTGAGAAACTACCGTGTGTTCTGTTAATATAACTCACCGAGTTACAGCTTTCTCCACAAGAAGCCTTTCGCTAAGACTGTTCCTGTGGGATTTGCGTAGTGATATTTGGAAGCCCATAGAGGGCTATGGTGAAAAAGGAATTATCCTAAGATAAAAACTGGAAAGAAGATTTCTGAGAAACTGCTTTATGTTCTGTTTATTCACAGCACAGAATTACAGCTTTTCTCTCCAGAAGCCTTTCGCTAAGACTGTTCTTCTGGAATTTGCAAGGTGATATTTGGAGGCACATAGAGGGCTATGGTGATAAAGAAAATATCTTCCGTTAAAAACTGGAAAGAAGCTCTCTTAGAAACTGCTTTGTGTTCTGTGAATTCATCTCACAGAGTTACAGCTTTCCCCTCTGGAAGCCTTTCGCTAACACTGTTCTTGTGGAATTTGCAAAGTGAAATTTGGAAGCCCTTAGAGAGCTATGGTGAAAAAGGAAATATCTTCCGTTAAAAACCGAGAAGAAGATCTCTGAGAAACTGCTTTCTGTTCTGTTAGTTCATCTCACAGAGTTTCAGGTTTCCCCTCAAGAAGCCGTTCACTAACACTATTCTTGTGAAATTTGCAAAGTGATATTTCGAAACCCATAGATGGCTATGGTAAAATAGTAAATATCTTCCGTTAAAAACTGGAAAGAAGTTTTTGAGAACCTGCCGTGTGTTCTGTTAATACATCTCACCGAGTTGAAGCTTTCACTTCAAGAAGCCTTTAACTAAGACTGTTCTTGAGGCAATTGCAAAGTGATATTTGGAAGCCCATAGAGGACTATGATGAAAGAGGATATATCCTTAGAAAAACACTGAAAAGAAGCTTTCTGAGAAGCTGCTTTGTTTTCTCTTAATTCATTTCACAGAGTTACAGCTTTCCCCTCAAGAAGCCCTTCACTAGGACCTTCCTTCTGAAATTTGTAAAGTGATATTTGGAAGCCCATAGAGGGCTATTGTGAAAAAGGAAATATCTTCGGGAAAAAACTGGAGAGAAGCATTCTGGGAAACTGCCATGTGTTCTGTATATATATCTCACCGCGTTACAGCTTTCACCTCAAGAAGCCATTCGGTAAGACTGTTCTTGTGGGATTTGCAATGTGATATTTGGAAGCCCCTAGAGGGCAATGGTGAAAATGGAAATATCCTAAGTTAAAAAAAGAAAAGAAGCTTTCTGAGAAACCGCTTTTCGTTCTGTTAGTTCATCTCGCCGAGTTACAGCTTTCCACTCAAGAACGTATTCACTAAGACTTTTCTTGTGAAATTTGCAAAGTGATATTTGGAAGCCCGTAGAAAGCTATGGTGAAAGAGGAAATATCTTCTGTTAAAAACTGGAAAGAAGATTTCCGAGAAACTGCATTGTGTTCTGTTAATTCATCTCACACAGTCACAGCTCTCCCCTCAAGAAGCCTTTCGCTAAGACTGTTCTTGTGGAATTTGCAAAGTGATATTTGGAGGCCCATAGACGGTTATGGTGAAAAAGTAAATATATTCCGTTAAAAACTGGAAAGAATATTTCTGAGAGACTGCTTTGAGTTCTGTTAATTCATCTCACAGAGTTACAGCTTTTACCTCAAGAAGCCTGTCGATAAGAATGTTGTGGAATTTGCAAAGTGATATTTGGAAGCCGACTGAGGCCTATGGTGAAAAAGGAAATATCCTAAGATAAAATCTAAAAAGAAGCTTTCTGAGAAACTGCTTTGTGTTCTGTTAATTCATCTCACAGAGTTACAGCTTTCCCCTCAAGAGGCCTGTCGCTAAGGCTGTTTTTGTGGAATTTGCAAGGTGATATTTGGAAGCCCATAGATGCCTATGGTGAAAATGGAAATATCCTAATTTAAAAATCGAAAAGAAGCTTTCTGAGAAACTGCCTTGTGTTCTGTTAGTTCATCTCACAGAGTTACAGCTTTACCCTCAAGAAGCCGTTCACTAAGAGTGTTCTTGTGAAATTTGTAAAGTGATATTGGAAGCCCTTAGAGGGCTATGATGAAAAAGGAAATATCTTCAGTTAAAAACTGGAAAGAAGCTTTCTGAGAAACTACTTTATGGTCTCTTAATTCAACTCACAGAGTTACAGCTTTCCCTTCAAGAAGCCTTTCGCTAAGACTGTTCTTGTGGAATTTTCAAAGTTATATTTGGAGCCCTTAGAAGGCTATGGTGAAAAAGGAAATACCCTAAGATAAAAACTGAACAGAAGCTTTCTGAGAAGCTGCTTTGTGTATGTTAATTCATCTCACAGAGTTACAGCTTGTCCCTGCAGAAGCCTTTCACTAAGACTGTTCTTGTGGAATTTACAAAGTGATATTTGGAAGCCCATAGAGGGCAATGGTGAAAATGGAAATATCATAAGATAAAAAAAGAAAAGTAGCTTTCTGTGAAACTGCCTTGTGTTCTGTTAGTTCATCTCACAGAGTTATCGCTTTCCACTCAAGAAACTGTTCACTAAGACTGTTCTTGTGTAATTTGCAAAGAATTATTTGGAAGCACGTAGAGGGCTATGGTGAAAATGGAAATATCTTGCGTTAAGAACTGGAAAGAAGAATTCTGAGAAACTGCCGTGTGTTGTCTTAATACATCTCACCGTGTTACAGCTTTCCCCTCAAAAAGCCTTTCGCTAAGACTGTTCTTGTGGGATTTCCAAAGTGATATTTGGAAGCCCATAGAGGGCTTTGGTGAAAGAGGAAATATCTTCAGTTAAAAACTGAAAAAAAGGTTTCTGAGAAACTGCTTTGTGGTCTGTTAATTCAACTCACAGAGTTACAGATTTCCCCTTAATAAGCCTTTCACTAAGGCTGTTGTTGTGGAATTAGAAAAGTGATATTTGGAAGCCCATAGAGGGCTTTGGTGAAAAAGGAAATATCTTCAGTTAAAAGCTAAAGAGAAGCTTTCTGAGAAACTGCTTTGTGTTCTGTAAATTCAACTCACAGAGTTTGAGCTTTCCTATAAAGAATGCTTTCGCTAAGGATGTTGTTGTGGAAATTGCAAAGTGATATTTGGAAGCCCATAGAGGGCAATGGTGAAAATGGAAATATCCTAAGATAAAAAAAGAAAAGAAGCTTTCTGAGAAACCGCTTTTGGTTCTGTTAGTTCATCTCACAGAGTTACAGCTTTCCACTCAAGAAGCAGTTCACTAAGACAATTCTTGTGAAATTTCCAAAGTGATATTTGGAAGCCCGTAGTCGGCTATGGTGAAAAAGGAATATCTCCCGTTAAAAACTGGAAAGAAGATTTCTGAGAAACTGCATTGTGTTCTGTTAATTCATCTCACAGAGTCACAGCTTTCCCCTCAAGAAGCCTTTCGCTAAGACTGTTCTTGTGGAATTTGCAAGGTGATATTTGGAGGCACATAGAGGGCTATGGTGAAAAAGGAAATATCTTCCGTTAAAAACTGGAAAGAAGCTCTCTTAGAAACTGCTTTGTGTTCTGTGAATTCATCTCACAGAGTTACAGCTTTCCCCTCTAGAAGCCTTTCGCTAAGACTGTTCTTGTGGAATTTGCAAAGTGAAATTTGGAAGCCCTTAGAGAGCTATGGTGAAAAAGGAAATATCTTCCGTTAAAAACCGAAAAGAAGATCTCTGAGAAACTGCGTTGTGTTCTGTTATTTCATTTCACAGGGTTACAGCTTTCCTCTCAAGAAGCCTTTCCCTAAGACTGTTCTTGTGGAATTTGCAAAGTGATATTTGGAAGCCCTTAGAGGGCTATGGTGAAAAACGAAATATCTTCCATTATATACTGGAAAGAACCTTTCTGAGAAACTGCCTTGTGTTCTGTTAGTTCATCTCACAGAGTTACAGCTTTCCCCTCAAGAAGCCTTTCGATAAGACAGATCTGGAGGAATTTGCAAGTGATATTTGGAAGGCCATAGACGGTTATGGTGAAAAAGGAAATATCTTCCGTTAAAAACTGGAAAGAAGCTTTCTGAGACACTGCTTTGTGTTCTGTTAATTCATCTCACAGAGTTATAGCTTTCCCCTCAAAAAGCCTTTCGCTAAGGCTGTTGTTGTGGAACTTGCAAAGTGATATTTTTAATCACATAGAGGGCTATGGTGTAAATGGAAATATCCTAAGATAAAAACCGAAAAGAACCTTTCTGAGAAACTGCTTTCTGTTCTGTTAGTTCATCTCACAGAGTTACAGCTTTCCGCTCAAGGAGCCGTTCAATAAGACTGTTCTTGTGGAATTTGTCAAGTGATGTTTGGAAGCCATTAGAGGTCTAGGGTGAAAAAGGAAATATCCTAAGATAAAAACTGAAAAGAATCTTTCTGAGGAACTGCTGTGTTTTCTCTTACTTCAACTCACAGAGTTACAGCTTTACCCTCAAGAAGCCTTTTGCTGAGGCTGCTGTTGTGGTATTTGCAAAGTGATATTTGGAAGCCCTTAGAGGGCAATGGTGAAAAAGGAAATATCTTCAGTTAAAAACTGAAAAGAAGCATTCTGAGATACTGCTTTGTGTTCTGTTAATTCTTCTCAAAGAATCACAGCTTTCCCCTAAAGAAACCTTCCGCTAAGATTGTTCTTGTGGAATTTGCAAAGTGATATTTCGAAACCCATAGATGGCTACGGTGAAAAAGGAAATATCCTAAGATTAAAACCGAGAAGAAGCTTTCTGAGAAACTGCTTTGTGTTCTGTTAGTTAATCTCACAGTGTTAGAGCTTTCCCCTCAAGGAACCATTCAGTAAGACTGTTCTTGTGCAATTTTCAAAGTGACATTTGGAAGCCCATTGAGGGCTACAGTGAAAAAGGAAATATCTTCCGTTAAAAACTGAAAAGAAGCACTCTGAGAAACTGCCGTGTGTTCTGTTAATATATCTCACCGAGTTACAGCTTTCTCCACAAGAAGCCTTTCACTAAGACTGTTCCTGTGGGATTTGCGAAGTGATATTTGGAAGCCCATAGAGGGCTATGGTGAAAAAGGAAATATCCTAAGATAAAAACTGGAAAGAAGATTTCTGAGAAACTGCTTTATGTTCTGTTTATTCACAGCACAGAATTACAGCTTTTCTCTCCAGAAGCCTTTCGCTAAGACTGTTCTTGTGGAATTTGCAAAGTGATCTTGGAAGCCCATAGAGGGCTATGGTGAAAAAGGAAATAGCTTTAGTTAAAAACTGGAAAGAAACTTTCTGAGAAACTGCTTTTGTTCTGTTTATTCATCTCACAGATTTACAGCTTTCCCCTCACAAAGCCGTTAACTAAGACTGTTCTTGTGGAATTTTGCAAAGTGATATTTGGAAGCCCAGAGAGAGCTACGGTGAAAAAGGAAATATCTTCCGTTAAAAACTGGAAAGAAGACTTCTGAGAAACTGCTTTGTGTTTTGTTAATTCATCTCACAGAGTTACAGCGTTCCCCTGAAGAACCCTTTCACTAAGACTGTTCTTGTGGAATTTGCAAAGTGATATTTCGAAGCCCATTGTGGGCTATGGTGAAAAAGGAAATACCCTAAGATAAAAACTGAAAAGAAGCTTTCTGAGAAACTGCTTTGTTTTCTGTTAATTCAACTCACAGAGTTACAGCTTTCCCCTCAAGAGGCCTGTCGCTAAGGCTGCTTTTGTGGAATTTGCAAGGTGATAGTTGGAAGCCCATAGATGCCTATGGTGAAGATGGAAATATCCTAAGATAAAAATCGAAAAGAAGCTTTCTGAGAAACTGCCTTGTGTTCTGTTAGTTCATCTCACAGAGTTACAGCTTTACCCTCAAGAAGCCGTTCACTAAGAGTGTTCTTGTGAAATTTGTAAAGTGATATTGGAAGCCCTTAGAGGGCTATGATGAAAAAGGAAATATCTTCAGTTAAAAACTGGAAAGAAGCTTTCTGAGAAACTACTTTGTGGTCTCTTAATTCAACTCACAGAGTTACAGCTTTCCCTTCAAGAAGCCTTTCGCTAAGACTGTTCTTGTGGAATTTTCAAAGTTATATTTGGAGCCCTTAGAAGGCTATGGTGAAAAAGGAAATACCCTAAGATAAAAACTGAACAGAAGCTTTCTGAGAAGCTGCTTTCTGTATGTTAATTCATCTCACAGAGTTACAGCTTGTCCCTGCAGAAGCCTTTCACTAAGACTGTTCTTGTGGAATTTACAAAGTGATATTTGGAAGCCCATAGAGGGCAAAGGTGAAAATGGAAATATCATAAGATAAAAAAAGAAAAGTAGCTTTCTGTGAAACTGCCTTGTGTTCTGTTAGTTCATCTCACAGAGTTATCGCTTTCCACTCAAGAAACTGTTCACTAAGACTGTTCTTGTGTAATTTGCAAAGAATTATTTGGAAGCACGTAGAGGGCTATGGTGAAAATGGAAATATCTTGCGTTAAGAACTGGAAAGAAGAATTCTGAGAAACTTCCGTGTGTTGTGTTAATACATCTCACCGTGTTACAGCTTTCCCCTCAAAAAGCCTTTCGCTAAGACTGTTCTTGTGGGATTTCCAAAGTGATATTTGGAAGCCCATAGAGGGCTTTGGTGAAAGAGGAAATATCTTCAGTTAAAAACTGAAAAAAAGGTTTCTGAGAAACTGCTTTGTGGTCTGTTAATTCAACTCACAGAGTTACAGATTTCCCCTTAATAAGCCTTTCACTAAGGCTGTTGTTGTGGAATTAGAAAAGTGATATTTGGAAGCCCATAGAGGGCTTTGGTGAAAAAGGAAATATCTTCAGTTAAAAGCTAAAGAGAAGCTTTCTGAGAAACTGCTTTGTGTTCTGTAAATTCAACTCACAGAGTTTGAGCTTTCCTATAAAGAATGCTTTCGCTAAGGATGTTGTTGTGGAAATTGCAAAGTGATATTTGGAAGCCCATAGAGGGCAATGGTGAAAATGGAAATATCCTAAGATAAAAAAAGAAAAGAAGCTTTCTGAGAAACCGCTTTTGGTTCTGTTAGTTCATCTCACAGAGTTACAGCTTTCCACTCAAGAAGCAGTTCACTAAGACAATTCTTGTGAAATTTCCAAAGTGATATTTGGAAGCCCGTAGTCGGCTATGGTGAAAAAGGAATATCTCCCGTTAAAAACTGGAAAGAAGATTTCTGAGAAACTGCATTGTGTTCTGTTAATTCATCTCACAGAGTCACAGCTTTCCCCTCAAGAAGCCTTTCGCTAAGACTGTTCTTGTGGAATTTGCAAGGTGATATTTGGAGGCACATAGAGGGCTATGGTGAAAAAGGAAATATCTTCTGTTAAAAACTGGAAAGAAGCTCTCTTAGAAACTGCTTTGTGTTCTGTGAATTCATCTCACAGAGTTACAGCTTTCCCCTCTAGAAGCCTTTCGCTAAGACTGTTCTTGTGGAATTTGCAAAGTGAAATTTGGAAGCCCTTAGAGAGCTATGGTGAAAAAGGAAATATCTTCCGTTAAAAACCGAGAAGAAGATCTCTGAGAAACTGCGTTGTGTTCTGTTATTTCATTTCACAGGGTTACAGCTTTCCTCTCAAGAAGCCTTTCCCTAAGACTGTTCTTGTGGAATTTGCAAAGTGATATTTGGAAGCCCTTAGAGGGCTATGGTGAAAAACGAAATATCTTCCATTATAAACTGGAAAGAACCTTTCTGAGAAACTGCCTTGTGTTCTGTTAGTTCATCTCACAGAGTTACAGCTTTCCCCTCAAGAAGCCTTTCGATAAGACAGATCTGGAGGAATTTGCAAGTGATATTTGGAAGGCCATAGACGGTTATGGTGAAAAAGGAAATATCTTCCGTTAAAAACTGGAAAGAAGCTTTCTGAGACACTGCTTTGTGTTCTGTTAATTCATCTCACAGAGTTATAGCTTTCCCCTCAAAAAGCCTTTCGCTAAGGCTGTTGTTGTGGAACTTGCAAAGTGATATTTTTAATCACATAGAGGGCTATGGTGTAAATGGAAATATCCTAAGATAAAAACCGAAAAGAACCTTTCTGAGAAACTGCTTTCTGTTCTGTTAGTTCATCTCACAGAGTTACAGCTTTCCGCTCAAGGAGCCGTTCAATAAGACTGTTCTTGTGGAATTTGTCAAGTGATGTTTGGAAGCCATTAGAGGTCTAGGGTGAAAAAGGAAATATCCTAAGATAAAAACTGAAAAGAATCTTTCTGAGGAACTGCTGTGTTTTCTCTTACTTCAACTCACAGAGTTACAGCTTTACCCTCAAGAAGCCTTTTGCTGAGGCTGCTGTTGTGGTATTTGCAAAGTGATATTTGGAAGCCCTTAGAGGGCAATGGTGAAAAAGGAAATATCTTCAGTTAAAAACTGAAAAGAAGCATTCTGAGATACTGCTTTGTG
The DNA here is from genome assembly GCF_047675955.1 of Chlorocebus sabaeus. Classification (NCBI taxonomy): domain Eukaryota; kingdom Metazoa; phylum Chordata; class Mammalia; order Primates; family Cercopithecidae; genus Chlorocebus; species Chlorocebus sabaeus. Next base: position 228,490 of record NW_027327507.1, read on the forward strand.
TTCTGTTAATTCTTCTCAAAGAATCACAGCTTTCCCCTAAAGAAACCTTCTGCTAAGACTGTTCTTGTGGAATTTGCAAAGTGATATTTCGAAGCCCATAGATGGCTATGGTGAAAAAGGAAATATCCTAAGATTAAAACCGAGAAGAAGCTTTCTGAGAAACTGCTTTGTGTTCTGTTAGTTAATCTCACAGTGTTAGAGCTTTCCCCTCAAGGAACCATTCAGTAAGACTGTTCTTGTGCAATTTTCAAAGTGACATTTGGAAGCCCATTGAGGGCTACAGTGAAAAAGGAAATATCTTCCGTTAAAAACTGAAAAGAAGCACTCTGAGAAACTGCCGTGTGTTCTGTTAATATATCTCACCGAGTTACAGCTTTCTCCACAAGAAGCCTTTCACTAAGACTGTTCCTGTGGGATTTGCGAAGTGATCTTTGGAAGCCCATACAGGGCTATGGTGAAAAAGGAAATATCCTAAGATAAAATCTGGAAAGAAGATTTCGGAGAAACTGCTTTATGTTCTGTTTATTCACAGCACAGAATTACAGCTTTTCTCTCCAGAAGCCTTTCGCTAAGACTGTTCTTGTGGAATTTGCAAAGTGATCTTGGAAGCCCCTAGAGGGCTATTTTGAAAAAGGAAATAGCTTTAGTTAAAAACTGGAAAGAAACTTTCTGAGAAACTGCTTTTGTTCTGTTTATTCATCTCACAGATTTACAGCTTTCCCCTCACAAAGCCGTTAACTAAGACTGTTCTTGTGGAATTTTGCAAAGTGATATTTGGAAGCCCAGAGAGAGCTACGGTGAAAAAGGAAATATCTTCCGTTAAAAACTGGAAAGAAGACTTCTGAGAAACTGCTTTGTGTTTTGTTAATTCATCTCACAGAGTTACAGCGTTCCCCTGAAGAACCCTTTCACTAAGACTGTTCTTGTGGAATTTGCAAAGTGATATTTCGAAGCCCATTGTGGGCTATGGTGAAAAAGGAAATACCCTAAGATAAAAACTGAAAAGAAGCTTTCTGAGAAACTGCTTTGTTTTCTGTTAATTCAACTCACAGAGTTACAGCTTTCCCCTCAAGAGGCCTGTCGCTAAGGCTGCTTTTGTGGAATTTGCAAGGTGATAGTTGGAAGCCCATAGATGCCTATGGTGAAAATGGAAATATCCTAAGATAAAAATCGAAAAGAAGCTTTCTGAGAAACTGCCTTGTGTTCTGTTAGTTCATCTCACAGAGTTACAGCTTTACCCTCAAGAAGCCGTTCACTAAGACTGTTCTTGTGAAATTTGTAAAGTGATATTGGAAGCCCTTAGAGGGCTATGATGAAAAAGGAAATATCTTCAGTTAAAAACTGGAAAGAAGCTTTCTGAGAAACTACTTTGTGGTCTCTTAATTCAACTCACAGAGTTACAGCTTTCCCTTCAAGAAGCCTTTCGCTAAGACTGTTCTTGTGGAATTTTCAAAGTTATATTTGGAGCCCTTAGAAGGCTATGGTGAAAAAGGAAATATCCTAAGATAAAAACTGAACAGAAGCTTTCTGAGAAGCTGCTTTCTGTATGTTAATTCATCTCACAGAGTTACAGCTTGTCCCTGCAGAAGCCTTTCACTAAGACTGTTCTTGTGGAATTTACAAAGTGATATTTGGAAGCCCATAGAGGGCAATGGTGAAAATGGAAATATCATAAGATAAAAAAAGAAAAGTAGCTTTCTGTGAAACTGCCTTGTGTTCTGTTAGTTCATCTCACAGAGTTATCGCTTTCCACTCAAGAAACTGTTCACTAAGACTGTTCTTGTGTAATTTGCAAAGAATTATTTGGAAGCACGTAGAGGGCTATGGTGAAAATGGAAATATCTTGCGTTAAGAACTGGAAAGAAGAATTCTGAGAAACTGCCGTGTGTTGTGTTAATACATCTCACCGTGTTACAGCTTTCCCCTCAAAAAGCCTTTCGCTAAGACTGTTCTTGTGGGATTTCCAAAGTGATATTTGGAAGCCCATAGAGGGCTTTGGTGAAAGAGGAAATATCTTCAGTTAAAAACTGAAAAAAAGGTTTCTGAGAAACTGCTTTGTGGTCTGTTAATTCAACTCACAGAGTTACAGATTTCCCCTTAATAAGCCTTTCACTAAGGCTGTTGTTGTGGAATTAGAAAAGTGATATTTGGAAGCCCATAGAGGGCTTTGGTGAAAAAGGAAATATCTTCAGTTAAAAGCTAAAGAGAAGCTTTCTGAGAAACTGCTTTGTGTTCTGTAAATTCAACTCACAGAGTTTGAGCTTTCCTATAAAGAATGCTTTCGCTAAGGATGTTGTTGTGGAAATTGCAAAGTGATATTTGGAAGCCCATAGAGGGCAATGGTGAAAATGGAAATATCCTAAGATAAAAAAAGAAAAGAAGCTTTCTGAGAAACCGCTTTTGGTTCTGTTAGTTCATCGCACAGAGTTACAGCTTTCCACTCAAGAAGCCGTTCACTAAGACTGTTCTTGTGAAATTTGTAAAGTGATATTGGAAGCCCTTAGAGGGCTATGATGAAAAAGGAAATATCTTCAGTTAAAAATTGGAAAGAAGCTTTCTGAGAAACTACTTTGTGGTCTCTTAATTCAACTCACAGAGTTACAGCTTTCCCTTCAAGAAGCCTTTCGCTAAGACTGTTCTTGTGGAATTTTCAAAGTTATATTTGGAGCCCTTAGAAGGCTATGGTGAAAAAGGAAATACCCTAAGATAAAAACTGAACAGAAGCTTTCTGAGAAACTGCTTTGTGTATGTTAATTCATCTCACAGAGTTACAGCTTGTCCCTGCAGAAGCCTTTCACTAAGACTGTTCTTGTGGAATTTACAAAGTGATATTTGGAAGCCCATAGAGGGCAATGGTGAAAATGGAAATATCATAAGATAAAAAAAGAAAAGTAGCTTTCTGTGAAACTGCCTTGTGTTCTGTTAGTTCATCTCACAGAGTTATCGCTTTCCACTCAAGAAACTGTTCACTAAGACTGTTCTTGTGTAATTTGCAAAGAATTATTTGGAAGCACGTAGAGGGCTATGGTGAAAATGGAAATATCTTGCGTTAAGAACTGGAGAGAAGAATTCTGAGAAACTGCCGTGTGTTGTGTTAATACATCTCACCGTGTTACAGCTTTCCCCTCAAAAAGCCTTTCGCTAAGACTGTTCTTGTGGGATTTCCAAAGTGATATTTGGAAGCCCATAGAGGGCTTTGGTGAAAGAGGAAATATCTTCAGTTAAAAACTGAAAAAAAGGTTTCTGAGAAACTGCTTTGTGGTCTGTTAATTCAACTCACAGAGTTACAGATTTCCCCTTAATAAGCCTTTCACTAAGGCTGTTGTTGTGGAATTAGAAAAGTGATATTTGGAAGCCCATAGAGGGCTTTGGTGAAAAAGGAAATATCTTCAGTTAAAAGCTAAAGAGAAGCTTTCTGAGAAACTGCTTTGTGTTCTGTAATTTCAACTCACAGAGTTTGAGCTTTCCTATAAAGAATGCTTTCGCTAAGGATGTTGTTGTGGAAATTGCAAAGTGATATTTGGAAGCCCATAGAGGGCAATGGTGAAAATGGAAATATCCTAAGATAAAAAAAGAAAAGAAGCTTTCTGAGAAACCGCTTTTGGTTCTGTTAGTTCATCTCACAGAGTTACAGCTTTCCACTCAAGAAGCAGTTCACTAAGACAATTCTTGTGAAATTTCCAAAGTGATATTTGGAAGCCCGTAGTCGGCTATGGTGAAAAAGGAATATCTCCCGTTAAAAACTGGAAAGAAGATTTCTGAGAAACTGCATTGTGTTCTGTTAATTCATCTCACAGAGTCACAGCTTTCCCCTCAAGAAGCCTTTCGCTAAGACTGTTCTTGTGGAATTTGCAAGGTGATATTTGGAGGCACATAGAGGGCTATGGTGAAAAAGGAAATATCTTCCGTTAAAAACTGGAAAGAAGCTCTCTTAGAAACTGCTTTGTGTTCTGTGAATTCATCTCACAGAGTTACAGCTTTCCCCTCTAGAAGCCTTTCGCTAAGACTGTTCTTGTGGAATTTGCAAAGTGAAATTTGGAAGCCCTTAGAGAGCTATGGTGAAAAAGGAAATATCTTCCGTTAAAAACCGAAAAGAAGATCTCTGAGAAACTGCGTTGTGTTCTGTTATTTCATTTCACAGGGTTACAGCTTTCCTCTCAAGAAGCCTTTCCCTAAGACTGTTCTTGTGGAATTTGCAAAGTGATATTTGGAAGCCCTTAGAGGGCTATGGTGAAAAACGAAATATCTTCCATTATATACTGGAAAGAACCTTTCTGAGAAACTGCCTTGTGTTCTGTTAGTTCATCTCACAGAGTTACAGTTTTCCCCTCAAGAAGCCTTTCGATAAGACAGATCTGGAGGAATTTGCAAGTGATATTTGGAAGGCCATAGACGGTTATGGTGAAAAAGGAAATATCTTCCGTTAAAAACTGGAAAGAAGCTTTCTGAGACACTGCTTTGTGTTCTGTTAATTCATCTCACAGAGTTATAGCTTTCCCCTCAAAAAGCCTTTCGCTAAGGCTGTTGTTGTGGAACTTGCAAAGTGATATTTTTAATCACATAGAGGGCTATGGTGTAAATGGAAATATCCTAAGATAAAAACCGAAAAGAACCTTTCTGAGAAACTGCTTTCTGTTCTGTTAGTTCATCTCACAGAGTTACAGCTTTCCGCTCAAGGAGCCGTTCAATAAGACTGTTCTTGTGGAATTTGTCAAGTGATGTTTGGAAGCCATTAGAGGTCTAGGGTGAAAAAGGAAATATCCTAAGATAAAAACTGAAAAGAATCTTTCTGAGGAACTGCTGTGTTTTCTCTTAATTCAACTCACAGAGTTACAGCTTTACCCTCAAGAAGCCTTTTGCTGAGGCTGCTGTTGTGGTATTTGCAAAGTGATATTTGGAAGCCCTTAGAGGGCAATGGTGAAAAAGGAAATATCTTCAGTTAAAAACTGAAAAGAAGCATTCTGAGATACTGCTTTGTGTTCTGTTAATTCTTCTCAAAGAATCACAGCTTTCCCCTAAAGAAACCTTCCGCTAAGACTGTTCTTGTGGAATTTGCAAAGTGATATTTCGAAACCCATAGATGGCTACGGTGAAAAAGGAAATATCCTAAGATTAAAACCGAGAAGAAGCTTTCTGAGAAACTGCTTTGTGTTCTGTTAGTTAATCTCACAGTGTTAGAGCTTTCCCCTCAAGGAACCATTCAGTAAGACTGTTCTTGTGCAATTTTCAAAGTGACATTTGGAAGCCCATTGAGGGCTACAGTGAAAAAGGAAATATCTTCCGTTAAAAACTGAAAAGAAGCACTCTGAGAAACTTCCGTGTGTTCTGTTAATATATCTCACCGAGTTACAGCTTTCTCCACAAGAAGCCTTTCACTAAGACTGTTCCTGTGGGATTTGCGAAGTGATATTTGGAAGCCCATAGAGGGCTATGGTGAAAAAGGAAATATCCTAAGATAAAAACTGGAAAGAAGATTTCTGAGAAACTGCTTTATGTTCTGTTTATTCACAGCACAGAATTACAGCTTTTCTCTCCAGAAGCCTTTCGCTAAGACTGTTCTTGTGGAATTTGCAAAGTGATCTTGGAAGCCCATAGAGGGCTATGGTGAAAAAGGAAATAGCTTTAGTTAAAAACTGGAAAGAAACTTTCTGAGAAACTGCTTTTGTTCTGTTTATTCATCTCACAGATTTACAGCTTTCCCCTCACAAAGCCGTTAACTAAGACTGTTCTTGTGGAATTTTGCAAAGTGATATTTGGAAGCCCAGAGAGAGCTACGGTGAAAAAGGAAATATCTTCCGTTAAAAACTGGAAAGAAGACTTCTGAGAAACTGCTTTGTGTTTTGTTAATTCATCTCACAGAGTTACAGCGTTCCCCTGAAGAACCCTTTCACTAAGACTGTTCTTGTGGAATTTGCAAAGTGATATTTCGAAGCCCATTGTGGGCTATGGTGAAAAAGGAAATACCCTAAGATAAAAACTGAAAAGAAGCTTTCTGAGAAACTGCTTTGTTTTCTGTTAATTCAACTCACAGAGTTACAGCTTTCCCCTCAAGAGGCCTGTCGCTAAGGCTGCTTTTGTGGAATTTGCAAGGTGATAGTTGGAAACCCATAGATGCCTATGGTGAAAATGGAAATATCCTAAGATAAAAATCGAAAAGAAGCTTTCTGAGAAACTGCCTTGTGTTCTGTTAGTTCATCTCACAGAGTTACAGCTTTACCCTCAAGAAGCCGTTCACTAAGAATGTTCTTGTGAAATTTGTAAAGTGATATTGGAAGCCCTTAGAGGGCTATGATGAAAAAGGAAATATCTTCAGTTAAAAACTGGAAAGAAGCTTTCTGAGAAACTACTTTGTGGTCTCTTAATTCAACTCACAGAGTTACAGCTTTCCCTTCAAGAAGACTTTCGCTAAGACTGTTCTTGTGGAATTTTCAAAGTTATATTTGGAGCCCTTAGAAGGCTATGGTGAAAAAGGAAATACCCTAAGATAAAAACTGAACAGAAGCTTTCTGAGAAGCTGCTTTCTGTATGTTAATTCATCTCACAGAGTTACAGCTTGTCCCTGCAGAAGCCTTTCACTAAGACTGTTCTTGTGGAATTTACAGTGATATTTGGAAGCCCATAGAGGGCAATGGTGAAAATGGAAATATCATAAGATAAAAAAAGAAAAGTAGCTTTCTGTGAAACTGCCTTGTGTTCTGTTAGTTCATCTCACAGAGTTATCGCTTTCCACTCAAGAAACTGTTCACTAAGACTGTTCTTGTGTAATTTGCAAAGAATTATTTGGAAGCACGTAGAGGGCTATGGTGAAAATGGAAATATCTTGCGTTAAGAACTGGAAAGAAGAATTCTGAGAAACTGCCGTGTGTTGTGTTAATACATCTCACCGTGTTACAGCTTTCCCCTCAAAAAGCCTTTCGCTAAGACTGTTCTTGTGGGATTTCCAAAGTGATATTTGGAAGCCCATAGAGGGCTTTGGTGAAAGAGGAAATATCTTCAGTTAAAAACTGAAAAAAAGGTTTCTGAGAAACTGCTTTGTGGTCTGTTAATTCAACTCACAGAGTTACAGATTTCCCCTTAATAAGCCTTTCACTAAGGCTGTTGTTGTGGAATTAGAAAAGTGATATTTGGAAGCCCATAGAGGGCTTTGGTGAAAAAGGAAATATCTTCAGTTAAAAGCTAAAGAGAAGCTTTCTGAGAAACTGCTTTGTGTTCTGTAAATTCAACTCACAGAGTTTGAGCTTTCCTATAAAGAATGCTTTCGCTAAGGATTTTGTTGTGGAAATTGCAAAGTGATATTTGGAAGCCCATAGAGGGCAATGGTGAAAATGGAAATATCCTAAGATAAAAAAAGAAAAGAAGCTTTCTGAGAAACCGCTTTTGGTTCTGTTAGTTCATCGCACAGACTTACAGCTTTCCACTCAAGAAGCCGTTCACTAAGGCTGTTCTTGTGAAATTTGTAAAGTGATATTGGAAGCCCTTAGAGGGCTATGATGAAAAAGGAAATATCTTCAGTTAAAAACTGGAAAGAAGCTTTCTGAGAAACTACTTTGTGGTCTCTTAATTCAACTCACAGAGTTACAGCTTTCCCTTCAAGAAGCCTTTCGCTAAGACTGTTCTTGTGGAATTTTCAAAGTTATATTTGGAGCCCTTAGAAGGCTATGGTGAAAAAGGAAATACCCTAAGATAAAAACTGAACAGAAGCTTTCTGAGAAGCTGCTTTGTGTATGTTAATTCATCTCACAGAGTTACAGCTTGTCCCTGCAGAAGCCTTTCACTAAGACTGTTCTTGTGGAATTTACAAAGTGATATTTGGAAGCCCATAGAGGGCAATGGTGAAAATGGAAATATCATAAGATAAAAAAAGAAAAGTAGCTTTCTGTGAAACTGCCTTGTGTTCTGTTAGTTCATCTCACAGAGTTATCGCTTTCCACTCAAGAAACTGTTCACTAAGACTGTTCTTGTGTAATTTGCAAAGAATTATTTGGAAGCACGTAGAGGGCTATGGTGAAAATGGAAATATCTTGCGTTAAGAACTGGAGAGAAGAATTCTGAGAAACTGCCGTGTGTTGTGTTAATACATCTCACCGTGTTACAGCTTTCCCCTCAAAAAGCCTTTCGCTAAGACTGTTCTTGTGGGATTTCCAAAGTGATATTTGGAAGCCCATAGAGGGCTTTGGTGAAAGAGGAAATATCTTCAGTTAAAAACTGAAAAAAAGGTTTCTGAGAAACTGCTTTGTGGTCTGTTAATTCAACTCACAGAGTTACAGATTTCCCCTTAATAAGCCTTTCACTAAGGCTGTTGTTGTGGAATTAGAAAAGTGATATTTGGAAGCCCATAGAGGGCTTTGGTGAAAAAGGAAATATCTTCAGTTAAAAGCTAAAGAGAAGCTTTCTGAGAAACTGCTTTGTGTTCTGTAAATTCAACTCACAGAGTTTGAGCTTTCCTATAAAGAATGCTTTCGCTAAGGATGTTGTTGTGGAAATTGCAAAGTGATATTTGGAAGCCCATAGAGGGCAATGGTGAAAATGGAAATATCCTAAGATAAAAAAAGAAAAGAAGCTTTCTGAGAAACCGCTTTTGGTTCTGTTAGTTCATCTCACAGAGTTACAGCTTTCCACTCAAGAAGCAGTTCACTAAGACAATTCTTGTGAAATTTCCAAAGTGATATTTGGAAGCCCGTAGTCGGCTATGGTGAAAAAGGAATATCTCCCGTTAAAAACTGGAAAGAAGATTTCTGAGAAACTGCATTGTGTTCTGTTAATTCATCTCACAGAGTCACAGCTTTCCCCTCAAGAAGCCTTTCGCTAAGACTGTTCTTGTGGAATTTGCAAGGTGATATTTGGAGGCACATAGAGGGCTATGGTGAAAAAGGAAATATCTTCCGTTAAAAACTGGAAAGAAGCTCTCTTAGAAACTGCTTTGTGTTCTGTGAATTCATCTCACAGAGTTACAGCTTTCCCCTCTAGAAGCCTTTCGCTAAGACTGTTCTTGTGGAATTTGCAAAGTGAAATTTGGAAGCCCTTAGAGAGCTATGGTGAAAAAGGAAATATCTTCCGTTAAAAACCGAAAAGAAGATCTCTGAGAAACTGCGTTGTGTTCTGTTATTTCATTTCACAGGGTTACAGCTTTCCTCTCAAGAAGCCTTTCCCTAAGACTGTTCTTGTGGAATTTGCAAAGTGATATTTGGAAGCCCTTAGAGGGCTATGGTGAAAAACGAAATATCTTCCATTATATACTGGAAAGAACCTTTCTGAGAAACTGCCTTGTGTTCTGTTAGTTCATCTCACAGAGTTACAGCTTTCCCCTCAAGAAGCCTTTCGATAAGACAGATCTGGAGGAATTTGCAAGTGATATTTGGAAGGCCATAGACGGTTATGGTGAAAAAGGAAATATCTTCCGTTAAAAACTGGAAAGAAGCTTTCTGAGACACTGCTTTGTGTTCTGTTAATTCATCTCACAGAGTTATAGCTTTCCCCTCAAAAAGCCTTTCGCTAAGGCTGTTGTTGTGGAACTTGCAAAGTGATATTTTTAATCACATAGAGGGCTATGGTGTAAATGGAAATATCCTAAGATAAAAACCGAAAAGAACCTTTCTGAGAAACTGCTTTCTGTTCTGTTAGTTCATCTCACAGAGTTACAGCTTTCCGCTCAAGGAGCCGTTCAATAAGACTGTTCTTGTGGAATTTGTCAAGTGATGTTTGGAAGCCATTAGAGGTCTAGGGTGAAAAAGGAAATATCCTAAGATAAAAACTGAAAAGAATCTTTCTGAGGAACTGCTGTGTTTTCTCTTAATTCAACTCACAGAGTTACAGCTTTACCCTCAAGAAGCCTTTTGCTGAGGCTGCTGTTGTGGTATTTGCAAAGTGATATTTGGAAGCCCTTAGAGGGCAATGGTGAAAAAGGAAATATCTTCAGTTAAAAACTGAAAAGAAGCATTCTGAGATACTGCTTTGTGTTCTGTTAATTCTTCTCAAAGAATCACAGCTTTCCCCTAAAGAAACCTTCCGCTAAGACTGTTCTTGTGGAATTTGCAAAGTGATATTTCGAAACCCATAGATGGCTACGGTGAAAAAGGAAATATCCTAAGATTAAAACCGAGAAGAAGCTTTCTGAGAAACTGCTTTGTGTTCTGTTAGTTAATCTCACAGTGTTAGAGCTTTCCCCTCAAGGAACCATTCAGTAAGACTGTTCTTGTGCAATTTTCAAAGTGACATTTGGAAGCCCATTGAGGGCTACAGTGAAAAAGGAAATATCTTCCGTTAAAAACTGAAAAGAAGCACTTTGAGAAACTGCCGTGTGTTCTGTTAATATATCTCACCGAGTTACAGCTTTCTCCACAAGAAGCCTTTCACTAAGACTGTTCCTGTGGGATTTGCGAAGTGATATTTGGAAGCCCATAGAGGGCTATGGTGAAAAAGGAAATAGCTTTAGTTAAAAACTGGAAAGAAACTTTCTGAGAAACTGCTTTTGTTCTGTTTATTCATCTCACAGATTTACAGCTTTCCCCTCACAAAGCCGTTAACTAAGACTGTTCTTGTGGAATTTTGCAAAGTGATATTTGGAAGCCCAGAGAGAGCTACGGTGAAAAAGGAAATATCTTCCGTTAAAAACTGGAAAGAAGACTTCTGAGAAACTGCTTTGTGTTTTGTTAATTCATCTCACAGAGTTACAGCGTTCCCCTGAAGAACCCTTTCACTAAGACTGTTCTTGTGGAATTTGCAAAGTGATATTTCGAAGCCCATTGTGGGCTATGGTGAAAAAGGAAATACCCTAAGATAAAAACTGAAAAGAAGCTTTCTGAGAAACTGCTTTGTTTTCTGTTAATTCAACTCACAGAGTTACAGCTTTCCCCTCAAGAGGCCTGTCGCTAAGGCTGCTTTTGTGGAATTTGCAAGGTGATAGTTGGAAGCCCATAGATGCCTATGGTGAAAATGGAAATATCCTAAGATAAAAATCGAAAAGAAGCTTTCTGAGAAACTGCCTTGTGTTCTGTTAGTTCATCTCACAGAGTTACAGCTTTACCCTCAAGAAGCCGTTCACTAAGACTGTTCTTGTGAAATTTGTAAAGTGATATTGGAAGCCCTTAGAGGGCTATGATGAAAAAGGAAATATCTTCAGTTAAAAACTGGAAAGAAGCTTTCTGAGAAACTACTTTGTGGTCTCTTAATTCAACTCACAGAGTTACAGCTTTCCCTTCAAGAAGCCTTTCGCTAAGACTGTTCTTGTGGAATTTTCAAAGTTATATTTGGAGCCCTTAGAAGGCTATGGTGAAAAAGGAAATACCCTAAGATAAAAACTGAACAGAAGCTTTCTGAGAAGCTGCTTTGTGTATGTTAATTCATCTCACAGAGTTACAGCTTGTCCCTGCAGAAGCCTTTCACTAAGACTGTTCTTGTGGAATTTACAAAGTGATATTTGGAAGCCCATAGAGGGCAATGGTGAAAATGGAAATATCATAAGATAAAAAAAGAAAAGTAGCTTTCTGTGAAACTGCCTTGTGTTCTGTTAGTTCATCTCACAGAGTTATCGCTTTCCACTCAAGAAACTGTTCACTAAGACTGTTCTTGTGTAATTTGCAAAGAATTATTTGGAAGCACGTAGAGGGCTATGGTGAAAATGGAAATATCTTGCGTTAAGAACTGGAGAGAAGAATTCTGGGAAACTGCCGTGTGTTGTGTTAATACATCTCACCGTGTTACAGCTTTCCCCTCAAAAAGCCTTTCGCTAAGACTGTTCTTGTGGGATTTCCAAAGTGATATTTGGAAGCCCATAGAGGGCTTTGGTGAAAGAGGAAATATCTTCAGTTAAAAACTGAAAAAAAGGTTTCTGAGAAACTGCTTTGTGGTCTGTTAATTCAACTCACAGAGTTACAGATTTCCCCTTAATAAGCCTTTCACTAAGGCTGTTGTTGTGGAATTAGAAAAGTGATATTTGGAAGCCCATAGAGGGCTTTGGTGAAAAAGGAAATATCTTCAGTTAAAAGCTAAAGAGAAGCTTTCTGAGAAACTGCTTTGTGTTCTGTAAATTCAACTCACAGAGTTTGAGCTTTCCTATAAAGAATGCTTTCGCTAAGGATGTTGTTGTGGAAATTGCAAAGTGATATTTGGAAGCCCATAGAGGGCAATGGTGAAAATGGAAATATCCTAAGATAAAAAAAGAAAAGAAGCTTTCTGAGAAACCGCTTTTGGTTCTGTTAGTTCATCTCACAGAGTTACAGCTTTCCACTCAAGAAGCAGTTCACTAAGACAATTCTTGTGAAATTTCCAAAGTGATATTTGGAAGCCCGTAGTCGGCTATGGTGAAAAAGGAATATCTCCCATTAAAAACTGGAAAGAAGATTTCTGAGAAACTGCATTGTGTTCTGTTAATTCATCTCACAGAGTCACAGCTTTCCCCTCAAGAAGCCTTTCGCTAAGACTGTTCTTGTGGAATTTGCAAGGTGATATTTGGAGGCACATAGAGGGCTATGGTGAAAAAGGAAATATCTTCCGTTAAAAACTGGAAAGAAGCTCTCTTAGAAACTGCTTTGTGTTCTGTGAATTCATCTCACAGAGTTACAGCTTTCCCCTCTAGAAGCCTTTCGCTAAGACTGTTCTTGTGGAATTTGCAAAGTGAAATTTGGAAGCCCTTAGAGAGCTATGGTGAAAAAGGAAATATCTTCCGTTAAAAACCGAAAAGAAGATCTCTGAGAAACTGCGTTGTGTTCTGTTATTTCATTTCACAGGGTTACAGCTTTCCTCTCAAGAAGCCTTTCCCTAAGACTGTTCTTGTGGAATTTGCAAAGTGATATTTGGAAGCCCTTAGAGGGCTATGGTGAAAAACGAAATATCTTCCATTATATACTGGAAAGAACCTTTCTGAGAAACTGCCTTGTGTTCTGTTAGTTCATCTCACAGAGTTACAGCTTTCCCCTCAAGAAGCCTTTCGATAAGACAGATCTGGAGGAATTTGCAAGTGATATTTGGAAGGCCATAGACGGTTATGGTGAAAAAGGAAATATCTTCCGTTAAAAACTGGAAAGAAGCTTTCTGAGACACTGCTTTGTGTTCTGTTAATTCATCTCACAGAGTTATAGCTTTCCCCTCAAAAAGCCTTTCGCTAAGGCTGTTGTTGTGGAACTTGCAAAGTGATATTTTTAATCACATAGAGGGCTATGGTGTAAATGGAAATATCCTAAGATAAAAACCGAAAAGAACCTTTCTGAGAAACTGCTTTCTGTTCTGTTAGTTCATCTCACAGAGTTACAGCTTTCCGCTCAAGGAGCCATTCAATAAGACTGTTCTTGTGGAATTTGTCAAGTGATGTTTGGAAGCCATTAGAGGTCTAGGGTGAAAAAGGAAATATCCTAAGATAAAAACTGAAAAGAATCTTTCTGAGGAACTGCTGTGTTTTCTCTTACTTCAACTCACAGAGTTACAGCTTTACCCTCAAGAAGCCTTTTGCTGAGGCTGCTGTTGTGGTATTTGCAAAGTGATATTTGGAAGCCCTTAGAGGGCAATGGTGAAAAAGGAAATATCTTCAGTTAAAAACTGAAAAGAAGCATTCTGAGATACTGCTTTGTGTTCTGTTAATTCTTCTCAAAGAATCACAGCTTTCCCCTAAAGAAACCTTCCGCTAAGATTGTTCTTGTGGAATTTGCAAAGTGATATTTCGAAACCCATAGATGGCTATGGTGAAAAAGGAAATATCCTAAGATTAAAACCGAGAAGAAGCTTTCTGAGAAACTGCTTTGTGTTCTGTTAGTTAATCTCACAGTGTTAGAGCTTTCCCCTCAAGGAACCATTCAGTAAGACTGTTCTTGTGCAATTTTCAAAGTGACATTTGGAAGCCCATAGAGGGCTACAGTGAAAAAGGAAATATCTTCCGTTAAAAACTGAAAAGAAGCACTCTGAGAAACTGCCGTGTGTTCTGTTAATATATCTCACCGAGTTACAGCTTTCTCCACAAGAAGCCTTTCACTAAGACTGTTCCTGTGGGATTTGCGAAGTGATATTTGGAAGCCCATAGAGGGCTATGGTGAAAAAGGAAATATCCTAAGATAAAAACTGGAAAGAAGATTTCTGAGAAACTGCTTTATGTTCTGTTTATTCACAGCACAGAATTACAGCTTTTCTCTCCAGAAGCCTTTCGCTAAGACTGTTCTTGTGGAATTTGCAAAGTGATCTTGGAAGCCCATAGAGGGCTATGGTGAAAAAGGAAATAGCTTTAGTTAAAAACTGGAAAGAAACTTTCTGAGAAACTGCTTTTGTTCTGTTTATTCATCTCACAGATTTACAGCTTTCCCCTCACAAAGCCGTTAACTAAGACTGTTCTTGTGGAATTTTGCAAAGTGATATTTGGAAGCCCAGAGAGAGCTACGGTGAAAAAGGAAATATCTTCCGTTAAAAACAGGAAAGAAGACTTCTGAGAAACTGCTTTGTGTTTTGTTAATTCATCTCACAGAGTTACAGCGTTCCCCTGAAGAACCCTTTCACTAAGACTGTTCTTGTGGAATTTGCAAAGTGATATTTCGAAGCCCATTGTGGGCTATGGTGAAAAAGGAAATACCCTAAGATAAAAACTGAAAAGAAGCTTTCTGAGAAACTGCTTTGTTTTCTGTTAATTCAACTCACAGAGTTACAGCTTTCCCCTCAAGAGGCCTGTCGCTAAGGCTGCTTTTGTGGAATTTGCAAGGTGATAGTTGGAAGCCCATAGATGCCTATGGTGAAGATGGAAATATCCTAAGATAAAAATCGAAAAGAAGCTTTCTGAGAAACTGCCTTGTGTTCTGTTAGTTCATCTCACAGAGTTACAGCTTTACCCTCAAGAAGCCGTTCACTAAGACTGTTCTTGTGAAATTTGTAAAGTGATATTGGAAGCCCTTAGAGGGCTATGATGAAAAAGGAAATATCTTCAGTTAAAAACTGGAAAGAAGCTTTCTGAGAAACTACTTTGTGGTCTCTTAATTCAACTCACAGAGTTACAGCTTTCCCTTCAAGAAGCCTTTCGCTAAGACTGTTCTTGTGGAATTTTCAAAGTTATATTTGGAGCCCTTAGAAGGCTATGGTGAAAAAGGAAATACCCTAAGATAAAAACTGAACAGAAGCTTTCTGAGAAGCTGCTTTCTGTATGTTAATTCATCTCACAGAGTTACAGCTTGTCCCTGCAGAAGCCTTTCACTAAGACTGTTCTTGTGGAATTTACAAAGTGATATTTGGAAGCCCATAGAGGGCAATGGTGAAAATGGAAATATCATAAGATAAAAAAAGAAAAGTAGCTTTCTGTGAAACTGCCTTGTGTTCTGTTAGTTCATCTCACAGAGTTATCGCTTTCCACTCAAGAAACTGTTCACTAAGACTGTTCTTGTGTAATTTGCAAAGAATTATTTGGAAGCACGTAGAGGGCTATGGTGAAAATGGAAATATCTTGCGTTAAGAACTGGAAAGAAGAATTCTGAGAAACTGCCGTGTGTTGTGTTAATACATCTCACCGTGTTACAGCTTTCTCCTCAAAAAGCCTTTCGCTAAGACTGTTCTTGTGGGATTTCCAAAGTGATATTTGGAAGCCCATAGAGGGCTTTGGTGAAAGAGGAAATATCTTCAGTTAAAAACTGAAAAAAAGGTTTCTGAGAAGCTGCTTTGTGGTCTGTTAATTCAACTCACAGAGTTACAGATTTCCCCTTAATAAGCCTTTCACTAAGGCTGTTGTTGTGGAATTAGAAAAGTGATATTTGGAAGCCCATAGAGGGCTTTGGTGAAAAAGGAAATATCTTCAGTTAAAAGCTAAAGAGAAGCTTTCTGAGAAACTGCTTTGTGTTCTGTAAATTCAACTCACAGAGTTTGAGCTTTCCTATAAAGAATGCTTTCGCTAAGGATGTTGTTGTGGAAATTGCAAAGTGATATTTGGAAGCCCATAGAGGGCAATGGTGAAAATGGAAATATCCTAAGATAAAAAAAGAAAAGAAGCTTTCTGAGAAACCGCTTTTGGTTCTGTTAGTTCATCTCACAGAGTTACAGCTTTCCACTCAAGAAGCAGTTCACTAAGACAATTCTTGTGAAATTTCCAAAGTGATATTTGGAAGCCCGTAGTCGGCTATGGTGAAAAAGGAATATCTCCCGTTAAAAACTGGAAAGAAGATTTCTGAGAAACTGCATTGTGTTCTGTTAATTCATCTCACAGAGTCACAGCTTTCCCCTCAAGAAGCCTTTCGCTAAGACTGTTCTTGTGGAATTTGCAAGGTGATATTTGGAGGCACATAGAGGGCTATGGTGAAAAAGGAAATATCTTCTGTTAAAAACTGGAAAGAAGCTCTCTTAGAAACTGCTTTGTGTTCTGTGAATTCATCTCACAGAGTTACAGCTTTCCCCTCTAGAAGCCTTTCGCTAAGACTGTTCTTGTGGAATTTGCAAAGTGAAATTTGGAAGCCCTTAGAGAGCTATGGTGAAAAAGGAAATATCTTCCGTTAAAAACCGAAAAGAAGATCTCTGAGAAACTGCGTTGTGTTCTGTTATTTCATTTCACAGGGTTACAGCTTTCCTCTCAAGAAGCCTTTCCCTAAGACTGTTCTTGTGGAATTTGCAAAGTGATATTTGGAAGCCCTTAGAGGGCTATGGTGAAAAACGAAATATCTTCCATTATAAACTTGAAAGAAGCTTTCCGAGAAACTGCCTTGTGTTCTGTTAGTTCATCTCACAGAGTTACAGCTTTCCCCTCAAGAAGCCTTTCGATAAGACAGATCTGGAGGAATTTGCAAGTGATATTTGGAAGGCCATAGACGGTTATGGTGAAAAAGGAAATATCTTCCGTTAAAAACTGGAAAGAAGCTTTCTGAGACACTGCTTTGTGTTCTGTTAATTCATCTCACAGAGTTATAGCTTTCCCCTCAAAAAGCCTTTCGCTAAGGCTGTTGTTGTGGAACTTGCAAAGTGATATTTTTAATCACATAGAGGGCTATGGTGTAAATGGAAATATCCTAAGATAAAAACCGAAAAGAACCTTTCTGAGAAACTGCTTTCTGTTCTGTTAGTTCATCTCACAGAGTTACAGCTTTCCGCTCAAGGAGCCGTTCAATAAGACTGTTCTTGTGGAATTTGCCAAGTGATGTTTGGAAGCCATTAGAGGTCTAGGGTGAAAAAGGAAATATCCTAAGATAAAAACTGAAAAGAATCTTTCTGAGGAACTGCTGTGTTTTCTCTTACTTCAACTCACAGAGTTACAGCTTTACCCTCAAGAAGCCTTTTGCTGAGGCTGCTGTTGTGGTATTTGCAAAGTGATATTTGGAAGCCCTTAGAGGGCAATGGTGAAAAAGGAAATATCTTCAGTTAAAAACTGAAAAGAAGCATTCTGAGATACTGCTTTGTGATCTGTTAATTCTTCTCAAAGAATCACAGCTTTCCCCTAAAGAAACCTTCCGCTAAGACTGTTCTTGTGGAATTTGCAAAGTGATATTTCGAAGCCCATAGATGGCTATGGTGAAAAAGGAAATATCCTAAGATTAAAACCGAGAAGAAGCTTTCTGAGAAACTGCTTTGTGTTCTGTTAGTTAATCTCACAGTGTTAGAGCTTTCCCCTCAAGGAACCATTCAGTAAGACTGTTCTTGTGCAATTTTCAAAGTGACATTTGGAAGCCCTTTGAGGGCTACAGTGAAAAAGGAAATATCTTCCGTTAAAAACTGAAAAGAAGCACTCTGAGAAACTGCCGTGTGTTCTGTTAATATATCTCACCGAGTTACAGCTTTCTCCACAAGAAGCCTTTCACTAAGACTGTTCCTGTGGGATTTGCATAGTGATATTTGGAAGACCATAGAGGGCTATGGTGAAAAAGGAAATATCCTAAGATAAAAACTGGAAAGAAGATTTCTGAGAAACTGCTTTATGTTCTGTTTATTCACAGCACAGAATTACAGCTTTTCTCTCCAGAAGCCTTTCGCTAAGACTGTTCTTGTGGAATTTGCAAAGTGATCTTGGAAGCCCATAGAGGGCTATTTTGAAAAAGGAAATAGCTTTAGTTAAAAACTGGAAAGAAACTTTCTGAGAAACTGCTTTTGTTCTGTTTATTCATCTCACAGATTTACAGCTTTCCCCTCACAAAGCCGTTAACTAAGACTGTTCTTGTGGAATTTTGCAAAGTGATATTTGGAAGCCCAGAGAGAGCTACGGTGAAAAAGGAAATATCTTCCATTAAAAACTGGAAAGAAGACTTCTGAGAAACTGCTTTGTGTTTTGTTAATTCATCTCACAGAGTTACAGCGTTCCCCTGAAGAACCCTTTCACTAAGACTGTTCTTGTGGAATTTGCAAAGTGATATTTCGAAGCCCATTGTGGGCTATGGTGAAAAAGGAAATACCCTAAGATAAAAACTGAAAAGAAGCTTTCTGAGAAACTGCTTTGTTTTCTGTTAATTCAACTCACAGAGTTACAGCTTTCCCCTCAAGAGGCCTGTCGCTAAGGCTGTTTTTGTGGAATTTGCAAGGTGACATTTGGAAGCCCATAGATGCCTATGGTGAAAATGGAAATATCCTAAGATAAAAATCGAAAGGAAGCTTTCTGAGAAACTGCCTTGTGTTCTGTTAGTTCATCTCACAGAGTTACAGCTTTACCCTCAAGAAGCCGTTCACTAAGACTGTTCTTGTGAAATTTGTAAAGTGATATTGGAAGCCCTTAGAGGGCTATGATGAAAAAGGAAATATCTTCAGTTAAAAACTGGAAAGAAGCTTTCTGAGAAACTACTTTGTGGTCTCTTAATTCAACTCACAGAGTTACAGCTTTCCCTTCAAGAAGCCTTTCGCTAAGACTGTTCTTGTGGAATTTTCAAAGTTATATTTGGAGCCCTTAGAAGGCTATGGTGAAAAAGGAAATAGCCTAAGATAAAAACTGAACAGAAGCTTTCTGAGAAGCTGCTTTGTGTATGTTAATTCATCTCACAGAGTTACAGCTTGTCCCTGCAGAAGCCTTTCACTAAGACTGTTCTTGTGGAATTTACAAAGTGATATTTGGAAGCCCATAGAGGGCAATGGTGAAAATGGAAATATCATAAGATAAAAAAAGAAAAGTAGCTTTCTGTGAAACTGCCTTGTGTTCTGTTAGTTCATCTCACAGAGTTATCGCTTTCCACTCAAGAAACTGTTCACTAAGACTGTTCTTGTGTAATTTGCAAAGAATTATTTGGAAGCACGTAGAGGGCTATGGTGAAAATGGAAATATATTGCGTTAAGAACTGGAAAGAAGAATTCTGAGAAACTGCCGTGTGTTGTGTTAATACATCTCACCGTGTTACAGCTTTCCCCTCAAAAAGCCTTTCGCTAAGACTGTTCTTGTGGGATTTCCAAAGTGATATTTGGAAGCCCATAGAGGGCTTTGGTGAAAGAGGAAATATCTTCAGTTAAAAACTGAAAAAAAGGTTTCTGAGAAACTGCTTTGTGGTCTGTTAATTCAACTCACAGAGTTACAGATTTCCCCTTAATAAGCCTTTCACTAAGGCTGTTGTTGTGGAATTAGAAAAGTGATATTTGGAAGCCCATAGAGGGCTTTGGTGAAAAAGGAAATATCTTCAGTTAAAAGCTAAAGAGAAGCTTTCTGAGAAACTGCTTTGTGTTCTGTAAATTCAACTCACAGAGTTTGAGCTTTCCTATAAAGAATGCTTTCGCTAAGGATGTTGTTGTGGAAATTGCAAAGTGATATTTGGAAGCCCATAGAGGGCAATGGTGAAAATGGAAATATCCTAAGATAAAAAAAGAAAAGAAGCTTTCTGAGAAACCGCTTTTGGTTCTGTTAGTTCATCTCACAGAGTTACAGCTTTCCACTCAAGAAGCAGTTCACTAAGACAATTCTTGTGAAATTTCCAAAGTGATATTTGGAAGCCCGTAGTCGGCTATGGTGAAAAAGGAATATCTCCCGTTAAAAACTGGAAAGAAGATTTCTGAGAAACTGCATTGTGTTCTGTTAATTCACCTCACAGAG
The DNA here is from genome assembly GCF_047675955.1 of Chlorocebus sabaeus. NCBI lineage: Eukaryota > Metazoa > Chordata > Mammalia > Primates > Cercopithecidae > Chlorocebus > Chlorocebus sabaeus. Next base: position 248,429 of record NW_027327507.1, read on the forward strand.
TCACAGCTTTCCCCTCAAGAAGCCTTTCGCTAAGACTGTTCTTGTGGAATTTGCAAGGTGATATTTGGAGGCACATAGAGGGCTATGGTGAAAAAGGAAATATCTTCCGTTAAAAACTGGAAAGAAGCTCTCTTAGAAACTGCTTTGTGTTCTGTGAATTCATCTCACAGAGTTACAGCTTTCCCCTCTAGAAGCCTTTCGCTAAGACTGTTCTTGTGGAATTTGCAAAGTGAAATTTGGAAGCCCTTAGAGAGCTATGGTGAAAAAGGAAATATCTTCCGTTAAAAACCGAAAAGAAGATCTCTGAGAAACTTCGTTGTGTTCTGTTATTTCATTTCACAGGGTTACAGCTTTCCTCTCAAGAAGCCTTTCCCTAAGACTGTTCTTGTGGAATTTGCAAAGTGATATTTGGAAGCCCTTAGAGGGCTATGGTGAAAAACGAAATATCTTCCATTATAAACTGGAAGGAACCTTTCTGAGAAACTGCCTTGTGTTCTGTTAGTTCATCTCACAGAGTTACAGCTTTCCCCTCAAGAAGCCTTTCGATAAGACAGATCTGGAGGAATTTGCAAAGTGATATTTTTAATCACATAGAGGGCTATGGTGTAAATGGAAATATCCTAAGATAAAAACCGAAAAGAACCTTTCTGAGAAACTGCTTTCTGTTCTGTTAGTTCATCTCACAGAGTTACAGCTTTCCGCTCATGGAGCCGTTCAATAAGACTGTTCTTGTGGAATTTGCCAAGTGATGTTTGGAAGCCATTAGAGGTCTAGGGTGAAAAAGGAAATATCCTAAGATAAAAACTGAAAAGAATATTTCTGAGGATCTGCTGTGTTTTCTCTTAATTCATCTCACAGAGTTACAGCTTTACCCTCAAGAAGCCTTTTGCTGAGGCTGCTGTTGTGGTATTTGCAAAGTGATATTTGGAAGCCCTTAGAGGGCAATGGTGAAAAAGGAAATATCTTCAGTTAAAAACTGAAAAGAAGCATTCTGAGATACTGCTTTGTGTTCTGTTAATTCTTCTCAAAGAATCACAGCTTTCCCCTAAAGAAACCTTCCGCTAAGACTGTTCTTGTGGAATTTGCAAAGTGATATTTCGAAGCCCAGAGATGGCTATGGTGAAAAAGGAAATATCCTAAGATTAAAACCGAGAAGAAGCTTTCTGAGAAACTGCTTTGTGTTCTGTTAGTTAATCTCACAGTGTTAGAGCTTTCCCCTCAAGGAACCATTCAGTAAGACTGTTCTTGTGCAATTTTCAAAGTGACATTTGGAAGACCATAGAGGGCTACGGTGAAAAAGGAAATATCTTCCGTTAAAAACTGAAAAGAAGCACTCTGAGAAACTACCGTGTGTTCTGTTAATATAACTCACCGAGTTACAGCTTTCTCCACAAGAAGCCTTTCGCTAAGACTATTCCTGTGGGATTTGCGTAGTGATATTTGGAAGCCCATAGAGGGCTATGGTGAAAAAGGAATTATCCTAAGATAAAATCTGGACAGAAGATTTCTGAGAAACTGCTTTATGTTCTGTTTATTCACAGCACAGAATTACAGTTTTTCTCTCCAGAAGCCTTTCGCTAAGACTGTTCTTGTGGAATTTGCAAGGTGATATTTGGAGGCACATAGAGGGCTATGGTGATAAAGGAAATATCTTCCGTTAAAAACTGGAAAGAAGCTCTCTTAGAAACTGCTTTGTGTTCTGTGAATTCATCTCACAGAGTTACAGCTTTCCCCTCTGGAAGCCTTTCGCTAACACTGTTCTTGTGGAATTTGCAAAGTGAAATTTTGAAGCCCTTAGAGAGCTATGGTGAAAAAGGAAATATCTTCCGTTAAAAACTGGAAAGAAGCTTTCTGAGACACTGCTTTGTGTTCTGTTAATTCATCTCACAGAGTTATAGCTTTCCCCTCAAGAAGCCTTTCGCTAAGGCTGTTGTTGTGGAACTTGCAAAGTGATATTTTTAATCACATAGAGGGCTATGGTGTAAATGGAAATATCCTAAGATAAAAACCGAAAAGAACCTTTCTGAGAAACTGCTTTCTGTTCTGTTAGTTCATCTCACAGAGTTACAGCTTTCCGCTCAAGGAGCCGTTCAATAAGACTGTTCTTGTGGAATTTGTCAAGTGATGTTTGGAAGCCATTAGAGGTCTAGGGTGAAAAAGGAAATATCCTAAGATAAAAACTGAAAAGAATCTTTCTGAGGAACTGCTGTGTTTTCTCTTAATTCAACTCACAGAGTTACAGCTTTACCCTCAAGAAGCCTTTTGCTGAGGCTGCTGTTGTGGTATTTGCAAAGTGATATTTGGAAGCCCTTAGAGGGCAATGGTGAAAAAGGAAATATCTTCAGTTAAAAACTGAAAAGAAGCATTCTGAGATACTGCTTTGTGTTCTGTTAATTCTTCTCAAAGAATCACAGCTTTCCCCTAAAGAAACCTTCCGCTAAGACTGTTCTTGTGGAATTTGCAAAGTGATATTTCGAAGCCCATAGATGGCTATGGTGAAAAAGGAAATATCCTAAGATTAAAACCGAGAAGAAGCTTTCTGAGAAACTGCTTTGTGTTCTGTTAGTTAATCTCACAGTGTTAGAGCTTTCCCCTCAAGGAACCATTCAGTAAGACTGTTCTTGTGCAATTTTCAAAGTGACATTTGGAAGCCCATTGAGGGCTACAGTGAAAAAGGAAATATCTTCCGTTAAAAACTGAAAAGAAGCACTCTGAGAAACTGCCGTGTGTTCTGTTAATATATCTCACCGAGTTACAGCTTTCTCCACAAGAAGCCTTTCACTAAGACTGTTCCTGTGGGATTTGCGAAGTGATATTTGGAAGCCCATAGAGGGCTATGGTGAAAAAGGAAATATCCTAAGATAAAATCTGGACAGAAGATTTCTGAGAAACTGCTTTATGTTCTGTTTATTCACAGCACAGAATTAAAGCTTTTCTCTCCAGAAGCCTTTCGCTAAGACTGTTCTTGTGGAATTTGCAAAGTGATCTTGGAAGCCCATAGAGGGCTATGGTGAAAAAGGAAATAGCTTTAGTTAAAAACTGGAAAGAAACTTTCTGAGAAACTGCTTTTGTTCTGTTTATTCATCTCACAGATTTACAGCTTTCCCCTCACAAAGCCGTTAACTAAGACTGTTCTTGTGGAATTTTGCAAAGTGATATTTGGAAGCCCAGAGAGAGCTACGGTGAAAAAGGAAATATCTTCCGTTAAAAACTGGAAAGAAGACTTCTGAGAAACTGCTTTGTGTTTTGTTAATTCATCTCACAGAGTTACAGCGTTCCCCTGAAGAACCCTTTCACTAAGACTGTTCTTGTGGAATTTGCAAAGTGATATTTCGAAGCCCATTGTGGGCTATGGTGAAAAAGGAAATACCCTAAGATAAAAACTGAAAAGAAGCTTTCTGAGAAACTGCTTTGTTTTCTGTTAATTCAACTCACAGATTTACAGCTTTCCCCTCAAGAGGCCTGTCGCTAAGGCTGTTTTTTTGGAATTTGCAAGGTGATAGTTGGAAGCCCATAGATGCCTATGGTGAAAATGGAAATATCCTAAGATAAAAATCGAAAAGAAGCTTTCTGAGAAACTGCCTTGTGTTCTGTTAGTTCATCTCACAGAGTTACAGCTTTACCCTCAAGAAGCCGTTCACTAAGACTGTTCTTGTGAAATTTGTAAAGTGATATTGGAAGCCCTTAGAGGGCTATGATGAAAAAGGAAATATCTTCAGTTAAAAACTGGAAAGAAGCTTTCTGAGAAACTACTTTGTGGTCTCTTAATTCAACTCACAGAGTTACAGCTTTCCCTTCAAGAAGCCTTTCGCTAAGACTGTTCTTGTGGAATTTTCAAAGTTATATTTGGAGCCCTTAGAAGGCTATGGTGAAAAAGGAAATACCCTAAGATAAAAACTGAACAGAAGCTTTCTGAGAAGCTGCTTTCTGTATGTTAATTCATCTCACAGAGTTACAGCTTGTCCCTGCAGAAGCCTTTCACTAAGACTGTTCTTGTGGAATTTACAAAGTGATATTTGGAAGCCCATAGAGGGCAATGGTGAAAATGGAAATATCATAAGATAAAAAAAGAAAAGTAGCTTTCTGTGAAACTGCCTTGTGTTCTGTTAGTTCATCTCACAGAGTTATCGCTTTCCACTCAAGAAACTGTTCACTAAGACTGTTCTTGTGTAATTTGCAAAGAATTATTTGGAAGCACGTAGAGGGCTATGGTGAAAATGGAAATATATTGCGTTAAGAACTGGAAAGAAGAATTCTGAGAAACTGCCGTGTGTTGTGTTAATACATCTCACCGTGTTACAGCTTTCCCCTCAAAAAGCCTTTCGCTAAGACTGTTCTTGTGGGATTTCCAAAGTGATATTTGGAAGCCCATAGAGGGCTTTGGTGAAAGAGGAAATATCTTCAGTTAAAAACTGAAAAAAAGGTTTCTGAGAAACTGCTTTGTGGTCTGTTAATTCAACTCACAGAGTTACAGATTTCCCCTTAATAAGCCTTTCACTAAGGCTGTTGTTGTGGAATTAGAAAAGTGATATTTGGAAGCCCATAGAGGGCTTTGGTGAAAAAGGAAATATCTTCAGTTAAAAGCTAAAGAGAAGCTTTCTGAGAAACTGCTTTGTGTTCTGTAAATTCAACTCACAGAGTTTGAGCTTTCCTATAAAGAATGCTTTCGCTAAGGATGTTGTTGTGGAAATTGCAAAGTGATATTTGGAAGCCCATAGAGGGCAATGGTGAAAATGGAAATATCCTAAGATAAAAAAAGAAAAGAAGCTTTCTGAGAAACCGCTTTTGGTTCTGTTAGTTCATCTCACAGAGTTACAGCTTTCCACTCAAGAAGCAGTTCACTAAGACAATTCTTGTGAAATTTCCAAAGTGATATTTGGAAGCCCGTAGTCGGCTATGGTGAAAAAGGAATATCTCCCGTTAAAAACTGGAAAGAAGATTTCTGAGAAACTGCATTGTGTTCTGTTAATTCACCTCACAGAGTCACAGCTTTCCCCTCAAGAAGCCTTTCGCTAAGACTGTTCTTGTGGAATTTGCAAGGTGATATTTGGAGGCACATAGAGGGCTATGGTGAAAAAGGAAATATCTTCCGTTAAAAACTGGAAAGAAGCTCTCTTAGAAACTGCTTTGTGTTCTGTGAATTCATCTCACAGAGTTACAGCTTTCCCCTCTAGAAGCCTTTCGCTAAGACTGTTCTTGTGGAATTTGCAAAGTGAAATTTGGAAGCCCTTAGAGAGCTATGGTGAAAAAGGAAATATCTTCCGTTAAAAACCGAAAAGAAGATCTCTGAGAAACTGCGTTGTGTTCTGTTATTTCATTTCACAGGGTTACAGCTTTCCTCTCAAGAAGCCTTTCCCTAAGACTGTTCTTGTGGAATTTGCAAAGTGATATTTGGAAGCCCTTAGAGGGCTATGGTGAAAAACGAAATATCTTCCATTATAAACTGGAAGGAACCTTTCTGAGAAACTGCCTTGTGTTCTGTTAGTTCATCTCACAGAGTTACAGCTTTCCCCTCAAGAAGCCTTTCGATAAGACAGATCTGGAGGAATTTGCAAAGTGATATTTTTAATCACATAGAGGGCTATGGTGTAAATGGAAATATCCTAAGATAAAAACCGAAAAGAACCTTTCTGAGAAACTGCTTTCTGTTCTGTTAGTTCATCTCACAGAGTTACAGCTTTCCGCTCATGGAGCCGTTCAATAAGACTGTTCTTGTGGAATTTGCCAAGTGATGTTTGGAAGCCATTAGAGGTCTAGGGTGAAAAAGGAAATATCCTAAGATAAAAACTGAAAAGAATATTTCTGAGGATCTGCTGTGTTTTCTCTTAATTCATCTCACAGAGTTACAGCTTTACCCTCAAGAAGCCTTTTGCTGAGGCTGCTGTTGTGGTATTTGCAAAGTGATATTTGGAAGCCCTTAGAGGGCAATGGTGAAAAAGGAAATATCTTCAGTTAAAAACTGAAAAGAAGCATTCTGAGATACTGCTTTGTGTTCTGTTAATTCTTCTCAAAGAATCACAGCTTTCCCCTAAAGAAACCTTCCGCTAAGACTGTTCTTGTGGAATTTGCAAAGTGATATTTCGAAGCCCAGAGATGGCTATGGTGAAAAAGGAAATATCCTAAGATTAAAACCGAGAAGAAGCTTTCTGAGAAACTGCTTTGTGTTCTGTTAGTTAATCTCACAGTGTTAGAGCTTTCCCCTCAAGGAACCATTCAGTAAGACTGTTCTTGTGCAATTTTCAAAGTGACATTTGGAAGACCATAGAGGGCTACGGTGAAAAAGGAAATATCTTCCGTTAAAAACTGAAAAGAAGCACTCTGAGAAACTACCGTGTGTTCTGTTAATATAACTCACCGAGTTACAGCTTTCTCCACAAGAAGCCTTTCGCTAAGACTATTCCTGTGGGATTTGCGTAGTGATATTTGGAAGCCCATAGAGGGCTATGGTGAAAAAGGAATTATCCTAAGATAAAATCTGGACAGAAGATTTCTGAGAAACTGCTTTATGTTCTGTTTATTCACAGCACAGAATTACAGTTTTTCTCTCCAGAAGCCTTTCGCTAAGACTGTTCTTGTGGAATTTGCAAGGTGATATTTGGAGGCACATAGAGGGCTATGGTGATAAAGGAAATATCTTCCGTTAAAAACTGGAAAGAAGCTCTCTTAGAAACTGCTTTGTGTTCTGTGAATTCATCTCACAGAGTTACAGCTTTCCCCTCTGGAAGCCTTTCGCTAACACTGTTCTTGTGGAATTTGCAAAGTGAAATTTTGAAGCCCTTAGAGAGCTATGGTGAAAAAGGAAATATCTTCCGTTAAAAACTGGAAAGAAGCTTTCTGAGACACTGCTTTGTGTTCTGTTAATTCATCTCACAGAGTTATAGCTTTCCCCTCAAGAAGCCTTTCGCTAAGGCTGTTGTTGTGGAACTTGCAAAGTGATATTTTTAATCACATAGAGGGCTATCGTGTAAATGGAAATATCCTAAGATAAAAACCGAAAAGAACCTTTCTGAGAAACTGCTTTCTGTTCTGTTAGTTCATCTCACAGAGTTACAGCTTTCCGCTCAAGGAGCCGTTCAATAAGACTGTTCTTGCGGAATTTGTCAAGTGATGTTTGGAAGCCATTAGAGGTCTAGGGTGAAAAAGGAAATATCCTAAGATAAAAACTGAAAAGAATCTTTCTGAGGAACTGCTGTGTTTTCTCTTAATTCAACTCACAGAGTTACAGCTTTACCCTCAAGAAGCCTTTTGCTGAGGCTGCTGTTGTGGTATTTGCAAAGTGATATTTGGAAGCCCTTAGAGGGCAATGGTGAAAAAGGAAATATCTTCAGTTAAAAACTGAAAAGAAGCATTCTGAGATACTGCTTTGTGTTCTGTTAATTCTTCTCAAAGAATCACAGCTTTCCCCTAAAGAAACCTTCCGCTAAGACTGTTCTTGTGGAATTTGCAAAGTGATATTTCGAAGCCCATAGATGGCTATGGTGAAAAAGGAAATATCCTAAGATTAAAACCGAGAAGAAGCTTTCTGAGAAACTGCTTTGTGTTCTGTTAGTTAATCTCACAGTGTTAGAGCTTTCCCCTCAAGGAACCATTCAGTAAGACTGTTCTTGTGCAATTTTCAAAGTGACATTTGGAAGCCCATTGAGGGCTACAGTGAAAAAGGAAATATCTTCCGTTAAAAACTGAAAAGAAGCACTCTGAGAAACTGCCGTGTGTTCTGTTAATATATCTCACCGAGTTACAGCTTTCTCCACAAGAAGCCTTTCACTAAGACTGTTCCTGTGGGATTTGCGAAGTGATATTTGGAAGCCCATAGAGGGCTATGGTGAAAAAGGAAATATCCTAAGATAAAAACTGGACAGAAGATTTCTGAGAAACTGCTTTATGTTCTGTTTATTCACAGCACAGAATTAAAGCTTTTCTCTCCAGAAGCCTTTCGCTAAGACTGTTCTTGTGGAATTTGCAAAGTGATCTTGGAAGCCCATAGAGGGCTATGGTGAAAAAGGAAATAGCTTTAGTTAAAAACTGGAAAGAAACTTTCTGAGAAACTGCTTTTGTTCTGTTTATTCATCTCACAGATTTACAGCTTTCCCCTCACAAAGCCGTTAACTAAGACTGTTCTTGTGGAATTTTGCAAAGTGATATTTGGAAGCCCAGAGAGAGCTACGGTGAAAAAGGAAATATCTTCCGTTAAAAACTGGAAAGAAGACTTCTGAGAAACTGCTTTGTGTTTTGTTAATTCATCTCACAGAGTTACAGCGTTCCCCTGAAGAACCCTTTCACTAAGACTGTTCTTGTGGAATTTGCAAAGTGATATTTCGAAGCCCATTGTGGGCTATGGTGAAAAAGGAAATACCCTAAGATAAAAACTGAAAAGAAGCTTTCTGAGAAACTGCTTTGTTTTCTGTTAATTCAACTCACAGATTTACAGCTTTCCCCTCAAGAGGCCTGTCGCTAAGGCTGTTTTTTTGGAATTTGCAAGGTGATAGTTGGAAGCCCATAGATGCCTATGGTGAAAATGGAAATATCCTAAGATAAAAATCGAAAAGAAGCTTTCTGAGAAACTGCCTTGTGTTCTGTTAGTTCATCTCACAGAGTTACAGCTTTACCCTCAAGAAGCCGTTCACTAAGACTGTTCTTGTGAAATTTGTAAAGTGATATTGGAAGCCCTTAGAGGGCTATGATGAAAAAGGAAATATCTTCAGTTAAAAACTGGAAAGAAGCTTTCTGAGAAACTACTTTGTGGTCTCTTAATTCAACTCACAGAGTTACAGCTTTCCCTTCAAGAAGCCTTTCGCTAAGACTGTTCTTGTGGAATTTTCAAAGTTATATTTGGAGCCCTTAGAAGGCTATGGTGAAAAAGGAAATACCCTAAGATAAAAACTGAACAGAAGCTTTCTGAGAAGCTGCTTTCTGTATGTTAATTCATCTCACAGAGTTACAGCTTGTCCCTGCAGAAGCCTTTCACTAAGACTGTTCTTGTGGAATTTACAAAGTGATATTTGGAAGCCCATAGAGGGCAATGGTGAAAATGGAAATATCATAAGATAAAAAAAGAAAAGTAGCTTTCTGTGAAACTGCCTTGTGTTCTGTTAGTTCATCTCACAGAGTTATCGCTTTCCACTCAAGAAACTGTTCACTAAGACTGTTCTTGTGTAATTTGCAAAGAATTATTTGGAAGCACGTAGAGGGCTATGGTGAAAATGGAAATATATTGCGTTAAGAACTGGAAAGAAGAATTCTGAGAAACTGCCGTGTGTTGTGTTAATACATCTCACCGTGTTACAGCTTTCCCCTCAAAAAGCCTTTCGCTAAGACTGTTCTTGTGGGATTTCCAAAGTGATATTTGGAAGCCCATAGAGGGCTTTGGTGAAAGAGGAAATATCTTCAGTTAAAAACTGAAAAAAAGGTTTCTGAGAAACTGCTTTGTGGTCTGTTAATTCAACTCACAGAGTTACAGATTTCCCCTTAATAAGCCTTTCACTAAGGCTGTTGTTGTGGAATTAGAAAAGTGATATTTGGAAGCCCATAGAGGGCTTTGGTGAAAAAGGAAATATCTTCAGTTAAAAGCTAAAGAGAAGCTTTCTGAGAAACTGCTTTGTGTTCTGTAAATTCAACTCACAGAGTTTGAGCTTTCCTATAAAGAATGCTTTCGCTAAGGATGTTGTTGTGGAAATTGCAAAGTGATATTTGGAAGCCCATAGAGGGCAATGGTGAAAATGGAAATATCCTAAGATAAAAAAAGAAAAGAAGCTTTCTGAGAAACCGCTTTTGGTTCTGTTAGTTCATCTCACAGAGTTACAGCTTTCCACTCAAGAAGCAGTTCACTAAGACAATTCTTGTGAAATTTCCAAAGTGATATTTGGAAGCCCGTAGTCGGCTATGGTGAAAAAGGAATATCTCCCGTTAAAAACTGGAAAGAAGATTTCTGAGAAACTGCATTGTGTTCTGTTAATTCATCTCACAGAGTCACAGCTTTCCCCTCAAGAAGCCTTTCGCTAAGACTGTTCTTGTGGAATTTGCAAGGTGATATTTGGAGGCACATAGAGGGCTATGGTGAAAAAGGAAATATCTTCCGTTAAAAACTGGAAAGAAGCTCTCTTAGAAACTGCTTTGTGTTCTGTGAATTCATCTCACAGAGTTACAGCTTTCCCCTCTAGAAGCCTTTCGCTAAGACTGTTCTTGTGGAATTTGCAAAGTGAAATTTGGAAGCCCTTAGAGAGCTATGGTGAAAAAGGAAATATCTTCCGTTAAAAACCGAAAAGAAGATCTCTGAGAAACTGCGTTGTGTTCTGTTATTTCATTTCACAGGGTTACAGCTTTCCTCTCAAGAAGCCTTTCCCTAAGACTGTTCTTGTGGAATTTGCAAAGTGATATTTGGAAGCCCTTAGAGGGCTATGGTGAAAAACGAAATATCTTCCATTATAAACTGGAAAGAACCTTTCTGAGAAACTGCCTTGTGTTCTGTTAGTTCATCTCACAGAGTTACAGTTTTCCCCTCAAGAAGCCTTTCGATAAGACAGATCTGGAGGAATTTGCAAGTGATATTTGGAAGGCCATAGACGGTTATGGTGAAAAAGGAAATATCTTCCGTTAAAAACTGGAAAGAAGCTTTCTGAGACACTGCTTTGTGTTCTGTTAATTCATCTCACAGAGTTATAGCTTTCCCCTCAAAAAGCCTTTCGCTAAGGCTGTTGTTGTGGAACTTGCAAAGTGATATTTTTAATCACATAGAGGGCTATGGTGTAAATGGAAATATCCTAAGATAAAAACCGAAAAGAACCTTTCTGAGAAACTGCTTTCTGTTCTGTTAGTTCATCTCACAGAGTTACAGCTTTCCGCTCAAGGAGCCGTTCAATAAGACTGTTCTTGTGGAATTTGTCAAGTGATGTTTGGAAGCCATTAGAGGTCTAGGGTGAAAAAGGAAATATCCTAAGATAAAAACTGAAAAGAATCTTTCTGAGGAACTGCTGTGTTTTCTCTTAATTCAACTCACAGAGTTACAGCTTTACCCTCAAGAAGCCTTTTGCTGAGGCTGCTGTTGTGGTATTTGCAAAGTGATATTTGGAAGCGCTTAGAGGGCAATGGTGAAAAAGGAAATATCTTCAGTTAAAAACTGAAAAGAAGCATTCTGAGATACTGCTTTGTGTTCTGTTAATTCTTCTCAAAGAATCACAGCTTTCCCCTAAAGAAACCTTCCGCTAAGACTGTTCTTGTGGAATTTGCAAAGTGATATTTCGAAGCCCAGAGATGGCTATGGTGAAAAAGGAAATATCCTAAGATTAAAACCGAGAAGAAGCTTTCTGAGAAACTGCTTTGTGTTCTGTTAGTTAATCTCACAGTGTTAGAGCTTTCCCCTCAAGGAACCATTCAGTAAGACTGTTCTTGTGCAATTTTCAAAGTGACATTTGGAAGCCCTTTGAGGGCTACAGTGAAAAAGGAAATATCTTCCGTTAAAAACTGAAAAGAAGCACTCTGAGAAACTGCCGTGTGTTCTGTTAATATATCTCACCGAGTTACAGCTTTCTCCACAAGAAGCCTTTCACTAAGACTGTTCCTGTGGGATTTGCGAAGTGATATTTGGAAGCCCATAGAGGGCTATGGTGAAAAAGGAAATATCCTAAGATAAAAACTGGAAAGAAGATTTCTGAGAAACTGCTTTATGTTCTGTTTATTCACAGCACAGAATTACAGCTTTTCTCTCCAGAAGCCTTTCGCTAAGACTGTTCTTGTGGAATTTGCAAAGTGATCTTGGAAGCCCATAGAGGGCTATGGTGAAAAAGGAAATAGCTTTAGTTAAAAACTGGAAAGAAACTTTCTGAGAAACTGCTTTTGTTCTGTTTATTCATCTCACAGATTTACAGCTTTCCCCTCACAAAGCCGTTAACTAAGACTGTTCTTGTGGAATTTTGCAAAGTGATATTTGGAAGCCCAGAGAGAGCTACGGTGAAAAAGGAAATATCTTCCGTTAAAAACTGGAAAGAAGACTTCTGAGAAACTGCTTTGTGTTTTGTTAATTCATCTCACAGAGTTACAGCGTTCCCCTGAAGAACCCTTTCACTAAGACTGTTCTTGTGGAATTTGCAAAGTGATATTTCGAAGCCCATTGTGGGCTATGGTGAAAAAGGAAATACCCTAAGATAAAAACTGAAAAGAAGCTTTCTGAGAAACTGCTTTGTTTTCTGTTAATTCAACTCACAGAGTTACAGCTTTCCCCTCAAGAGGCCTGTCGCTAAGGCTGTTTTTGTGGAATTTGCAAGGTGACATTTGGAAGCCCATAGATGCCTATGGTGAAAATGGAAATATCCTAAGATAAAAATCGAAAGGAAGCTTTCTGAGAAACTGCCTTGTGTTCTGTTAGTTCATCTCACAGAGTTACAGCTTTACCCTCAAGAAGCCGTTCACTAAGACTGTTCTTGTGAAATTTGTAAAGTGATATTGGAAGCCCTTAGAGGGCTATGATGAAAAAGGAAATATCTTCAGTTAAAAACTGGAAAGAAGCTTTCTGAGAAACTACTTTGTGGTCTCTTAATTCAACTCACAGAGTTACAGCTTTCCCTTCAAGAAGCCTTTCGCTAAGACTGTTCTTGTGGAATTTTCAAAGTTATATTTGGAGCCCTTAGAAGGCTATGGTGAAAAAGGAAATAGCCTAAGATAAAAACTGAACAGAAGCTTTCTGAGAAACTGCTTTGTGTATGTTAATTCATCTCACAGAGTTACAGCTTGTCCCTACAGAAGCCTTTCACTAAGACTGTTCTTGTGGAATTTACAAAGTGATATTTGGAAGCCCATAGAGGGCAATGGTGAAAATGGAAATATCATAAGATAAAAAAAGAAAAGTAGCTTTCTGTGAAACTGCCTTGTGTTCTGTTAGTTCATCTCACAGAGTTATCGCTTTCCACTCAAGAAACTGTTCACTAAGACTGTTCTTGTGTAATTTGCAAAGAATTATTTGGAAGCACGTAGAGGGCTATGGTGAAAATGGAAATATCTTGCGTTAAGAACTGGAGAGAAGAATTCTGAGAAACTGCCGTGTGTTGTGTTAATACATCTCACCGTGTTACAGCTTTCCCCTCAAAAAGCCTTTCGCTAAGACTGTTCTTGTGGGATTTCCAAAGTGATATTTGGAAGCCCATAGAGGGCTTTGGTGAAAGAGGAAATATCTTCAGTTAAAAACTGAAAAAAAGGTTTCTGAGAAACTGCTTTGTGGTCTGTTAATTCAACTCACAGAGTTACAGATTTCCCCTTAATAAGCCTTTCACTAAGGCTGTTGTTGTGGAATTAGAAAAGTGATATTTGGAAGCCCATAGAGGGCTTTGGTGAAAAAGGAAATATCTTCAGTTAAAAGCTAAAGAGAAGCTTTCTGAGAAACTGCTTTGTGTTCTGTAAATTCAACTCACAGAGTTTGAGCTTTCCTATAAAGAATGCTTTCGCTAAGGATGTTGTTGTGGAAATTGCAAAGTGATATTTGGAAGCCCATAGAGGGCAATGGTGAAAATGGAAATATCCTAAGATAAAAAAAGAAAAGAAGCTTTCTGAGAAACCGCTTTTGGTTCTGTTAGTTCATCTCACAGAGTTACAGCTTTCCACTCAAGAAGCAGTTCACTAAGACAATTCTTGTGAAATTTCCAAAGTGATATTTGGAAGCCCGTAGTCGGCTATGGTGAAAAAGGAATATCTCCCGTTAAAAACTGGAAAGAAGATTTCTGAGAAACTGCATTGTGTTCTGTTAATTCATCTCACAGAGTCACAGCTTTCCCCTCAAGAAGCCTTTCGCTAAGACTGTTCTTGTGGAATTTGCAAGGTGATATTTGGAGGCACATAGAGGGCTATGGTGAAAAAGGAAATATCTTCTGTTAAAAACTGGAAAGAAGCTCTCTTAGAAACTGCTTTGTGTTCTGTGAATTCATCTCACAGAGTTACAGCTTTCCCCTCTAGAAGCCTTTCGCTAAGACTGTTCTTGTGGAATTTGCAAAGTGAAATTTGGAAGCCCTTAGAGAGCTATGGTGAAAAAGGAAATATCTTCCGTTAAAAACCGAAAAGAAGATCTCTGAGAAACTGCGTTGTGTTCTGTTATTTCATTTCACAGGGTTACAGCTTTCCTCTCAAGAAGCCTTTCCCTAAGACTGTTCTTGTGGAATTTGCAAAGTGATATTTGGAAGCCCTTAGAGGGCTATGGTGAAAAACGAAATATCTTCCATTATAAACTGGAAAGAACCTTTCTGAGAAACTGCCTTGTGTTCTGTTAGTTCATCTCACAGAGTTACAGTTTTCCCCTCAAGAAGCCTTTCGATAAGACAGATCTGGAGGAATTTGCAAGTGATATTTGGAAGGCCATAGACGGTTATGGTGAAAAAGGAAATATCTTCCGTTAAAAACTGGAAAGAAGCTTTCTGAGACACTGCTTTGTGTTCTGTTAATTCATCTCACAGAGTTATAGCTTTCCCCTCAAAAAGCCTTTCGCTAAGGCTGTTGTTGTGGAACTTGCAAAGTGATATTTTTAATCACATAGAGGGCTATGGTGTAAATGGAAATATCCTAAGATAAAAACCGAAAAGAACCTTTCTGAGAAACTGCTTTCTGTTCTGTTAGTTCATCTCACAGAGTTACAGCTTTCCGCTCAAGGAGCCGTTCAATAAGACTGTTCTTGTGGAATTTGTCAAGTGATGTTTGGAAGCCATTAGAGGTCTAGGGTGAAAAAGGAAATATCCTAAGATAAAAACTGAAAAGAATCTTTCTGAGGAACTGCTGTGTTTTCTCTTAATTCAACTCACAGAGTTACAGCTTTACCCTCAAGAAGCCTTTTGCTGAGGCTGCTGTTGTGGTATTTGCAAAGTGATATTTGGAAGCCCTTAGAGGGCAATGGTGAAAAAGGAAATATCTTCAGTTAAAAACTGAAAAGAAGCATTCTGAGATACTGCTTTGTGTTCTGTTAATTCTTCTCAAAGAATCACAGCTTTCCCCTAAAGAAACCTTCCGCTAAGACTGTTCTTGTGGAATTTGCAAAGTGATATTTCGAAGCCCATAGATGGCTATGGTGAAAAAGGAAATATCCTAAGATTAAAACCGAGAAGAAGCTTTCTGAGAAACTGCTTTGTGTTCTGTTAGTTAATCTCACAGTGTTAGAGCTTTCCCCTCAAGGAACCATTCAGTAAGACTGTTCTTGTGCAATTTTCAAAGTGACATTTGGAAGCCCATTGAGGGCTACAGTGAAAAAGGAAATATCTTCCGTTAAAAACTGAAAAGAAGCACTCTGAGAAACTGCCGTGTGTTCTGTTAATATATCTCACCGAGTTACAGCTTTCTCCACAAGAAGCCTTTCACTAAGACTGTTCCTGTGGGATTTGCGAAGTGATATTTGGAAGCCCATAGAGGGCTATGGTGAAAAAGGAAATATCCTAAGATAAAATCTGGACAGAAGATTTCTGAGAAACTGCTTTATGTTCTGTTTATTCACAGCACAGAATTACAGCTTTTCTCTCCAGAAGCCTTTCGCTAAGACTGTTCTTGTGGAATTTGCAAAGTGATCTTGGAAGCCCATAGAGGGCTATTTTGAAAAAGGAAATAGCTTTAGTTAAAAACTGGAAAGAAACTTTCTGAGAAACTGCTTTTGTTCTGTTTATTCATCTCACAGATTTACAGCTTTCCCCTCACAAAGCCGTTAACTAAGACTGTTCTTGTGGAATTTTGCAAAGTGATATTTGGAAGCCCAGAGAGAGCTACGGTGAAAAAGGAAATATCTTCCGTTAAAAACTGGAAAGAAGACTTCTGAGAAACTGCTTTGTGTTTTGTTAATTCATCTCACAGAGTTACAGCGTTCCCCTGAAGAACCCTTTCACTAAGACTGTTCTTGTGGAATTTGCAAAGTGATATTTCGAAGCCCATTGTGGGCTATGGTGAAAAAGGAAATACCCTAAGATAAAAACTGAAAAGAAGCTTTCTGAGAAACTGCTTTGTTTTCTGTTAATTCAACTCACAGAGTTACAGCTTTCCCCTCAAGAGGCCTGTCGCTAAGGCTGTTTTTTTGGAATTTGCAAGGTGATATTTGGAAGCCCATAGATGCCTATGGTGAAAATGGAAATATCCTAAGATAAAAATCGAAAAGAAGCTTTCTGAGAAACTGCCTTGTGTTCTGTTAGTTCATCTCACAGAGTTACAGCTTTACCCTCAAGAAGCCGTTCACTAAGACTGTTCTTGTGAAATTTGTAAAGTGATATTGGAAGCCCTTAGAGGGCTATGATGAAAAAGGAAATATCTTCAGTTAAAAACTGGAAAGAAGCTTTCTGAGAAACTACTTTGTGGTCTCTTAATTCAACTCACAGAGTTACAGCTTTCCCTTCAAGAAGCCTTTCGCTAAGACTGTTCTTGTGGAATTTTCAAAGTTATATTTGGAGCCCTTAGAAGGCTATGGTGAAAAAGGAAATACCCTAAGATAAAAACTGAACAGAAGCTTTCTGAGAAGCTGCTTTCTGTATGTTAATTCATCTCACAGAGTTACAGCTTGTCCCTGCAGAAGCCTTTCACTAAGACTGTTCTTGTGGAATTTACAAAGTGATATTTGGAAGCCCATAGAGGGCAATGGTGAAAATGGAAATATCATAAGATAAAAAAAGAAAAGTAGCTTTCTGTGAAACTGCCTTGTGTTCTGTTAGTTCATCTCACAGAGTTATCGCTTTCCACTCAAGAAACTGTTCACTAAGACTGTTCTTGTGTAATTTGCAAAGAATTATTTGGAAGCACGTAGAGGGCTATGGTGAAAATGGAAATATATTGCGTTAAGAACTGGAAAGAAGAATTCTGAGAAACTGCCGTGTGTTGTGTTAATACATCTCACCGTGTTACAGCTTTCCCCTCAAAAAGCCTTTCGCTAAGACTGTTCTTGTGGGATTTCCAAAGTGATATTTGGAAGCCCATAGAGGGCTTTGGTGAAAGAGGAAATATCTTCAGTTAAAAACTGAAAAAAAGGTTTCTGAGAAACTGCTTTGTGGTCTGTTAATTCAACTCACAGAGTTACAGATTTCCCCTTAATAAGCCTTTCACTAAGGCTGTTGTTGTGGAATTAGAAAAGTGATATTTGGAAGCCCATAGAGGGCTTTGGTGAAAAAGGAAATATCTTCAGTTAAAAGCTAAAGAGAAGCTTTCTGAGAAACTGCTTTGTGTTCTGTAAATTCAACTCACAGAGTTTGAGCTTTCCTATAAAGAATGCTTTCGCTAAGGATGTTGTTGTGGAAATTGCAAAGTGATATTTGGAAGCCCA
This sequence comes from Chlorocebus sabaeus, assembly GCF_047675955.1. Taxonomy (NCBI): domain Eukaryota; kingdom Metazoa; phylum Chordata; class Mammalia; order Primates; family Cercopithecidae; genus Chlorocebus; species Chlorocebus sabaeus. The sequence continues at coordinate 265,683 of NW_027327507.1, forward strand.
TAGAGGGCAATGGTGAAAATGGAAATATCCTAAGATAAAAAAAGAAAAGAAGCTTTCTGAGAAACCGCTTTTGGTTCTGTTAGTTCATCTCACAGAGTTACAGCTTTCCACTCAAGAAGCAGTTCACTAAGACAATTCTTGTGAAATTTCCAAAGTGATATTTGGAAGCCCGTAGTCGGCTATGGTGAAAAAGGAATATCTCCCGTTAAAAACTGGAAAGAAGATTTCTGAGAAACTGCATTGTGTTCTGTTAATTCACCTCACAGAGTCACAGCTTTCCCCTCAAGAAGCCTTTCGCTAAGACTGTTCTTGTGGAATTTGCAAGGTGATATTTGGAGGCACATAGAGGGCTATGGTGAAAAAGGAAATATCTTCCGTTAAAAACTGGAAAGAAGCTCTCTTAGAAACTGCTTTGTGTTCTGTGAATTCATCTCACAGAGTTACAGCTTTCCCCTCTAGAAGCCTTTCGCTAAGACTGTTCTTGTGGAATTTGCAAAGTGAAATTTGGAAGCCCTTAGAGAGCTATGGTGAAAAAGGAAATATCTTCCGTTAAAAACCGAAAAGAAGATCTCTGAGAAACTGCGTTGTGTTCTGTTATTTCATTTCACAGGGTTACAGCTTTCCTCTCAAGAAGCCTTTCCCTAAGACTGTTCTTGTGGAATTTGCAAAGTGATATTTGGAAGCCCTTAGAGGGCTATGGTGAAAAACGAAATATCTTCCATTATAAACTGGAAGGAACCTTTCTGAGAAACTGCCTTGTGTTCTGTTAGTTCATCTCACAGAGTTACAGCTTTCCCCTCAAGAAGCCTTTCGATAAGACAGATCTGGAGGAATTTGCAAAGTGATATTTTTAATCACATAGAGGGCTATGGTGTAAATGGAAATATCCTAAGATAAAAACCGAAAAGAACCTTTCTGAGAAACTGCTTTCTGTTCTGTTAGTTCATCTCACAGAGTTACAGCTTTCCGCTCATGGAGCCGTTCAATAAGACTGTTCTTGTGGAATTTGCCAAGTGATGTTTGGAAGCCATTAGAGGTCTAGGGTGAAAAAGGAAATATCCTAAGATAAAAACTGAAAAGAATATTTCTGAGGATCTGCTGTGTTTTCTCTTAATTCATCTCACAGAGTTACAGCTTTACCCTCAAGAAGCCTTTTGCTGAGGCTGCTGTTGTGGTATTTGCAAAGTGATATTTGGAAGCCCTTAGAGGGCAATGGTGAAAAAGGAAATATCTTCAGTTAAAAACTGAAAAGAAGCATTCTGAGATACTGCTTTGTGTTCTGTTAATTCTTCTCAAAGAATCACAGCTTTCCCCTAAAGAAACCTTCCGCTAAGACTGTTCTTGTGGAATTTGCAAAGTGATATTTCGAAGCCCAGAGATGGCTATGGTGAAAAAGGAAATATCCTAAGATTAAAACCGAGAAGAAGCTTTCTGAGAAACTGCTTTGTGTTCTGTTAGTTAATCTCACAGTGTTAGAGCTTTCCCCTCAAGGAACCATTCAGTAAGACTGTTCTTGTGCAATTTTCAAAGTGACATTTGGAAGACCATAGAGGGCTACGGTGAAAAAGGAAATATCTTCCGTTAAAAACTGAAAAGAAGCACTCTGAGAAACTACCGTGTGTTCTGTTAATATAACTCACCGAGTTACAGCTTTCTCCACAAGAAGCCTTTCGCTAAGACTATTCCTGTGGGATTTGCGTAGTGATATTTGGAAGCCCATAGAGGGCTATGGTGAAAAAGGAATTATCCTAAGATAAAATCTGGACAGAAGATTTCTGAGAAACTGCTTTATGTTCTGTTTATTCACAGCACAGAATTACAGTTTTTCTCTCCAGAAGCCTTTCGCTAAGACTGTTCTTGTGGAATTTGCAAGGTGATATTTGGAGGCACATAGAGGGCTATGGTGATAAAGGAAATATCTTCCGTTAAAAACTGGAAAGAAGCTCTCTTAGAAACTGCCTTGTGTTCTGTGAATTCATCTCACAGAGTTACAGCTTTCCCCTCTGGAAGCCTTTCGCTAACACTGTTCTTGTGGAATTTGCAAAGTGAAATTTTGAAGCCCTTAGAGAGCTATGGTGAAAAAGGAAATATCTTCCGTTAAAAACTGGAAAGAAGCTTTCTGAGACACTGCTTTGTGTTCTGTTAATTCATCTCACAGAGTTATAGCTTTCCCCTCAAGAAGCCTTTCGCTAAGGCTGTTGTTGTGGAACTTGCAAAGTGATATTTTTAATCACATAGAGGGCTATGGTGTAAATGGAAATATCCTAAGATAAAAACCGAAAAGAACCTTTCTGAGAAACTGCTTTCTGTTCTGTTAGTTCATCTCACAGAGTTACAGCTTTCCGCTCAAGGAGCCGTTCAATAAGACTGTTCTTGTGGAATTTGTCAAGTGATGTTTGGAAGCCATTAGAGGTCTAGGGTGAAAAAGGAAATATCCTAAGATAAAAACTGAAAAGAATCTTTCTGAGGAACTGCTGTGTTTTCTCTTAATTCAACTCACAGAGTTACAGCTTTACCCTCAAGAAGCCTTTTGCTGAGGCTGCTGTTGTGGTATTTGCAAAGTGATATTTGGAAGCCCTTAGAGGGCAATGGTGAAAAAGGAAATATCTTCAGTTAAAAACTGAAAAGAAGCATTCTGAGATACTGCTTTGTGTTCTGTTAATTCTTCTCAAAGAATCACAGCTTTCCCCTAAAGAAACCTTCCGCTAAGACTGTTCTTGTGGAATTTGCAAAGTGATATTTCGAAGCCCATAGATGGCTATGGTGAAAAAGGAAATATCCTAAGATTAAAACCGAGAAGAAGCTTTCTGAGAAACTGCTTTGTGTTCTGTTAGTTAATCTCACAGTGTTAGAGCTTTCCCCTCAAGGAACCATTCAGTAAGACTGTTCTTGTGCAATTTTCAAAATGACATTTGGAAGCCCATTGAGGGCTACAGTGAAAAAGGAAATATCTTCCGTTAAAAACTGAAAAGAAGCACTCTGAGAAACTGCCGTGTGTTCTGTTAATATATCTCACCGAGTTACAGCTTTCTCCACAAGAAGCCTTTCACTAAGACTGTTCCTGTGGGATTTGCGAAGTGATATTTGGAAGCCCATAGAGGGCTATGGTGAAAAAGGAAATATCCTAAGATAAAATCTGGACAGAAGATTTCTGAGAAACTGCTTTATGTTCTGTTTATTCACAGCACAGAATTAAAGCTTTTCTCTCCAGAAGCCTTTCGCTAAGACTGTTCTTGTGGAATTTGCAAAGTGATCTTGGAAGCCCATAGAGGGCTATGGTGAAAAAGGAAATAGCTTTAGTTAAAAACTGGAAAGAAACTTTCTGAGAAACTGCTTTTGTTCTGTTTATTCATCTCACAGATTTACAGCTTTCCCCTCACAAAGCCGTTAACTAAGACTGTTCTTGTGGAATTTTGCAAAGTGATATTTGGAAGCCCAGAGAGAGCTACGGTGAAAAAGGAAATATCTTCCGTTAAAAACTGGAAAGAAGACTTCTGAGAAACTGCTTTGTGTTTTGTTAATTCATCTCACAGAGTTACAGCGTTCCCCTGAAGAACCCTTTCACTAAGACTGTTCTTGTGGAATTTGCAAAGTGATATTTCGAAGCCCATTGTGGGCTATGGTGAAAAAGGAAATACCCTAAGATAAAAACTGAAAAGAAGCTTTCTGAGAAACTGCTTTGTTTTCTGTTAATTCAACTCACAGATTTACAGCTTTCCCCTCAAGAGGCCTGTCGCTAAGGCTGTTTTTTTGGAATTTGCAAGGTGATAGTTGGAAGCCCATAGATGCCTATGGTGAAAATGGAAATATCCTAAGATAAAAATCGAAAAGAAGCTTTCTGAGAAACTGCCTTGTGTTCTGTTAGTTCATCTCACAGAGTTACAGCTTTACCCTCAAGAAGCCGTTCACTAAGACTGTTCTTGTGAAATTTGTAAAGTGATATTGGAAGCCCTTAGAGGGCTATGATGAAAAAGGAAATATCTTCAGTTAAAAACTGGAAAGAAGCTTTCTGAGAAACTACTTTGTGGTCTCTTAATTCAACTCACAGAGTTACAGCTTTCCCTTCAAGAAGCCTTTCGCTAAGACTGTTCTTGTGGAATTTTCAAAGTTATATTTGGAGCCCTTAGAAGGCTATGGTGAAAAAGGAAATAGCCTAAGATAAAAACTGAACAGAAGCTTTCTGAGAAGCTGCTTTGTGTATGTTAATTCATCTCACAGAGTTACAGCTTGTCCCTGCAGAAGCCTTTCACTAAGACTGTTCTTGTGGAATTTACAAAGTGATATTTGGAAGCCCATAGAGGGCAATGGTGAAAATGGAAATATCATAAGATAAAAAAAGAAAAGTAGCTTTCTGTGAAACTGCCTTGTGTTCTGTTAGTTCATCTCACAGAGTTATCGCTTTCCACTCAAGAAACTGTTCACTAAGACTGTTCTTGTGTAATTTGCAAAGAATTATTTGGAAGCACGTAGAGGGCTATGGTGAAAATGGAAATATATTGCGTTAAGAACTGGAAAGAAGAATTCTGAGAAACTGCCGTGTGTTGTGTTAATACATCTCACCGTGTTACAGCTTTCCCCTCAAAAAGCCTTTCGCTAAGACTGTTCTTGTGGGATTTCCAAAGTGATATTTGGAAGCCCATAGAGGGCTTTGGTGAAAGAGGAAATATCTTCAGTTAAAAACTGAAAAAAAGGTTTCTGAGAAACTGCTTTGTGGTCTGTTAATTCAACTCACAGAGTTACAGATTTCCCCTTAATAAGCCTTTCACTAAGGCTGTTGTTGTGGAATTAGAAAAGTGATATTTGGAAGCCCATAGAGGGCTTTGGTGAAAAAGGAAATATCTTCAGTTAAAAGCTAAAGAGAAGCTTTCTGAGAAACTGCTTTGTGTTCTGTAAATTCAACTCACAGAGTTTGAGCTTTCCTATAAAGAATGCTTTCGCTAAGGATGTTGTTGTGGAAATTGCAAAGTGATATTTGGAAGCCCATAGAGGGCAATGGTGAAAATGGAAATATCCTAAGATAAAAAAAGAAAAGAAGCTTTCTGAGAAACCGCTTTTGGTTCTGTTAGTTCATCTCACAGAGTTACAGCTTTCCACTCAAGAAGCAGTTCACTAAGACAATTCTTGTGAAATTTCCAAAGTGATATTTGGAAGCCCGTAGTCGGCTATGGTGAAAAAGGAATATCTCCCGTTAAAAACTGGAAAGAAGATTTCTGAGAAACTGCATTGTGTTCTGTTAATTCACCTCACAGAGTCACAGCTTTCCCCTCAAGAAGCCTTTCGCTAAGACTGTTCTTGTGGAATTTGCAAGGTGATATTTGGAGGCACATAGAGGGCTATGGTGAAAAAGGAAATATCTTCCGTTAAAAACTGGAAAGAAGCTCTCTTAGAAACTGCTTTGTGTTCTGTGAATTCATCTCACAGAGTTACAGCTTTCCCCTCTAGAAGCCTTTCGCTAAGACTGTTCTTGTGGAATTTGCAAAGTGAAATTTGGAAGCCCTTAGAGAGCTATGGTGAAAAAGGAAATATCTTCCGTTAAAAACCGAAAAGAAGATCTCTGAGAAACTGCGTTGTGTTCTGTTATTTCATTTCACAGGGTTACAGCTTTCCTCTCAAGAAGCCTTTCCCTAAGACTGTTCTTGTGGAATTTGCAAAGTGATATTTGGAAGCCCTTAGAGGGCTATGGTGAAAAACGAAATATCTTCCATTATAAACTGGAAGGAACCTTTCTGAGAAACTGCCTTGTGTTCTGTTAGTTCATCTCACAGAGTTACAGCTTTCCCCTCAAGAAGCCTTTCGATAAGACAGATCTGGAGGAATTTGCAAAGTGATATTTTTAATCACATAGAGGGCTATGGTGTAAATGGAAATATCCTAAGATAAAAACCGAAAAGAACCTTTCTGAGAAACTGCTTTCTGTTCTGTTAGTTCATCTCACAGAGTTACAGCTTTCCGCTCATGGAGCCGTTCAATAAGACTGTTCTTGTGGAATTTGCCAAGTGATGTTTGGAAGCCATTAGAGGTCTAGGGTGAAAAAGGAAATATCCTAAGATAAAAACTGAAAAGAATATTTCTGAGGATCTGCTGTGTTTTCTCTTAATTCATCTCACAGAGTTACAGCTTTACCCTCAAGAAGCCTTTTGCTGAGGCTGCTGTTGTGGTATTTGCAAAGTGATATTTGGAAGCCCTTAGAGGGCAATGGTGAAAAAGGAAATATCTTCAGTTAAAAACTGAAAAGAAGCATTCTGAGATACTGCTTTGTGTTCTGTTAATTCTTCTCAAAGAATCACAGCTTTCCCCTAAAGAAACCTTCCGCTAAGACTGTTCTTGTGGAATTTGCAAAGTGATATTTCGAAGCCCAGAGATGGCTATGGTGAAAAAGGAAATATCCTAAGATTAAAACCGAGAAGAAGCTTTCTGAGAAACTGCTTTGTGTTCTGTTAGTTAATCTCACAGTGTTAGAGCTTTCCCCTCAAGGAACCATTCAGTAAGACTGTTCTTGTGCAATTTTCAAAGTGACATTTGGAAGACCATAGAGGGCTACGGTGAAAAAGGAAATATCTTCCGTTAAAAACTGAAAAGAAGCACTCTGAGAAACTACCGTGTGTTCTGTTAATATAACTCACCGAGTTACAGCTTTCTCCACAAGAAGCCTTTCGCTAAGACTATTCCTGTGGGATTTGCGTAGTGATATTTGGAAGCCCATAGAGGGCTATGGTGAAAAAGGAATTATCCTAAGATAAAATCTGGACAGAAGATTTCTGAGAAACTGCTTTATGTTCTGTTTATTCACAGCACAGAATTACAGTTTTTCTCTCCAGAAGCCTTTCGCTAAGACTGTTCTTGTGGAATTTGCAAGGTGATATTTGGAGGCACATAGAGGGCTATGGTGATAAAGGAAATATCTTCCGTTAAAAACTGGAAAGAAGCTCTCTTAGAAACTGCTTTGTGTTCTGTGAATTCATCTCACAGAGTTACAGCTTTCCCCTCTGGAAGCCTTTCGCTAACACTGTTCTTGTGGAATTTGCAAAGTGAAATTTTGAAGCCCTTAGAGAGCTATGGTGAAAAAGGAAATATCTTCCGTTAAAAACTGGAAAGAAGCTTTCTGAGACACTGCTTTGTGTTCTGTTAATTCATCTCACAGAGTTATAGCTTTCCCCTCAAGAAGCCTTTCGCTAAGGCTGTTGTTGTGGAACTTGCAAAGTGATATTTTTAATCACATAGAGGGCTATGGTGTAAATGGAAATATCCTAAGATAAAAACCGAAAAGAACCTTTCTGAGAAACTGCTTTCTGTTCTGTTAGTTCATCTCACAGAGTTACAGCTTTCCGCTCAAGGAGCCGTTCAATAAGACTGTTCTTGCGGAATTTGTCAAGTGATGTTTGGAAGCCATTAGAGGTCTAGGGTGAAAAAGGAAATATCCTAAGATAAAAACTGAAAAGAATCTTTCTGAGGAACTGCTGTGTTTTCTCTTAATTCAACTCACAGAGTTACAGCTTTACCCTCAAGAAGCCTTTTGCTGAGGCTGCTGTTGTGGTATTTGCAAAGTGATATTTGGAAGCCCTTAGAGGGCAATGGTGAAAAAGGAAATATCTTCAGTTAAAAACTGAAAAGAAGCATTCTGAGATACTGCTTTGTGTTCTGTTAATTCTTCTCAAAGAATCACAGCTTTCCCCTAAAGAAACCTTCCGCTAAGACTGTTCTTGTGGAATTTGCAAAGTGATATTTCGAAGCCCATAGATGGCTATGGTGAAAAAGGAAATATCCTAAGATTAAAACCGAGAAGAAGCTTTCTGAGAAACTGCTTTGTGTTCTGTTAGTTAATCTCACAGTGTTAGAGCTTTCCCCTCAAGGAACCATTCAGTAAGACTGTTCTTGTGCAATTTTCAAAGTGACATTTGGAAGCCCATTGAGGGCTACAGTGAAAAAGGAAATATCTTCCGTTAAAAACTGAAAAGAAGCACTCTGAGAAACTGCCGTGTGTTCTGTTAATATATCTCACCGAGTTACAGCTTTCTCCACAAGAAGCCTTTCACTAAGACTGTTCCTGTGGGATTTGCATAGTGATATTTGGAAGCCCATAGAGGGCTATGGTGAAAAAGGAAATATCCTAAGATAAAAACTGGAAAGAAGATTTCTGAGAAACTGCTTTCTGTTCTGTTAGTTCATCTCACAGAGTTTCAGGTTTCCCCTCAAGAAGCCGTTCACTAACACTATTCTTGTGAAATTTGCAAAGTGATATTTCGAAACCCATAGATGGCTATGGTAAAATAGTAAATATCTTCCGTTAAAAACTGGAAAGAAGTTTTTGAGAACCTGCCGTGTGTTCTGTTAATACATCTCACCGAGATGAAACTTTCACTTCAAGAAGCCTTTAACTAAGACTGTTCTTGAGGCAATTGCAAAGTGATATTTGGAAGCCCATAGAGGACTATGATGAAAGAGGATATATCCTTAGAAAAACACTGAAAAGAAGCCTTCTGAGAAGCTGCTTTGTTTTCTCTTAATTCATTTCACAGAGTTACAGCTTTCCCCTCAAGAAGCCCTTCACTAGGACCTTCCTTCTGAAATTTGTAAAGTGATATTTGGAAGCCCATAGAGGGCTATGGTGAAAAAGGAAATATCTTCGGGTAAAAACTGGAGAGAAGCATTCTGGGAAACTGCCGTGTGTTCTGTTAATATATCTCACCGCGTTACAGCTTTCACCTCAAGAAGCCATTCGGTAAGACTGTTCTTGTGGGATTTGCAATGTGATATTTGGAAGCCCATAGAGGGCAATGGTGAAAATGGAAATATCCTAAGTTAAAAAAAGAAAAGAAGCTTTCTGAGAAACCGCTTTTCGTTCTGTTAGTTCATCTCGCCGAGTTACAGCTTTCCACTCAAGAACGTATTCACTAAGACTTTTCTTGTGAAATTTGCAAAGTGATATTTGGAAGCCCGTAGAAAGCTATGGTGAAAGAGGAAATATCTTCTGTTAAAAACTGGAAAGAAGATTTCCGAGAAACTGCATTGTGTTCTGTTAATTCATCTCACACAGTCACAGCTCTCCCCTCAAGAAGCCTTTCGCTAAGACTGTTCTTGTGGAATTTGCAAAGTGATATTTGGAGGCCCATAGACGGTTATGGTGAAAAAGTAAATATATTCCGTTAAAAACTGGAAAGAATATTTCTGAGAGACTGCTTTGAGTTCTGTTAATTCATCTCACAGAGTTACAGCTTTTACCTCAAGAAGCCTGTCGATAAGAATGTTGTGGAATTTGCAAAGTGATATTTGGAAGCCGACTGAGGCCTATGGTGAAAAAGGAAATATCCTAAGATAAAATCTAAAAAGAAGCTTTCTGAGAAACTGCTTTGTGTTCTGTTAATTCATCTCACAGAGTTACAGCTTTCCCCTCAAGAGGCCTGTCGCTAAGGCTGTTTTTGTGGAATTTGCAAGGTGATATTTGGAAGCCCATAGATGCCTATGGTGAAAATGGAAATATCCTAATTTAAAAATCGAAAAGAAGCTTTCTGAGAAACTGCCTTGTGTTCTGTTAGTTCATCTCACAGAGTTACAGCTTTACCCTCAAGAAGCCGTTCACTAAGAGTGTTCTTGTGAAATTTGTAAAGTGATATTGGAAGCCCTTAGAGGGCTATGATGAAAAAGGAAATATCTTCAGTTAAAAACTGGAAAGAAGCTTTCTGAGAAACTACTTTATGGTCTCTTAATTCAACTCACAGAGTTACAGCTTTCCCTTCAAGAAGCCTTTCGCTAAGACTGTTCTTGTGGAATTTTCAAAGTTATATTTGGAGCCCTTAGAAGGCTATGGTGAAAAAGGAAATACCCTAAGATAAAAACTGAACAGAAGCTTTCTGAGAAGCTGCTTTGTGTATGTTAATTCATCTCACAGAGTTACAGCTTGTCCCTGCAGAAGCCTTTCACTAAGACTGTTCTTGTGGAATTTACAAAGTGATATTTGGAAGCCCATAGAGGGCAATGGTGAAAATGGAAATATCATAAGATAAAAAAAGAAAAGTAGCTTTCTGTGAAACTGCCTTGTGTTCTGTTAGTTCATCTCACAGAGTTATCGCTTTCCACTCAAGAAACTGTTCACTAAGACTGTTCTTGTGTAATTTGCAAAGAATTATTTGGAAGCACGTAGAGGGCTATGGTGAAAATGGAAATATCTTGCGTTAAGAACTGGAGAGAAGAATTCTGAGAAACTGCCGTGTGTTGTGTTAATACATCTCACCGTGTTACAGCTTTCCCCTCAAAAAGCCTTTCGCTAAGACTGTTCTTGTGGGATTTCCAAAGTGATATTTGGAAGCCCATAGAGGGCTTTGGTGAAAGAGGAAATATCTTCAGTTAAAAACTGAAAAAAAGGTTTCTGAGAAACTGCTTTGTGGTCTGTTAATTCAACTCACAGAGTTACAGATTTCCCCTTAATAAGCCTTTCACTAAGGCTGTTGTTGTGGAATTAGAAAAGTGATATTTGGAAGCCCATAGAGGGCTTTGGTGAAAAAGGAAATATCTTCAGTTAAAAGCTAAAGAGAAGCTTTCTGAGAAACTGCTTTGTGTTCTGTAAATTCAACTCACAGAGTTTGAGCTTTCCTATAAAGAATGCTTTCGCTAAGGATGTTGTTGTGGAAATTGCAAAGTGATATTTGGAAGCCCATAGAGGGCAATGGTGAAAATGGAAATATCCTAAGATAAAAAAAGAAAAGAAGCTTTCTGAGAAACCGCTTTTGGTTCTGTTAGTTCATCTCACAGAGTTACAGCTTTCCACTCAAGAAGCAGTTCACTAAGACAATTCTTGTGAAATTTCCAAAGTGATATTTGGAAGCCCGTAGTCGGCTATGGTGAAAAAGGAATATCTCCCGTTAAAAACTGGAAAGAAGATTTCTGAGAAACTGCATTGTGTTCTGTTAATTCATCTCACAGAGTCACAGCTTTCCCCTCAAGAAGCCTTTCGCTAAGACTGTTCTTGTGGAATTTGCAAGGTGATATTTGGAGGCACATAGAGGGCTATGGTGAAAAAGGAAATATCTTCCGTTAAAAACTGGAAAGAAGCTCTCTTAGAAACTGCTTTGTGTTCTGTGAATTCATCTCACAGAGTTACAGCTTTCCCCTCTAGAAGCCTTTCGCTAAGACTGTTCTTGTGGAATTTGCAAAGTGAAATTTGGAAGCCCTTAGAGAGCTATGGTGAAAAAGGAAATATCTTCCGTTAAAAACCGAAAAGAAGATCTCTGAGAAACTGCGTTGTGTTCTGTTATTTCATTTCACAGGGTTACAGCTTTCCTCTCAAGAAGCCTTTCCCTAAGACTGTTCTTGTGGAATTTGCAAAGTGATATTTGGAAGCCCTTAGAGGGCTATGGTGAAAAACGAAATATCTTCCATTATAAACTGGAAAGAACCTTACTGAGAAACTGCCTTGTGTTCTGTTAGTTCATCTCACAGAGTTACAGCTTTCCCCTCAAGAAGCCTTTCGATAAGACAGATCTGGAGGAATTTGCAAGTGATATTTGGAAGGCCATAGACGGTTATGGTGAAAAAGGAAATATCTTCCGTTAAAAACTGGAAAGAAGCTTTCTGAGACACTGCTTTGTGTTCTGTTAATTCATCTCACAGAGTTATAGCTTTCCCCTCAAAAAGCCTTTCGCTAAGGCTGTTGTTGTGGAACTTGCAAAGTGATATTTTTAATCACATAGAGGGCTATCGTGTAAATGGAAATATCCTAAGATAAAAACCGAAAAGAACCTTTCTGAGAAACTGCTTTCTGTTCTGTTAGTTCATCTCACAGAGTTACAGCTTTCCGCTCATGGAGCCGTTCAATAAGACTGTTCTTGTGGAATTTGCCAAGTGATGTTTGGAAGCCATTAGAGGTCTAGGGTGAAAAAGGAAATATCCTAAGATAAAAACTGAAAAGAATATTTCTGAGGATCTGCTGTGTTTTCTCTTAATTCATCTCACAGAGTTACAGCTTTACCCTCAAGAAGCCTTTTGCTGAGGCTGCTGTTGTGGTATTTGCAAAGTGATATTTGGAAGCCCTTAGAGGGCAATGGTGAAAAAGGAAATATCTTCAGTTAAAAACTGAAAAGAAGCATTCTGAGATACTGCTTTGTGTTCTGTTAATTCTTCTCAAAGAATCACAGCTTTCCCCTAAAGAAACCTTCCGCTAAGACTGTTCTTGTGGAATTTGCAAAGTGATATTTCGAAGCCCAGAGATGGCTATGGTGAAAAAGGAAATATCCTAAGATTAAAACCGAGAAGAAGCTTTCTGAGAAACTGCTTTGTGTTCTGTTAGTTAATCTCACAGTGTTAGAGCTTTCCCCTCAAGGAACCATTCAGTAAGACTGTTCTTGTGCAATTTTCAAAGTGACATTTGGAAGACCATAGAGGGCTACGGTGAAAAAGGAAATATCTTCCGTTAAAAACTGAAAAGAAGCACTCTGAGAAACTACCGTGTGTTCTGTTAATATAACTCACCGAGTTACAGCTTTCTCCACAAGAAGCCTTTCGCTAAGACTGTTCCTGTGGGATTTGCGTAGTGATATTTGGAAGCCCATAGAGGGCTATGGTGAAAAAGGAATTATCCTGAGATAAAATCTGGACAGAAGATTTCTGAGAAACTGCTTTATGTTCTGTTTATTCACAGCACAGAATTACAGTTTTTATCTCCAGAAGCCTTTCGCTAAGACTGTTCTTGTGGAATTTGCAAGGTGATATTTGGAGGCACATAGAGGGCTATGGTGATAAAGGAAATATCTTCCGTTAAAAACTGGAAAGAAGCTCTCTTAGAAACTGCTTTGTGTTCTGTGAATTCATCTCACAGAGTTACAGCTTTCCCCTCTGGAAGCCTTTCGCTAACACTGTTCTTGTGGAATTTGCAAAGTGAAATTTGGAAGCCCTTAGAGAGCTATGGTGAAAAAGGAAATATCTTCCGTTAAAAACCGAGAAGAAGATCTCTGAGAAACTGCTTTCTGTTCTGTTAGTTCATCTCACAGTGTTTCAGGTTTCCCCTCAAGAAGCCGTTCACTAACACTATTCTTGTGAAATTTGCAAAGTGATATTTCGAAACCCATAGATGGCTATGGTAAAATAGTAAATATCTTCCGTTAAAAACTGGAAAGAAGTTTTTGAGAACCTGCCGTGTGTTCTGTTAATACATCTCACCGAGTTGAAGCTTTCACTTCAAGAAGCCTTTAACTAAGACTGTTCTTGAAGCAATTGCAAAGTGATATTTGGAAGCCCATAGAGGACTATGATGAAAGAGGATATATCCTTAGAAAAACACTGAAAAGAAGCTTTCTGAGAAGCTGCTTTGTTTTCTCTTAATTCATTTCACAGAGTTACAGCTTTCCCCTCAAGAAGACCTTCACTAGGACCTTCCTTCTGAAATTTGTAAAGTGATATTTGGAAGCCCATAGAGGGCTATGGTGAAAAAGGAAATATCTTCGGGTAAAAACTGGAGAGAAGCATTCTGGGAAACTGCCGTGTGTTTTGTTAATATATCTCACCGCGTTACAGCTTTCACCTCAAGAAGCCATTCGGTAAGACTGTTCTTGTGGGATTTGCAATGTGATATTTGGAAGCCCCTAGAGGGCAATGGTGAAAATGGAAATATCCTAAGTTAAAAAAAGAAAAGAAGCTTTCTGAGAAACCGCTTTTCATTCTGTTAGTTCACCTCGCCGAGTTACAGCTTTCCACTCAAGAACGTATTCACTAAGACTTTTCTTGTGAAATTTGCAAAGTGATATTTGGAAGCCCGTAGAAAGCTATGGTGAAAGAGGAAATATCTTCTGTTAAAAACTGGAAAGAAGATTTCCGAGAAACTGCATTGTGTTCTGTTAATTGATCTCACACAGTCACAGCTCTCCCCTCAAGAAGCCTTTCGCTAAGACTGTTCTTGTGGAATTTGCAAAGTGATATTTGGAGGCCCATAGACGGTTATGGTGAAAAAGTAAATATATTCCGTTAAAAATTGGAAAGAATATTTCTGAGAGACTGCTTTGAGTTCTGTTAATTCATCTCACAGAGTTACAGCTTTTACCTCAAGAAGCCTGTCGATAAGAATGTTGTGGAATTTGCAAAGTGATATTTGGAAGCCGACTGAGGCCTATGGTGAAAAAGGAAATATCCTAAGATAAAATCTAAAAAGAAGCTTTCTGAGAAACTGCTTTGTGTTCTGTTAATTCATCTCACAGAGTTACAGCTTTCCCCTCAAGAGGCCTGTCGCTAAGGCTGTTTTTGTGGAATTTGCAAGGTGATAGTTGGAAGCCCATAGATGCCTATGGTGAAAATGGAAATATCCTAAGATAAAAATCGAAAAGAAGCTTTCTGAGAAACTGCCTTGTGTTCTGTTAGTTCATCTCACAGAGTTACAGCTTTACCCTCAAGAAGCCGTTCACTAAGACTGTTCTTGTGAAATTTGTAAAGTGATATTGGAAGCCCTTAGAGGGCTATGATGAAAAAGGAAATATCTTCAGTTAAAAACTGGAAAGAAGCTTTCTGAGAAACTACTTTATGGTCTCTTAATTCAACTCACAGAGTTACAGCTTTCCCTTCAAGAAGCCTTTCGCTAAGACTGTTCTTGTGGAATTTTCAAAGTTATATTTGGAGCCCTTAGAAGGCTAGGGTGAAAAAGGAAATACCCTAAGATAAAAACTGAACAGAAGCTTTCTGAGAAGCTGCTTTGTGTATGTTAATTCATCTCACAGAGTTACAGCTTGTCCCTGCAGAAGCCTTTCACTAAGACTGTTCTTGTGGAATTTACAAAGTGATATTTGGAAGCCCATAGAGGGCAATGGTGAAAATGGAAATATCATAAGATAAAAAAAGAAAAGTAGCTTTCTGTGAAACTGCCTTGTGTTCTGTTAGTTCATCTCACAGAGTTATCGCTTTCCACTCAAGAAACTGTTCACTAAGACTGTTCTTGTGTAATTTGCAAAGAATTATTTGGAAGCATGTAGAGGGCTATGGTGAAAATGGAAATATCTTGCGTTAAGAACTGGAGAGAAGAATTCTGAGAAACTGCCGTGTGTTGTGTTAATACATCTCACCGTGTTACAGCTTTCCCCTCAAAAAGCCTTTCGCTAAGACTGTTCTTGTGGGATTTCCAAAGTGATATTTGGAAGCCCATAGAGGGCTTTGGTGAAAGAGGAAATATCTTCAGTTAAAAACTGAAAAAAAGGTTTCTGAGAAACTGCTTTGTGGTCTGTTAATTCAACTCACAGAGTTACAGATTTCCCCTTAATAAGCCTTTCACTAAGGCTGTTGTTGTGGAATTAGAAAAGTGATATTTGGAAGCCCATAGAGGGCTTTGGTGAAAAAGGAAATATCTTCAGTTAAAAGCTAAAGAGAAGCTTTCTGAGAAACTGCTTTGTGTTCTGTAAATTCAACTCACAGAGTTTGAGCTTTCCTATAAAGAATGCTTTCGCTAAGGATGTTGTTGTGGAAATTGCAAAGTGATATTTGGAAGCCCATAGAGGGCAATGGTGAAAATGGAAATATCCTAAGATAAAAAAAGAAAAGAAGCTTTCTGAGAAACCGCTTTTGGTTCTGTTAGTTCATCGCACAGAGTTACAGCTTTCCACTCAAGAAGCCGTTCACTAAGACTGTTCTTGTGAAATTTGTAAAGTGATATTGGAAGCCCTTAGAGGGCTATGATGAAAAAGGAAATATCTTCAGTTAAAAACTGGAAAGAAGCTTTCTGAGAAACTACTTTATGGTCTCTTAATTCAACTCACAGAGTTACAGATTTCCCCTTAATAAGCCTTTCACTAAGGCTGTTGTTGTGGAATTAGAAAAGTGATATTTGGAAGCCCATAGAGGGCAATGGTGAAAATGGAAATATCCTAAGATAAAAAAAGAAAAGAAGCTTTCTGAGAAACCGCTTTTGGTTCTGTTAGTTCATCTCACAGAGTTACAGCTTTCCACTCAAGAAGCAGTTCACTAAGACAATTCTTGTGAAATTTCCAAAGTGATATTTGGAAGCCCGTAGTCGGCTATGGTGAAAAAGGAATATCTCCCGTTAAAAACTGGAAAGAAGATTTCTGAGAAACTGCATTGTGTTCTGTTAATTCATCTCACAGAGTCACAGCTTTCCCCTCAAGAAGCCTTTCGCTAAGACTGTTCTTGTGGAATTTGCAAGGTGATATTTGGAGGCACATAGAGGGCTATGGTGAAAAAGGAAATATCTTCCGTTAAAAACTGGAAAGAGGCTCTCTTAGAAACTGCTTTGTGTTCTGTGAATTCATCTCATAGAGATACAGCTTTCCCCTCTAGAAGCCTTTCGCTAAGACTGTTCTTGTGGAATTTGCAAAGTGAAATTTGGAAGCCCTTAGAGAGCTATGGTGAAAAAGGAAATATCTTCCGTTAAAAACCGAAAAGAAGATCTCTGAGAAACTGCGTTGTGTTCTGTTATTTCATTTCACAGGGTTACAGCTTTCCTCTCAAGAAGCCTTTCCCTAAGACTGTTCTTGTGGAATTTGCAAAGTGATATTTGGAAGCCCTTAGAGGGCTATGGTGAAAAACGAAATATCTTCCATTATAAACTGGAAGGAACCTTTCTGAGAAACTGCCTTGTGTTCTGTTAGTTCATCTCACAGAGTTACAGCTTTCCCCTCAAGAAGCCTTTCGATAAGACAGATCTGGAGGAATTTGCAAAGTGATATTTTTAATCACATAGAGGGCTATGGTGTAAATGGAAATATCCTAAGATAAAAACCGAAAAGAACCTTTCTGAGAAACTGCTTTCTGTTCTGTTAGTTCATCTCACAGGGTTACAGCTTTCCGCTCAAGGAGCCGTTCAATAAGACTGTTCTTGTGGAATTTGCCAAGTGATGTTTGGAAGCCATTAGAGGTCTAGGGTGAAAAAGGAAATATCCTAAGATAAAAACTGAAAAGAATATTTCTGAGGATCTGCTGTGTTTTCTCTTAATTCATCTCACAGAGTTACAGCTTTACCCTCAAGAAGCCTTTTGCTGAGGCTGCTGTTGTGGTATTTGCAAAGTGATATTTGGAAGCCCTTAGAGGGCAATGGTGAAAAAGGAAATATCTTCAGTTAAAAACTGAAAAGAAGCATTCTGAGATACTGCTTTGTGTTCTGTTAATTCTTCTCAAAGAATCACAGCTTCCCCTAAAGAAACCTTCCGCTAAGACTGTTCTTGTGGAATTTGCAAAGTGATATTTCGAAGCCCATAGATGGCTATGGTGAAAAAGGAAATATCCTAAGATTAAAACCGAGAAGAAGCTTTCTGAGAAACTGCTTTGTTTTCTGTTAGTTAATCTCACAGTGTTAGAGCTTTCCCCTCAAGGAACCATTCAGTAAGACTGCTCTTGTGCAATTTTCAAAGTGACATTTGGAAGCCCATAGAGGGCTACAGTGAAAAAGGAAATATCTTCCGTTAAAAACTGAAAAGAAACACTCTGAGAAACTGCCGTGTGTTCTGTTAATATATCTCACCGAGTAACAGCTTTCTCCACAAGAAGCCTTTCACTAAGACTGTTCCTGTGGGATTTGCGAAGTGATATTTGGAAGCCCATAGAGGGCTATGGTGAAAAAGGAAATATCCTAAGATAAAAACTGGAAAGAAGATTTCTGAGAAACTGCTTTATGTTCTGTTTATTCACAGCACAGAATTACAGCTTTTCTCTCCAGAAGCCTTTCGCTAAGACTGTTCTTGTGGAATTTGCAAAGTGATCTTGGAAGCCCATAGAGGGCTATGGTGAAAAAGGAAATAGCTTTAGTTAAAAACTGGAAAGAAACTTTCTGAGAAACTGCTTTTGTTCTGTTTATTCATCTCACAGATTTACAGCTTTCCCCTCACAAAGCCGTTAACTAAGACTGTTCTTGTGGAATTTTGCAAAGTGATATTTGGAAGCCCAGAGAGAGCTACGGTGAAAAAGGAAATATCTTCCGTTAAAAACAGGAAAGAAGACTTCTGAGAAACTGTTTTGTGTTTTGTTAATTCATCTCACAGAGTTACAGCGTTCCCCTGAAGAACCCTTTCACTAAGACTGTTCTTGTGGAATTTGCAAAGTGATATTTCGAAGCCCATTGTGGGCTATGGTGAAAAAGGAAATACCCTAAGATAAAAACTGAAAAGAAGCTTTCTGAGAAACTGCTTTGTTTTCTGTTAATTCAACTCACAGAGTTACAGCTTTCCCCTCAAGAGGCCTGTCGCTAAGGCTGTTTTTGTGGAATTTGCAAGGTGATAGTTGGAAGCCCATAGATGCCTATGGTGAAAATGGAAATATCCTAAGATAAAAATCGAAAAGAAGCTTTCTGAGAAACTGTCTTTTGTTCTGTTAGTTCATCTCACAGAGTTACAGCTTTACCCTCAAGAAGCCGTTCACTAAGACTGTTCTTGTGATATTTGTAAAGTGATATTGGAAGCCCTTAGAGGGCTATGATGAAAAAGGAAATATCTTCAGTTAAAAACTGGAAAGAAGCTTTCTGAGAAACTACTTTATGGTCTCTTAATTCAACTCACAGAGTTACAGCTTTCCCTTCAAGAAGCCTTTCGCTAAGACTGTTCTTGTGGAATTTTCAAAGTTATATTTGGAGCCCTTAGAAGGCTAGGGTGAAAAAGGAAATACCCTAAGATAAAAACTGAACAGAAGCTTTCTGAGAAGCTGCTTTGTGTATGTTAATTCATCTCACAGAGTTACAGCTTGTCCCTGCAGAAGCCTTTCACTAAGACTGTTCTTGTGGAATTTACAAAGTGATATTTGGAAGCCCATAGAGGGCAATGGTGAAAATGGAAATATCATAAGATAAAAAAAGAAAAGTAGCTTTCTGTGAAACTGCCTTGTGTTCTGTTAGTTCATCTCACAGAGTTATCGCTTTCCACTCAAGAAACTGTTCACTAAGACTGTTCTTGTGTAATTTGCAAAGAATTATTTGGAAGCATGTAGAGGGCTATGGTGAAAATGGAAATATCTTGCGTTAAGAACTGGAAAGAAGAATTCTGAGAAACTGCCGTGTGTTGTGTTAATACATCTAACCGTGTTACAGCTTTCCCCTCAAAAAGCCTTTCGCTAAGACTGTTCTTGTGGGATTTCCAAAGTGATATTTGGAAGCCCATAGAGGGCTTTGGTGAAAGAGGAAATATCTTCAGTTAAAAACTGAAAAAAAGGTTTCTGAGAAACTGCTTTGTGGTCTGTTAATTCAACTCACAGAGTTACAGATTTCCCCTTAATAAGCCTTTCACTAAGGCTGTTGTTGTGGAATTAGAAAAGTGATATTTGGAAGCCCATAGAGGGCTTTGGTGAAAAAGGAAATATCTTCAGTTAAAAGCTAAAGAGAAGCTTTCTGAGAAACTGCTTTGTGTTCTGTAAATTCAACTCACAGAGTTTGAGCTTTCCTATAAAGAATGCTTTCGCTAAGGATGTTGTTGTGGAAATTGCAAAGTGATATTTGGAAGCCCATAGAGGGCAATGGTGAAAATGGAAATATCCTAAGATAAAAAAAGAAAAGAAGCTTTCTGAGAAACCGCTTTTGGTTCTGTTAGTTCATCTCACAGAGTTACAGCTTTCCACTCAAGAAGCAGTTCACTAAGACAATTCTTGTGAAATTTCCAAAGTGATATTTGGAAGCCCGTAGTCGGCTATGGTGAAAAAGGAATATCTCCCGTTAAAAACTGGAAAGAAGATTTCTGAGAAACTGCATTGTGTTCTGTTAATTCATCTCACAGAGTCACAGCTTTCCCCTCAAGAAGCCTTTCGCTAAGACTGTTCTTGTGGAATTTGCAAGGTGATATTTGGAGGCACATAGAGGGCTATGGTGAAAAAGGAAATATCTTCCGTTAAAAACTGGAAAGAAGCTCTCTTAGAAACTGCTTTGTGTTCTGTGAATTCATCTCATAGAGATACAGCTTTCCCCTCTAGAAGCCTTTCGCTAAGACTGTTCTTGTGGAATTTGCAAAGTGAAATTTGGAAGCCCTTAGAGAGCTATGGTGAAAAAGGAAATATCTTCCGTTAAAAACCGAAAAGAAGATCTCTGAGAAACTGCGTTGTGTTCTGTTATTTCATTTCACAGGGTTACAGCTTTCCTCTCAAGAAGCCTTTCCCAAAGACTGTTCTTGTGGAATTTGCAAAGTGATATTTGGAAGCCCTTAGAGGGCTATGGAGAAAAACGAAATATCTTCCATTATAAACTGGAAGGAACCTTTCTGAGAAACTGCCTTGTGTTCTGTTAGTTCATCTCATAGAGTTACAGCTTTCCCCTCAAGAAGCCTTTAGATAAGACAGATCTGGAGGAATTTGCAAAGTGATATTTTTAATCACATAGAGGGCTATGGTGTAAATGGAAATATCCTAAGATAAAAACCGAAAAGAACCTTTCTGAGAAACTGCTTTCTGTTCTGTTAGTTCATCTCACAGGGTTACAGCTTTCCGCTCAAGGAGCCGTTCAATAAGACTGTTCTTGTGGAATTTGCCAAGTGATGTTTGGAATCCATTAGAGGTCTAGGGTGAAAAAGGAAATATCCTAAGATAAAAACTGATAAGAATATTTCTGAGGATCTGCTGTGTTTTCTCTTACTTCATCTCACAGAGTTACAGCTTTACCCTCAAGAAGCCTTTTGCTGAGGCTGCTGTTGTGGTATTTGCAAAGTGATATTTGGAAGCCCTTAGAGGGCAATGGTGAAAAAGGAAATATCTTCAGTTAAAAACTGAAAAGAAGCATTCTGAGATACTGCTTTGTGTTCTGTTAATTCTTCTCAAAGAATCACAGCTTTCCCCTAAAGAAACCTTCCGCTAAGACTGTTCTTGTGGAATTTGCAAAGTGATATTTCGAAGCCCATAGATGGCTATGGTGAAAAAGGAAATATCCTAAGATTAAAACCGAGAAGAAGCTTTCTGAGAAACTGCTTTGTTTTCTGTTAGTTAATCTCACAGTGTTAGAGCTTTCCCCTCAAGGAACCATTCAGTAAGACTGTTCTTGTGCAATTTTCAAAGTGACATTTGGAAGCCCATAGAGGGCTACAGTGAAAAAGGAAATATCTTCCGTTAAAAACTGAAAAGAAACACTCTGAGAAACTGCCGTGTGTTCTGTTAATATATCTCACCGAGTAACAGCTTTCTCCACAAGAAGCCTTTCACTAAGACTGTTCCTGTGGGATTTGCGAAGTGATATTTGGAAGCCCATAGAGGGCTATGGTGAAAAAGGAAATATCCTAAGATAAAAACTGGAAAGAAGATTTCTGAGAAACTGCTTTATGTTCTGTTTATTCACAGCACAGAATTACAGCTTTTCTCTCCAGAAGCCTTTCGCTAAGACTGTTCTTGTGGAATTTGCAAAGTGATCTTGGAAGCCCATAGAGGGCTATGGTGAAAAAGGAAATAGCTTTAGTTAAAAACTGGAAAGAAACTTTCTGAGAAACTGCTTTTGTTCTGTTTATTCATCTCACAGATTTACAGCTTTCCCCTCACAAAGCCGTTAACTAAGACTGTTCTTGTGGAATTTTGCAAAGTGATATTTGGAAGCCCAGAGAGAGCTACGGTGAAAAAGGAAATATCTTCCGTTAAAAACAGGAAAGAAGACTTCTGAGAAACTGCTTTGTGTTTTGTTAATTCATCTCACAGAGTTACAGCGTTCCCCTGAAGAACCCTTTCACTAAGACTGTTCTTGTGGAATTTGCAAAGTGATATTTCGAAGCCCATTGTGGGCTATGGTGAAAAAGGAAATACCCTAAGATAAAAACTGAAAAGAAGCTTTCTGAGAAACTGCTTTGTTTTCTGTTAATTCAACTCACAGAGTTACAGCTTTCCCCTCAAGAGGCCTGTCGCTAAGGCTGCTTTTGTGGAATTTGCAAGGTGATAGTTGGAAGCCCATAGATGCCTATGGTGAAGATGGAAATATCCTAAGATAAAAATCGAAAAGAAGCTTTCTGAGAAACTGCCTTGTGTTCTGTTAGTTCATCTCACAGAGTTACAGCTTTACCCTCAAGAAGCCGTTCACTAAGAGTGTTCTTGTGAAATTTGTAAAGTGATATTGGAAGCCCTTAGAGGGCTATGATGAAAAAGGAAATATCTTCAGTTAAAAACTGGAAAGAAGCTTTCTGAGAAACTACTTTGTGGTCTCTTAATTCAACTCACAGAGTTACAGCTTTCCCTTCAAGAAGCCTTTCGCTAAGACTGTTCTTGTGGAATTTTCAAAGTTATATTTGGAGCCCTTAGAAGGCTATGGTGAAAAAGGAAATACCCTAAGATAAAAACTGAACAGAAGCTTTCTGAGAAGCTGCTTTCTGTATGTTAATTCATCTCACAGAGTTACAGCTTGTCCCTGCAGAAGCCTTTCACTAAGACTGTTCTTGTGGAATTTACAAAGTGATATTTGGAAGCCCATAGAGGGCAATGGTGAAAATGGAAATATCATAAGATAAAAAAAGAAAAGTAGCTTTCTGTGAAACTGCCTTGTGTTCTGTTAGTTCATCTCACAGAGTTATCGCTTTCCACTCAAGAAACTGTTCACTAAGACTGTTCTTGTGTAATTTGCAAAGAATTATTTGGAAGCACGTAGAGGGCTATGGTGAAAATGGAAATATCTTGCGTTAAGAACTGGAAAGAAGAATTCTGAGAAACTGCCGTGTGTTGTGTTAATACATCTCACCGTGTTACAGCTTTCTCCTCAAAAAGCCTTTCGCTAAGACTGTTCTTGTGGGATTTCCAAAGTGATATTTGGAAGCCCATAGAGGGCTTTGGTGAAAGAGGAAATATCTTCAGTTAAAAACTGAAAAAAAGGTTTCTGAGAAGCTGCTTTGTGGTCTGTTAATTCAACTCACAGAGTTACAGATTTCCCCTTAATAAGCCTTTCACTAAGGCTGTTGTTGTGGAATTAGAAAAGTGATATTTGGAAGCCCATAGAGGGCTTTGGTGAAAAAGGAAATATCTTCAGTTAAAAGCTAAAGAGAAGCTTTCTGAGAAACTGCTTTGTGTTCTGTAAATTCAACTCACAGAGTTTGAGCTTTCCTATAAAGAATGCTTTCGCTAAGGATGTTGTTGTGGAAATTGCAAAGTGATATTTGGAAGCCCATAGAGGGCAATGGTGAAAATGGAAATATCCTAAGATAAAAAAAGAAAAGAAGCTTTCTGAGAAACCGCTTTTGGTTCTGTTAGTTCATCTCACAGAGTTACAGCTTTCCACTCAAGAAGCAGTTCACTAAGACAATTCTTGTGAAATTTCCAAAGTGATATTTGGAAGCCCGTAGTCGGCTATGGTGAAAAAGGAATATCTCCCCTTAAAAACTGGAAAGAAGATTTCTGAGAAACTGCATTGTGTTCTGTTAATTCATCTCACAGAGTCACAGCTTTCCCCTCAAGAAGCCTTTCGCTAAGACTGTTCTTGTGGAATTTGCAAGGTGATATTTGGAGGCACATAGAGGGCTATGGTGAAAAAGGAAATATCTTCTGTTAAAAACTGGAAAGAAGCTCTCTTAGAAACTGCTTTGTGTTCTGTGAATTCATCTCACAGAGTTACAGCTTTCCCCTCTAGAAGCCTTTCGCTAAGACTGTTCTTGTGGAATTTGCAAAGTGAAATTTGGAAGCCCTTAGAGAGCTATGGTGAAAAAGGAAATATCTTCCGTTAAAAACCGAAAAGAAGATCTCTGAGAAACTGCGTTGTGTTCTGTTATTTCATTTCACAGGGTTACAGCTTTCCTCTCAAGAAGCCTTTCCCTAAGACTGTTCTTGTGGAATTTGCAAAGTGATATTTGGAAGCCCTTAGAGGGCTATGGTGAAAAACGAAATATCTTCCATTATAAACTTGAAAGAAGCTTTCCGAGAAACTGCCTTGTGTTCTGTTAGTTCATCTCACAGAGTTACAGCTTTCCCCTCAAGAAGCCTTTCGATAAGACAGATCTGGAGGAATTTGCAAGTGATATTTGGAAGGCCATAGACGGTTATGGTGAAAAAGGAAATATCTTCCGTTAAAAACTGGAAAGAAGCTTTCTGAGACACTGCTTTGTGTTCTGTTAATTCATCTCACAGAGTTATAGCTTTCCCCTCAAAAAGCCTTTCGCTAAGGCTGTTGTTGTGGAACTTGCAAAGTGATATTTTTAATCACATAGAGGGCTATGGTGTAAATGGAAATATCCTAAGATAAAAACCGAAAAGAACCTTTCTGAGAAACTGCTTTCTGTTCTGTTAGTTCATCTCACAGAGTTACAGCTTTCCGCTCAAGGAGCCGTTCAATAAGACTGTTCTTGTGGAATTTGCCAAGTGATGTTTGGAAGCCATTAGAGGTCTAGGGTGAAAAAGGAAATATCCTAAGATAAAAACTGAAAAGAATCTTTCTGAGGAACTGCTGTGTTTTCTCTTACTTCAACTCACAGAGTTACAGCTTTACCCTCAAGAAGCCTTTTGCTGAGGCTGCTGTTGTGGTATTTGCAAAGTGATATTTGGAAGCCCTTAGAGGGCAATGGTGAAAAAGGAAATATCTTCAGTTAAAAACTGAAAAGAAGCATTCTGAGATACTGCTTTGTGTTCTGTTAATTCTTCTCAAAGAATCACACCTTTCCCCTAAAGAAACCTTCCGCTAAGACTGTTCTTGTGGAATTTGCAAAGTGATATTTCGAAGCCCATAGATGGCTATGGTGAAAAAGGAAATATCCTAAGATTAAAACCGAGAAGAAGCTTTCTGAGAAACTGCTTTGTGTTCTGTTAGTTAATCTCACAGTGTTAGAGCTTTCCCCTCAAGGAACCATTCAGTAAGACTGTTCTTGTGCAATTTTCAAAGTGACATTTGGAAGCCCTTTGAGGGCTACAGTGAAAAAGGAAATATCTTCCGTTAAAAACTGAAAAGAAGCACTCTGAGAAACTGCCGTGTGTTCTGTTAATATATCTCACCGAGTTACAGCTTTCTCCACAAGAAGCCTTTCACTAAGACTGTTCCTGTGGGATTTGCATAGTGATATTTGGAAGCCCATAGAGGGCTATGGTGAAAAAGGAAATATCCTAAGATAAAAACTGGAAAGAAGATTTCTGAGAAACTGCTTTATGTTCTGTTTATTCACAGCACAGAATTACAGCTTTTCTCTCCAGAAGCCTTTCGCTAAGACTGTTCTTGTGGAATTTGCAAAGTGATCTTGGAAGCCCATAGAGGGCTATTTTGAAAAAGGAAATAGCTTTAGTTAAAAACTGGAAAGAAACTTTCTGAGAAACTGCTTTTGTTCTGTTTATTCATCTCACAGATTTACAGCTTTCCCCTCACAAAGCCGTTAACTAAGACTGTTCTTGTGGAATTTTGCAAAGTGATATTTGGAAGCCCAGAGAGAGCTACGGTGAAAAAGGAAATATCTTCCATTAAAAACTGGAAAGAAGACTTCTGAGAAACTGCTTTGTGTTTTGTTAATTCATCTCACAGAGTTACAGCGTTCCCCTGAAGAACCCTTTCACTAAGACTGTTCTTGTGGAATTTGCAAAGTGATATTTCGAAGCCCATTGTGGGCTATGGTGAAAAAGGAAATACCCTAAGATAAAAACTGAAAAGAAGCTTTCGGAGAAACTGCTTTGTTTTCTGTTAATTCAACTCACAGAGTTACAGCTTTCCCCTCAAGAGGCCTGTCGCTAAGGCTGTTTTTGTGGAATTTGCAAGGTGACATTTGGAAGCCCATAGATGCCTATGGTGAAAATGGAAATATCCTAAGATAAAAATCGAAAGGAAGCTTTCTGAGAAACTGCCTTGTGTTCTGTTAGTTCATCTCACAGAGTTACAGCTTTACCCTCAAGAAGCCGTTCACTAAGACTGTTCTTGTGAAATTTGTAAAGTGATATTGGAAGCCCTTAGAGGGCTATGATGAAAAAGGAAATATCTTCAGTTAAAAACTGGAAAGAAGCTTTCTGAGAAACTACTTTGTGGTCTCTTAATTCAACTCACAGAGTTACAGCTTTCCCTTCAAGAAGCCTTTCGCTAAGACTGTTCTTGTGGAATTTTCAAAGTTATATTTGGAGCCCTTAGAAGGCTATGGTGAAAAAGGAAATAGCCTAAGATAAAAACTGAACAGAAGCTTTCTGAGAAACTGCTTTGTGTATGTTAATTCATCTCACAGAGTTACAGCTTGTCCCTGCAGAAGCCTTTCACTAAGACTGTTCTTGTGGAATTTACAAAGTGATATTTGGAAGCCCATAGAGGGCAATGGTGAAAATGGAAATATCATAAGATAAAAAAAGAAAAGTAGCTTTCTGTGAAACTGCCTTGTGTTCTGTTAGTTCATCTCACAGAGTTATCGCTTTCCACTCAAGAAACTGTTCACTAAGACTGTTCTTGTGTAATTTGCAAAGAATTATTTGGAAGCACGTAGAGGGCTATGGTGAAAATGGAAATATCTTGCGTTAAGAACTGGAGAGAAGAATTCTGAGAAACTGCCGTGTGTTGTGTTAATACATCTCACCGTGTTACAGCTTTCCCCTCAAAAAGCCTTTCGCTAAGACTGTTCTTGTGGGATTTCCAAAGTGATATTTGGAAGCCCATAGAGGGCTTTGGTGAAAGAGGAAATATCTTCAGTTAAAAACTGAAAAAAAGGTTTCTGAGAAACTGCTTTGTGGTCTGTTAATTCAACTCACAGAGTTACAGATTTCCCCTTAATAAGCCTTTCACTAAGGCTGTTGTTGTGGAATTAGAAAAGTGATATTTGGAAGCCCATAGAGGGCTTTGGTGAAAAAGGAAATATCTTCAGTTAAAAGCTAAAGAGAAGCTTTCTGAGAAACTGCTTTGTGTTCTGTAAATTCAACTCACAGAGTTTGAGCTTTCCTATAAAGAATGCTTTCGCTAAGGATGTTGTTGTGGAAATTGCAAAGTGATATTTGGAAGCCCATAGAGGGCAATGGTGAAAATGGAAATATCCTAAGATAAAAAAAGAAAAGAAGCTTTCTGAGAAACCGCTTTTGGTTCTGTTAGTTCATCTCACAGAGTTACAGCTTTCCACTCAAGAAGCAGTTCACTAAGACAATTCTTGTGAAATTTCCAAAGTGATATTTGGAAGCCCGTAGTCGGCTATGGTGAAAAAGGAATATCTCCCGTTAAAAACTGGAAAGAAGATTTCTGAGAAACTGCATTGTGTTCTGTTAATTCATCTCACAGAGTCACAGCTTTCCCCTCAAGAAGCCTTTCGCTAAGACTGTTCTTGTGGAATTTGCAAGGTGATATTTGGAGGCACATAGAGGGCTATGGTGAAAAAGGAAATATCTTCCGTTAAAAACTGGAAAGAAGCTCTCTTAGAAACTGCTTTGTGTTCTGTGAATTCATCTCACAGAGTTACAGCTTTCCCCTCTAGAAGCCTTTCGCTAAGACTGTTCTTGTGGAATTTGCAAAGTGAAATTTGGAAGCCCTTAGAGAGCTATGGTGAAAAAGGAAATATCTTCCGTTAAAAACCGAAAAGAAGATCTCTGAGAAACTGCGTTGTGTTCTGTTATTTCATTTCACAGGGTTACAGCTTTCCTCTCAAGAAGCCTTTCCCTAAGACTGTTCTTGTGGAATTTGCAAAGTGATATTTGGAAGCCCTTAGAGGGCTATGGTGAAAAACGAAATATCTTCCATTATAAACTGGAAAGAACCTTTCTGAGAAACTGCCTTGTGTTCTGTTAGTTCATCTCACAGAGTTACAGTTTTCCCCTCAAGAAGCCTTTCGATAAGACAGATCTGGAGGAATTTGCAAGTGATATTTGGAAGGCCATAGACGGTTATGGTGAAAAAGGAAATATCTTCCGTTAAAAACTGGAAAGAAGCTTTCTGAGACACTGCTTTGTGTTCTGTTAATTCATCTCACAGAGTTATAGCTTTCCCCTCAAAAAGCCTTTCGCTAAGGCTGTTGTTGTGGAACTTGCAAAGTGATATTTTTAATCACATAGAGGGCTATGGTGTAAATGGAAATATCCTAAGATAAAAACCGAAAAGAACCTTTCTGAGAAACTGCTTTCTGTTCTGTTAGTTCATCTCACAGAGTTACAGCTTTCCGCTCAAGGAGCCGTTCAATAAGACTGTTCTTGTGGAATTTGTCAAGTGATGTTTGGAAGCCATTAGAGGTCTAGGGTGAAAAAGGAAATATCCTAAGATAAAAACTGAAAAGAATCTTTCTGAGGAACTGCTGTGTTTTCTCTTAATTCAACTCACAGAGTTACAGCTTTACCCTCAAGAAGCCTTTTGCTGAGGCTGCTGTTGTGGTATTTGCAAAGTGATATTTGGAAGCCCTTAGAGGGCAATGGTGAAAAAGGAAATATCTTCAGTTAAAAACTGAAAAGAAGCATTCTGAGATACTGCTTTGTGTTCTGTTAATTCTTCTCAAAGAATCACAGCTTTCCCCTAAAGAAACCTTCCGCTAAGACTGTTCTTGTGGAATTTGCAAAGTGATATTTCGAAGCCCATAGATGGCTATGGTGAAAAAGGAAATATCCTAAGATTAAAACCGAGAAGAAGCTTTCTGAGAAACTGCTTTGTGTTCTGTTAGTTAATCTCACAGTGTTAGAGCTTTCCCCTCAAGGAACCATTCAGTAAGACTGTTCTTGTGCAATTTTCAAAGTGACATTTGGAAGCCCTTTGAGGGCTACAGTGAAAAAGGAAATATCTTCCGTTAAAAACTGAAAAGAAGCACTCTGAGAAACTGCCGTGTGTTCTGTTAATATATCTCACCGAGTTACAGCTTTCTCCACAAGAAGCCTTTCACTAAGACTGTTCCTGTGGGATTTGCGAAGTGATATTTGGAAGCCCATAGAGGGCTATGGTGAAAAAGGAAATATCCTAAGATAAAATCTGGAAAGAAGATTTCTGAGAAACTGCTTTATGTTCTGTTTATTCACAGCACAGAATTACAGCTTTTCTCTCCAGAAGCCTTTCGCTAAGACTGTTCTTGTGGAATTTGCAAAGTGATCTTGGAAGCCCATAGAGGGCTATTTTGAAAAAGGAAATAGCTTTAGTTAAAAACTGGAAAGAAACTTTCTGAGAAACTGCTTTTGTTCTGTTTATTCATCTCACAGATTTACAGCTTTCCCCTCACAAAGCCGTTAACTAAGACTGTTCTTGTGGAATTTTGCAAAGTGATATTTGGAAGCCCAGAGAGAGCTACGGTGAAAAAGGAAATATCTTCCGTTAAAAACTGGAAAGAAGACTTCTGAGAAACTGCTTTGTGTTTTGTTAATTCATCTCACAGAGTTACAGCGTTCCCCTGAAGAACCCTTTCACTAAGACTGTTCTTGTGGAATTTGCAAAGTGATATTTCGAAGCCCATTGTGGGCTATGGTGAAAAAGGAAATACCCTAAGATAAAAACTGAAAAGAAGCTTTCTGAGAAACTGCTTTGTTTTCTGTTAATTCAACTCACAGAGTTACAGCTTTCCCCTCAAGAGGCCTGTCGCTAAGGCTGTTTTTGTGGAATTTGCAAGGTGACATTTGGAAGCCCATAGATGCCTATGGTGAAAATGGAAATATCCTAAGATAAAAATCGAAAGGAAGCTTTCTGAGAAACTGCCTTGTGTTCTGTTAGTTCATCTCACAGAGTTACAGCTTTACCCTCAAGAAGCCGTTCACTAAGACTGTTCTTGTGAAATTTGTAAAGTGATATTGGAAGCCCTTAGAGGGCTATGATGAAAAAGGAAATATCTTCAGTTAAAAACTGGAAAGAAGCTTTCTGAGAAACTACTTTGTGGTCTCTTAATTCAACTCACAGAGTTACAGCTTTCCCTTCAAGAAGCCTTTCGCTAAGACTGTTCTTGTGGAATTTTCAAAGTTATATTTGGAGCCCTTAGAAGGCTATGGTGAAAAAGGAAATACCCTAAGATAAAAACTGAACAGAAGCTTTCTGAGAAGCTGCTTTGTGTATGTTAATTCATCTCACAGAGTTACAGCTTGTCCCTGCAGAAGCCTTTCACTAAGACTGTTCTTGTGGAATTTACAAAGTGATATTTGGAAGCCCATAGAGGGCAATGGTGAAAATGGAAATATCATAAGATAAAAAAAGAAAAGTAGCTTTCTGTGAAACTGCCTTGTGTTCTGTTAGTTCATCTCACAGAGTTATCGCTTTCCACTCAAGAAACTGTTCACTAAGACTGTTCTTGTGTAATTTGCAAAGAATTATTTGGAAGCACGTAGAGGGCTATGGTGAAAATGGAAATATCTTGCGTTAAGAACTGGAAAGAAGAATTCTGAGAAACTGCCGTGTGTTGTGTTAATACATCTCACCGTGTTACAGCTTTCCCCTCAAAAAGCCTTTCGCTAAGACTGTTCTTGTGGGATTTCCAAAGTGATATTTGGAAGCCCATAGAGGGCTTTGGTGAAAGAGGAAATATCTTCAGTTAAAAACTGAAAAAAAGGTTTCTGAGAAACTGCTTTGTGGTCTGTTAATTCAACTCACAGAGTTACAGATTTCCCCTTAATAAGCCTTTCACTAAGGCTGTTGTTGTGGAATTAGAAAAGTGATATTTGGAAGCCCATAGAGGGCTTTGGTGAAAAAGGAAATATCTTCAGTTAAAAGCTAAAGAGAAGCTTTCTGAGAAACTGCTTTGTGTTCTGTAAATTCAACTCACAGACTTTGAGCTTTCCTATAAAGAATGCTTTCGCTAAGGATGTTGTTGTGGAAATTGCAAAGTGATATTTGGAAGCCCATAGAGGGCAATGGTGAAAATGGAAATATCCTAAGATAAAAAAAGAAAAGAAGCTTTCTGAGAAACCGCTTTTGGTTCTGTTAGTTCATCTCACAGAGTTACAGCTTTCCACTCAAGAAGCAGTTCACTAAGACAATTCTTGTGAAATTTCCAAAGTGATATTTGGAAGCCCGTAGTCGGCTATGGTGAAAAAGGAATATCTCCCGTTAAAAACTGGAAAGAAGATTTCTGAGAAACTGCATTGTGTTCTGTTAATTCATCTCACAGAGTCACAGCTTTCCCCTCAAGAAGCCTTTCGCTAAGACTGTTCTTGTGGAATTTGCAAGGTGATATTTGGAGGCACATAGAGGGCTATGGTGAAAAAGGAAATATCTTCTGTTAAAAACTGGAAAGAAGCTCTCTTAGAAACTGCTTTGTGTTCTGTGAATTCATCTCACAGAGATACAGCTTTCCCCTCTAGAAGCCTTTCGCTAACACAGTTCTTGTGCAATTTGCAAAGTGAAATTTGGAAGCCCTTAGAGAGCTATGGTGAAAAAGGAAATATCTTCCGTTAAAAACCGAAAAGAAGATCTCTGAGAAACTGCGTTGTGTTCTGTTATTTCATTTCACAGGGTTACAGCTTTCCTCTCAAGAAGCCTTTCCCTAAGACTGTTCTTGTGGAATTTGCAAAGTGATACTTCGAAGCCCAGAGATGGCTATGGTGAAAAAGGAAATATCCTAAGATTAAAACCGAGAAGAAGCTTTCTGAGAAACTGCTTTGTGTTCTGTTAGTTAATCTCACAGTGTTAGAGCTTTCCCCTCAAGGAACCATTCACTAAGACTGTTCTTGTGCAATTTTCAAAGTGACATTTGGAAGACCATAGAGGGCTACGGTGAAAAAGGAAATATCTTCCCTTAAAAACTGAAAAGAAGCACTCTGAGAAACTACCGTGTGTTCTGTTAATATAACTCACCGAGTTACAGCTTTCTCCACAAGAAGCCTTTCGCTAAGGCTGTTCCTGTGGGATTTGCGTAGTGATATTTGGAAGCCCATAGAGGGCTATGGTGAAAAAGGAATTATCCTAAGATAAAATCTGGACAGAAGATTTCTGAGAAACTGCTTTATGTTCTGTTTATTCACAGCACAGAATTACAGTTTTTCTCTCCAGAAGCCTTTCGCTAAGACTGTTCTTGTGGAATTTGCAAGGTGATATTTGGAGGCACATAGAGGGCTATGGTGATAAAGGAAATATCTTCCGTTAAAAACTGGAAAGAAGCTCTCTTAGAAACTGCTTTGTGTTCTGTGAATTCATCTCACAGAGTTACAGCTTTCCCCTCTGGAAGCCTTTCGCTAACACTGTTCTTGTGGAATTTGCAAAGTGAAATTTGGAAGCCCTTAGAGAGCTATGGTGAAAAAGGAAATATCTTCCGTTAAAAACCGAGAAGAAGATCTCTGAGAAACTGCTTTCTGTTCTGTTAGTTCATTTCACAGAGTTTCAGGTTTCCCCTCAAGAAGCCGTTCACTAACACTATTCTTGTGAAATTTGCAAAGTGATATTTCGAAACCCATAGATGGCTATGGTAAAATAGTAAATATCTTCCGTTAAAAACTGGAAAGAAGTTTTTGAGAACCTGCCGTGTGTTCTGTTAATACATCTCACCGAGTTGAAGCTTTCACTTCAAGAAGCCTTTAACTAAGACTGTTCTTGAAGCAATTGCAAAGTGATATTTGGAAGCCCATAGAGGACTATGATGAAAGAGGATATATCCTTAGAAAAACACTGAAAAGAAGCTTTCTGAGAAGCTGCTTTGTTTTCTCTTAATTCATTTCACAGACTTACAGCTTTCCCCTCAAAAAGCCCTTCACTAGGACCTTCCTTCTGAAATTTGTAAAGTGATATTTGGAAGCCCATAGAGGGCTATGGTGAAAAAGGAAATATCTTCGGGTAAAAACTGGAGAGAAGCATTCTGGGAAACTGCCGTGTGTTCTGTTAATATATCTCACCGCGTTACAGCTTTCACCTCAAGAAGCCATTCGGTAAGACTGTTCTTGTGGGATTTGCAATGTGATATTTGGAAGCCCCTAGAGGGCAATGGTGAAAATGGAAATATCCTAAGTTAAAAAAAGAAAAGAAGCTTTCTGAGAAACCGCTTTTCATTCTGTTAGTTCACCTCGCCGAGTTACAGCTTTCCACTCAAGAACGTATTCACTAAGACTTTTCTTGTGAAATTTGCAAAGTGATATTTGGAAGCCCGTAGAAAGCTATGGTGAAAGAGGAAATATCTTCTGTTAAAAACTGGAAAGAAGATTTCCGAGAAACTGCATTGTGTTCTGTTAATTGATCTCACACAGTCACAGCTCTCCCCTCAAGAAGCCTTTCGCTAAGACTGTTCTTGTGGAATTTGCAAAGTGATATTTGGAGGCCCATAGACGGTTATGGTGAAAAAGTAAATATATTCCGTTAAAAATTGGAAAGAATATTTCTGAGAGACTGCTTTGAGTTCTGTTAATTCATCTCACAGAGTTACAGCTTTTACCTCAAGAAGCCTGTCGATAAGAATGTTGTGGAATTTGCAAAGTGATATTTGGAAGCCGACTGAGGCCTATGGTGAAAAAGGAAATATCCTAAGATAAAATCTAAAAAGAAGCTTTCTGAGAAACTGCTTTGTGTTCCGTTAATTCATCTCACAGAGTTACAGCTTTCCCCTCAAGAGGCCTGTCGCTAAGGCTGTTTTTGTGGAATTTGCAAGGTGATATTTGGAAGCCCATAGATGCCTATGGTGAAAATGGAAATATCCTAATTTAAAAATCGAAAAGAAGCTTTCTGAGAAACTGCCTTGTGTTCTGTTAGTTCATCTCACAGAGTTACAGCTTTACCCTCAAGAAGCCGTTCACTAAGACTGTTCTTGTGAAATTTGTAAAGTGATATTGGAAGCCCTTAGAGGGCTATGATGAAAAAGGAAATATCTTCAGTTAAAAACTGGAAAGAAGCTTTCTGAGAAACTACTTTATGGTCTCTTAATTCAACTCACAGAGTTACAGCTTTCCCTTCAAGAAGCCTTTCGCTAAGACTGTTCTTGTGGAATTTTCAAAGTTATATTTGGAGCCCTTAGAAGGCTATGGTGAAAAAGGAAATACCCTAAGATAAAAACTGAACAGAAGCTTTCTGAGAAGCTGCTTTGTGTATGTTAATTCATCTCACAGAGTTACAGCTTGTCCCTAGAGAAGCCTTTCACTAAGACTGTTCTTGTGGAATTTACAAAGTGATATTTGGAAGCCCATAGAGGGCAATGGTGAAAATGGAAATATCATAAGATAAAAAAAGAAAAGTAGCTTTCTGTGAAACTGCCTTGTGTTCTGTTAGTTCATCTCACAGAGTTATCGCTTTCCACTCAAGAAACTGTTCACTAAGACTGTTCTTGTGTAATTTGCAAAGAATTATTTGGAAGCACGTAGAGGGCTATGGTGAAAATGGAAATATCTTGCGTTAAGAACTGGAAAGAAGAATTCTGAGAAACTGCCGTGTGTTGTGTTAATACATCTCACCGTGTTACAGCTTTCCCCTCAAAAAGCCTTTCGCTAAGACTGTTCTTGTGGGATTTCCAAAGTGATATTTGGAAGCCCATAGAGGGCTTTGGTGAAAGAGGAAATATCTTCAGTTAAAAACTGAAAAAAAGGTTTCTGAGAAACTGCTTTGTGGTCTGTTAATTCAACTCACAGAGTTACAGATTTCCCCTTAATAAGCCTTTCACTAAGGCTGTTGTTGTGG